>NC_137459.1:42937364-43537364 GCF_964235325.1 Thermobia domestica | reverse complement strand
TACGAGTTCGAATCTAGCTTAAGTCAAAAGATTTTTTTCTGATATAATTCTTGAGATTGAAATGTTTCTCTCTTCATCTTTATCTCGTAATTCTGAATAGAGATGTTTGGATGTGAAAGAAAAAAGTATACTAGGATATAAGAAAAGAAAGATAAATTACATGGTACCTTTTGCAATTTTTAACTATATTTTCACCTATCTAGGACGTTTCTAAAAAGTTCAGACTTCTAGACCTCCTTTTCGCTCTCTTACGTGTCCTTTAACTAATTTCTACAATTACTTATTGAGTCTAATTTACTTATAATTACTTATTGAGTAATTATACATATATTACAGATGTCTTATCTCTTTCTCTTTTCTCTTCATCATGTCTTGAGATGAATGTTTTGACAATAGGTTACAGACACGATTTTACAAAATAATTCGATCTGCGATATCAGTGATACATATTGTGGTGTTTAACTTAACATACAAAGCAATAAATAGAAAAACTGAGAATACGAATCTTTTCGTGCACTGATGCTTCAAATCTTTGTCTTTACTCCCTATACCTATGTTAATTCCCTAGTCAAAATAAAAACTCTTCAAAATTATTAAAAAATTCTTATACAACCATCCCTTCCTTGGAGTACTGCGCGGTCACATACCCGTCACTGCGATGTAAAGGCACTTATGGCGACGAGAATACATCATATCTGAAAAGGGCATAGTCATAATACTACTTGTTTTAGTGATTTTGAAATGATCTATTTAAACAATTAATTTAGTTCAGAAAACAAAGACAAGAAGTGTTGGTTCGTCCCCGCGAAGTGGGGAAAGAACGTCTAGCCCTCAGGCTACTTTGTCCAGAAAGAAAATTGTTGAATGGTTTTGTTTTTGTAGATGAAGATGACGTGTTTTCATCTGCAAAATATGTTGGCGAAAACGCTTACCCTGTTCATTTCTTATAGCTGCTAATTTTTCAGAGAAATAACTCAAATGGAAACGTAGACAGTAAATGAATTTCAAAATACATAGTTCCCCCTTGTGCCTTCAATTTTTCAAGAAGGTTCTGTATGAGTATTTCATAGTTTTCTCTTCTTACAAGTAAACCTATTGATGTCGAAATCTAGTTTCTTAATCAAATTTGACAGAGAAGTGTAGAATGTCAAGAAACGAGAGTAAGGAAAATTTAGAGTGCTCCCATCCGTAAAGACGGCCGCAGTGATTGATCAGAATAAGCCATAACAATGTGTTTCAAGTTTGAAAAGTTCATTTTATTTCTGAAACGGGTAAAGGGATGAAAAACTAAAGACATTAACTGACACAGGCAGGAAGTAGACATTAATTTGAGGTAGGCTTATCATGGCCGCCATCTTGAAGGGGCCATCTTGTATTTCGCTCGACGTTTTTTTTTTAATAGGAAAGGGGTCATGTAATACTTCAAATTGGGCTAGAATTTTACGAGAAATATAATGGTGAACTCTGTTTCCACAAGTTTATATTTGGAAGACGTAATGAAATACTATACACATTGATATGAATTTGTTGTTTCAAAAATTTCTGAACAGCTGTATCTTTTTGAAAATGATTAAAGTCTGGAAAACCTAATGTACGCTAGTGAGAATATCGAAGGTAGCTACTTATGAAAGGTATAATAAGCTTGAAATTGTTAGCGACTGCAGATAAAATGAGGCAATCACAAACCTTAAGGAACTGATGGAAGACGGATGACATATTCTCCATTGGATTATTCGAGTTAGAAGACAAACCTTCCTAAAAAGCAACCTAGTACATACCAGTATGCATTCGTTTTTTTAAACTTGATTACAAAAAAATGCAAGCCATCCACGGAACTTTTCGCAGGAGAGGGCAAAGGTTTCCCCTCTGTTTTTATATTTTTACTACAGCTATAATAAGAGAAAGGATATTGCAAAGAAACCGCACTGAGGCTGATTTATTTTATACCATCTCGAAATTCAAGGTACTATTACATGAATTTGGATCTGAAAGGCATCAGAACTGTCACTGTTCATCTCAGCGACTCCGAAAGCTATGGATTTGACACTGACATACTCAGTTTTCAATCATAGTTATATAACTCCCCCTCCTCCGAGAATAGAATAATAATCGAGAAGAAATAACCTTTTTTCCTGGGATGTATAACCAACTTTTGTTTAGTGTGTTAGGGTTTGAGTGTCCCGTTCAGAAACGTGGCTATATGGAAAACAGACTTATATCATAACTTGAAATCAGGACCACATGAGTTCCCGCCGAAATTCGAACCCGTTTCTCCCGCGCCGGCCACATGCAGCTTAACTGTAAAACTCTAATCAATATTTGAAAGAGCATTTTTTTACTATTTTGGTTAGATTGTAACCAATATTGAAACTGAAAATTATAAATCTGTATCACTTCCGGTTTGAAGAGGGGAATTAAAGACGGATATAACATCTATTCTGCTTGAGACGCTGAATTAAAATATAAATAAAATTATCCCTGTTGCTGGTTTTGCTTTAGGCCAGTATGCATAAATATGGAAGCAAAAAGTAATTAAATCTACTATATGTAGGTTCAGTAGTCTGATGAGTGTCGAACTTCCTCATGAAATATTGAATCAAAATATGTATGCACTCCTTACCGTCGTTGATCTAAATGAACGAAAATTAAAACTATAAATTGAAGAAATACCGCTTTAGTTTTCAATAGAGCGTTGAAAATGGTGCGTTGAAAACAGTTTTTTCTCATGTTATTAATTTTACTCTTGGGTGATAAAATGTTGAAACTGAAAATGCAAAATTCCTACCACTTCCGATTTCGATAGAATGATCAACAGTGTGATAGAACATATTCTTTGGACGCTGATTTTCATATGAAAAAATCGCTTCTCAGTATATATTACCAATTTCAACGAACTTAAAAGAGTTCGTCACTAAACTCTCTATGCCTCTCTGTCTCTCTCTTTCTCTCTCTCTCTCTCTCTCTCTCTCTATATATATATATATATATATATATATGTGTGTGTGTGTGTGTGTGTTTGTGTGTGTGTATGTGTGTGTGTGTGTGTGTATTTTGCGATATTTTTTCAATCTTTAACCCTCCATTCGATAGAGTATCGCCACAAATTTGAAAGAAGTGATGGAATTTTTTGCGTCACTATTACCGTTCCCGAGATATTGTTCAAAAAATGTTTCGATTTTTTTTTTAGATTTAAGGAGCCATATCGCAGGAACCGTAAACCATAGAGAGATCCTACTGGTGTCGATCAATATCTAAGAGGATATTAAACATTTGGTAATAAATAGTAACTAGTGGCCACTGGCCAACTGATACCGTTCCACCAAATATTTTCCAAAACGTTCCGCTTTCGGGAGATTTAAGGTGACATGTCTCGGGAATCGTAAGTTATAGAGAGATGATATTTTGCGATTTTTTTTTCCATTTTGATCTCTCCATTTTGATCCCTCCATTTTAAGCATGTGTCTTCGTAAAACAACATATCGTAGAACATTTTATCAGTATTCTTAAACAAAACACGTGGGAACAAATTAGTACTTATGGACATTATAAAAGAATATTACAATATATTTTTTAATAAGTTGAGTTGATTGTGAGTTCGACGTCCCTTTCAGCAGCGATGCTACATGAGACGGGACCTACTGATTAGCGTGCAATCCGAACCACTTGAGCTCCTGCTGGGAATCGAATCCGCGTCTCCTACGCCAAAGGCGCGTACGCTAACTACTTAGTCACGAAAGAGCTCGATTTTTTTTAATGAGTATAATATTAAAGCACATAGAACAATTGATATAAAGCCAATAGAATAAGAAAAAATAATTCTTTTTAAGTTCGTTGTGGCAATGCTCTTGGAGCATTCTCAACTGGTTGGTCTTATATATGTTACAGACGCAACCTTTAAGAAAGAAAAAAGAAAGAAAGAAAACGAATTTATTAATCATCTTTAACAATGTGTTCCTTAATAAGAGAGGAAAATTGGTGTATTCCATAATCAGTGGATTTAAGTTTCTGTCTGCTTGATTTTACCTTCGTCACCCAATGGCATCGTGCAAACAAGGATTGTAACCAAGCGCTACCTTGGAACTTCAACTTAATAAAAAAAAAAAAAAAAAAAAATCGGAGAAATGAAGTCGCAATAAAGTTTTTCCATATGGAATATTAACGTAGAAGAGTTTTATGCTTTACCCGTTCCGCCTTGCTTTCTGTGGCGAGAAAGTTGAAGAACTGCCCGCATTGTGAGAAAAATTGAGTTCCGTATGTAGGTAGACGCGTTCTGCAACAGATGTTTTAGAAACTACAAAAGAGTGAAAACGAAATTGTACCTTCTTTCGAGATTTTTGTTGGAAACTAGAAGCCATATGTTCAAACGAATAAATGCAAACTTTAAAAAAAAAAACCCTATGTGTAAAATAGTAAAAAAAAAAAAAAAAGAAAAAAAAGAAAAGAAAGAAATCTACATGGACACAAAAACAAAGAAAAAATATTAGCTCAATTTAAAGAAGGATGAATCTTGAACCATATTTCTGAGCTGACACTTTATGTTTCTTTAGACAAAAATACTTCTAGTGTAGTGACTCGTATATTTGCCAAAGTTAATAAAATTAATTGAGTTACCTCCAATAGATTTTATACGGAACACATACTAAGTGTAACAAATTAGCAGCTCGGAGGAAAACAATCTGGTGAATCTGGTGAAATGAGTTACTATCATATATAGAATGGGTTGAGATCGGATCACAGAAAAGTATGCAGGCAGTTTAATTTCACACATATGCCTGCAGGTGGCAGGAAATTCTTTTTGTTGTATGCCATTACATCGTATTGTAAGAAAATGTTTTTCTTTCTTTCTTGGTTTACTCGAAATTTAGAAAGCGTCGCTTTGGCTCAGTGGTAGAGCGTCCACCTCTGGTGCATGGGGTCTCTGGTTAGATCCTAGCTCGTGCCAAGCGAACTTTGTGGTAGACAAACACCATGTGCGTGGGTTCCCTCGGGGTTCTACTGTTTCCTTCCACTTTTTTCATTCCACCGTTTCATTCATTTCTTATCATCACCGTCTTCTTTAGGCTAGCCGGCATAATTGTGGGACGCAAACCTCAAAGATCTCATTCCGAAAGTTAGAAAATGTGACATACCATTGTGTTGCCTTGAATCGCTCAAATATTAAAGATGTATTATTTACCTATATTTAAGGTGATAAACTATTTGCTTCTCCTCAGAAGTTAGAATCCTAAAGCTAGAAAATCTAATTTGGATTGTAAATGTAGCGTATTTTTTAACAGAAACATATTCAATTTGCTTTCATTTATAGGATATACCGAAAAAGGACCTGTAAACTATAAACTAAGATGGAATGAAAACCACAAGTAATAACTAAATATAGTATGCGGCAAAACAAAGAGTACGGTAACCACATCGTTGACATTTATTTATTTCTTATACAACATAATGGAATATAAGAAATATTGTCAAATTAATGTCAACCAAGTGTTACTCAACATATACATTTAAGAGGAATCGCGCCTGTACATAATGGGCCTTATGCAGAGTCGTTCTGACGTGTGATTACTGCCATAATAAAGAATTCGACTAACATAGGCCTATATTTCCTGCAGTAGTCAGACCTTTAGTATGATGCTAATCATACGTCAAAACGACTCTGCATAAGGTGGAATGTGTTCAAAATGTTGACCATTACGTCGCACACATTCTTCATAGCAGTCCTGTAGATCGATGAACATATTAGTAAACACTTGTTGTTGGAACGACAAAACAAACGACTACATTATCTATTTTAACTCCGGTATAGTGGTAAGATAGAAGGTTATCTGTTCGGAAAATTGTTTCTTTCAGTACACCCCGTATTTAGGCATCTGGAGCCGTAAGGTCAGAGAAATGAAAAGTATATGAAAAATCCGTTCCACGGGAAATCAAGTGATGTCCAAACTCTCGTGGACAGAAGGGCAAGTGACTCAATTACAGCGTGAGCAGTGGCTCTTTCTGCACTTATTGTAGTTGTAACGACAGATTTTTCGTGCGGAAGAATCGCACAAATAATGCAAGCATAGGTCAATAATGCATTGTCGATTGATGTAGCGATCAAGGTACACATGACTGTCATCACTGAACCGTATGTTGCTGATGAAATCTTCATCTTCATATGCTATAAGTAGCACTCCAAATAATACAGTAGACTTGCGCGTTCATCTCCTGCAGTGAGGCGCTGCCCCACATCGTATAAGCGGAAATAGTGGTCGACAATAAACACCTCCATTGTTGTGAGTAACATTACCTTCGCGCCATCTGCACGCTGTGCGAGTCCACAGATATCTGAACACATTATGTGGTACTCATACCGCATTGCACCTGCGCGTCATACGTACGCGAATTTCAGTACTGTTTGTTTTGCCGCATATTGTATATATACAGGCAGAAACAAGAATTTTAGGAATGATCAAAAACCATGGATCAAAAGATTGCGATCTTGGCCAAGAATTTTAGGAATGATCAAAAAATGCATCAAAACATTGTGATCTTGGCCAATATTTAGTTTTTGGATCAGGGGCCACAAAATTTTTAATCGGCTCGTAAATGGAGTTTTTTTTTTTCTTTTTAATGGAATAAGCAAATCATACTGAGTTTGGGTTTGTATGTAGTTCTCCAGATATAACGCTTATAAGAAGAGTTTTGATTGAATGATATATATTGAATCTTGGATCAGGGTCCACGAAATTTTTGAACGGTCCTTAAATCAAGTTTTCTTATTGTCTACGGAATAAGCACATCATACTGAGTTTGGCTACATTACACAGGGTGTTAATGAACTATACCGACAAACTGTAAGAGGTGATTCCTCACATCAAAATAAGAGAAAAAGTTCATATGGACCTATGGCGAAAAGTGCATAGTTTTAGAGCTAGGGCTGTTAAATATCGCGAAATAGTCAAAGTTTGTCAGGTCCTATTTCGAATTCCAGGAACTGTGGTTGGTTGTCCTTATCTGGGTAAAAGAAGCCACGCATACACAATCCAAAAGTGCGTATTTCATCAATTTCCAATAGGTATACAGGGTGTAATTTTCAGATGTGCTCTCAATATAGTTTTGAGGTAGACCCTGATTTAAAGGAGGGTCCAAAGTAGGCAGGAGGTAAGCCTTGACAACAATGGACATCCAGTGCTTCGGAGGGAAGTTGGAAGTGTTAGGAACCGGTAGCTCCATGTTTTCTGTGTTTATAATAACGTGTGATGCGATGCATTTTGTCACGTAATATTTCACGTTTTCTTCACTTATAAGCGTGAAAGAAAACATTGCAGCATGCGTTTTCCTGAGTACGAGAAACCGTGCTACTGACGATCCTTAACACTTCTAAATAATTGTGCCAAATGATTCCGTGTTCACTGCTATCAAGACTTATCCTTTGTTTACTTTGGACCAACCAGAATATCAGAACATATCTCAAAATTCGGTTGATAGCATGTCTGTTAATTTCACCCTGCAAAGGGCTCTGTATACCCATTGAATATTAATGAATGTGCATTTTTGGACTGCCTATGCATGACTTCCTTCACGCTGATAAGAACCACCATCCACAGTTTCTCGGATTCGAAATACGGCCTGTTGAAATTTGGCATCTTCGCGATTTTGGATAGCCCTAGCAATGAAAATATGCACTTTTCCCCACAGGTTCATATAAGCTTTTTCTCTTACTTGATGTGAGGAATCACCTCTTACAGTTTGTCGGTATAGTTCATTAACACCCTCTATGTACTTTTCCAGATATAAAAGCTACAAGAAAATTTTTGCCTGAAATATATTGGATCTTTTGATTATATATATATATATATATATATATATATATATATATATGCAGCGTGAACCATATAGGTCCTTGTAACATTTAAACTAATACATAACTGAAATTTTGTACATTCCCAAATGTCGGAAAGCAGACATTGCCTGTTGTTCTTTACTACTGAACTTTATTAACAGTGTGGAAAACTCCATAGAAAGTTGACTTTTAATGACATTTCGTCACGCTATTACATATTTCAAATCTGCATAGAACGAAAACTTGCAATACGACCCTTATCATGCAGTTCTTGAAGGTAAGAACGCTGCAGTATCACAAGTATAAGAAACAACTAAGTTTTGGAGAGTCCTACAGGACTAATGGCACAACTGAAACGAATGAGGCAACGCATATCCTTAGTTGAGTATCCTTACTAAGATACCTTAGTTAAGTTGAGTTCAGTTGATTTTGAGTTTAACGTCCCTTTCAGCAGCGAGGCTATATGATACGGGAAGCATACTTTAGTCTCGAATACTATGGTCATAATATGATATATTTCAGACAAACTGAAACGAAGTTACCAATGATTGAAGGCTTCATTTCCCTCAAAGGATTATATTTCAAAAAAAAAAAAAGTGATTTGGTAAATATCACATCCAATTACGTGGATGATGAGACATAAAGTTCATAATGTCATTTACAATAATTTTATATTTCAAACCGCTCCGGAGATATGAAAAAATGTAAAGATTGATATATTCCTTCTAATGTGGTATTTATAGAGACTCTTAGAACCAATTTTTGATATGTTTTACTTTTATAACGTCACAGAAGTACCTTGTCGTAAGTACAATCGCAACATGTCCTTCTAACTACATAAATTTATGAAATGTTGCAAACTCTACCAGCGTTTATTACATTACCACAACAGTTTAAGTTACCAAATTGTTGTAAACAGCACTGTAATCTTTACTTCTGTTGAAAACTATCTATGCGACTGGATTAATTGCTTACGGAGTGACGGTCGCCAAAGATAAATCTTAATTTACTCCCCGAATACGAACGTAAAAGAGGCGACATCTTTATGATGGATATGGTAGTCCTTCGATTACAACAACGCAAAGCTACAGGTTCGTGTCCGTATTCATATTACAACGATGTTCATGATTTAAAAAGTTCAGATATGCTGTAGACCGGAATTTCCCACTGTGCGTGGAATGACTGTCAGTCTGCAGCGTAGGAAAATAAGGTAACAAAGTTAAAGGTTTTCTAACATTGTATTCATTATTTTTCTGTCTGATTTTTTTTCTTTTTCGACTTAACAAATAATTGCGGAAAACCGTACGTTGTTTTCGATATTGATACTTCATTCATGTATTAAAAAAGCACAAATATTAAAAAAGTAATTACATAATTTTTGACGTGTCAAAATATGTTCATTAAATAACTATCAATATTTCACTAGCCTAAAGTAATAAAACGTACGTTAGTTTGCTCTCATATAGCAAAACTTTTACTTCAAACATAACATGTACAGACGTTGTAAAATAATGTGTAGTGAAGTACAAAAAACTAACGTAGACTCGTATTAGACAGGTTACGGTTTCTACAGTTTTATATTTAAAAGGTTTCTTTTAAAAGCTCATAAGTCTGATCTAAGCTAATCTATTTCTTACTTATTAACGTTACTAGCCACTTTTTATAATACCAATCATTCCCAATGCATTACTCATAAACCCAATAACCACACTGTCTGCAGCAATACCACAATTCATCATTCTTACCAAGTTCGCCACAAATTGCATAGTTCGCGTTTTCAGAAGGACAAACGACATTGTTTCCTCGTAAAGTACTAATGTAGATGGAAGATCAATTTCCTTGATCGTGGTCCTATCAACCTTTTCAGCGAAACTTGTACCACAACTCTGTCCTCTTTTTGACACGCAAATTTCTTTCTCAATTGAATGATATCCCCTCTTGTTGGCCACTTCAATTTTCTTTGTTTTTTCACGAGATTTCAAAGCTTATTTTGTGGGTGTCTTTCTTTTAAAATTAATATTTCAGAGTGCATCTTACTTACGTTTATTCTTTAACA
Source organism: Thermobia domestica (assembly GCF_964235325.1). NCBI lineage: Eukaryota > Metazoa > Arthropoda > Insecta > Zygentoma > Lepismatidae > Thermobia > Thermobia domestica. Next base: position 43,527,486 of record NC_137459.1, on the reverse strand, counting down.
ATATGTGGAAGTTTCAGTATCTGAAGGTCAAGAAGGCAAAGGCGAAATATTGGCAAAACACACATCAACTGAAGAAATACTACGTTGGTGTCGGGGAAGCATTTTTTTCTGTTGCAGAGAATCTAAATTTTGTAACGATAAAAGGACAATGAGTCCTTGAGCATTCCATTGATCAAGTGTCTCGTTGAAATGTCGATGTACACTCCAATCTCCTCCAGCCATGTTGATGTTCCAGTTTAAAATTTGACTAAGATACGTTGAACGATATGGCCTCTAAGCGATTATACATCAGGACGAATAGAAGGACAGATGTCAAAAAATAACTTTTTCGGAATTTGTGGGTCATGAAATATGTAAATCTGTTGAAATATCAAATTCAATTGTTTTGGTGATCACCGTATATTCTTTTTTTCCTTTTGTCGCTCGAAAGTAAAAATAGTTGTGGCAAGTATATGTGAATTAGAGTTAAAAGTAGCTTCCCTACAAACACTTCACGTTCAAGGATATATATTCCATTATTGTGTATAGATAGGGTTGTGTAGCAAGATGTATCCGTATACAAGTAGTTTCATTTGATATATATTGTATTGGTATACTCTAGTATAAAAGCAAGCGTGGTTAAACTGAAGGATTTGTTCAAAGGAGAACATTCATTCCAAAACCTTATCTCGCACGAATTTCGTAATTTGTGGCGGAACTCTTATCACGTGTGTGCAGTGAGTCTTCGCAGAGAATCCTTTAAACCACTAACAAATAAAGATAGTCGATCGGCCAGTCACCTTGGTTGCTCAATTTTCTTTCTCTAAGCAATTTGCGTCTCACCGGGGAATTTCTGCTTTTATTTGTACGTTTTCATTGTGTGTGAAAGAACAGTGAGGATGCTGTGAAAGAAAAGAAGCGAAAAAAGGATAACTACTAGGAAAAAAATGTTATAGAACTTCGAGTGATGCAACGGACGGACAATTTCTTATATTCTGTGCTGTTTTCAATTTCATTCTAAGGAAAAACGAAATGAAAATTTTTTGACACACAGATTTTTTGTTGTGACTTTCAGGCCAGTCATCTTCAACTATCCGCTGTGTGATTCCTACGCTTGGAACAGCTACACAGTGAAACATATAGGGTAAAGTATTATAGGTAATGGAGCGGGGAGAAGGTGTAGAGAAGTGTTGCAGTGTACCAATAATTATCTTCAAAACTATCAATATTATCTTCGGTGTTCTTGTTCTGTTACTGCTGCATTCGTCAGGGTCAGGTTTCTTTGTATGCTCCTTAAGTTTGTTCGTCAGGTTCACCGTCTTAGAATGCGAATTTCCTAATGGTGGTTCTAGTAGGCTGTTTTCTTGATTGGACGCAAAAGACAACCCAGTCTACGCACATTGAAAAGATCATGCATTCAAATTGCAAAGTGGATAACGTTGCATGTTCATAGTTCTGGTTCGAATCTTGCTTAGAATACGCATAAGGTATAAAACCGACTAGCGGTTACGATCTCATATTATACTGTAGGTTTTGTTTCATGTAGTCATGATGAAAAGAAAAAGTTAAATTCAAATAAAAAGAACGAATTCTAATGTTTCTGGATTACACTTTCCTCCCGATAATACGAAGGACGTAATATAGTGATTTAGAATTATTGTTTCACACATATTCATACAGGTTGTGGTGCACCTGATGTGTCCACCTTCTCAATATAATTTCCATTTATCAGTATACACTTTTGCCAGCGGTGTGTCAGTTTGAGAAGACGCTTGAAACCAATTGTTTGGAGTCTCATACATCAATATTTGGGCAGCTTGTTCTAGTTAATGAGCATCTGCAAACCGATGATCACGCAAAGTTTTTTTTTCCTTTCATTGCCCCAAACAGGTGGTAATCGCTGAGAGCCAAGTACGGAGAGTACGGAAGTTGTGTCAGCACTGTAAACACTAGTTTATCAATGGCAGGAGTGGTTTCCCGGCTGGTGTGACGACGTGTGTTATCATGTTGCAGAAGCACTACTAACGTCTATTTTTCTGGCCGCTCCCTCTGAATAACACGACAAAAGCGTATGAGGTCTCCACATACTTTACACTGTTAATCGTGGCTTCACCTTTCAGCCAGTTGAACAGGATAATGCATTTCATGTCACAGAACACTGTTGCCGTACACTTCCCAGCTGAAGGAGTTGTTCGAAATTTCTTTGGCGATGGACTGTTATGATGTTTCCGTTGCATGGGTCGCTGCTTCGCTGTCGGCTCATGATATTGGTCCAGTCCCATCACCAGTTGAAGCTTAGATAAGAAATCTTATGAATCATGATCATGCCGTTACAAGTGTTCCCTGCAAATGTCCACACGACATTGTTTTTTGCTCTGCAGACAGTGCTTTTGGAACCCATATTGTACTGCCTTTCCCCAACTATAAGTGGTTGTATACACGATGTGCTGCAAGGTGTTTCTGGTTAGCCCTGTGACACCCTCCATTTTAGGGTGTGTGATGGATTTATTCTCTTGAATGACTCTCTACCACGGCTATGATGGCTGGTGCTGATACTGCATGTTCCTCTTTTCCGTCGATGTGCTACCCACTTCCCAATATTCTATCCAGTTGTACACTGTTTTCTGCGAGAGTGTATGTTCTCCACACATTGCAAAAATTGCCTCAGGATTTCAGCAGCGGCCGCGCCTTCTTTCTACAGGAAATACAACGTTCAGTACTGTACTTCATAATCATTTTCCATGTTGTCCGTTGGTAACATTGTCAGTAGTTCAAGAAATGGGCTAAACATCAAGATGGTGTCGTTCCCATTCCCAGTGATGCTCTCTATTGGCAGATGAAGATCCTAGATGCCTGTGATTTCAGTGGTCCACTGCACCTCTAACAATAATAAAGAGTGTAAATCATTATAACACATCTTAATTTAATATAAATTATGCTAAAGGATAGAAAGATGTTCACGTGAAATGAGCAAGAGTAACCGGGTCTGCTTGGGTCATTGGATTTGTCAGGGTAACTGTGTCTGTCTGGGTCACTGGGTCTGGAAGGGTAACTGTATATGTCTAGGTTAATGGATATGCCTGGGTCACTGGGTCTGACAGAATAACTGTGTATGTTTGGGTCACTAGGTCTGGAAGGGTAACTGTGCATGCCTGGGTCAGTGGGTCTGACTGGATCGCTGGGTCTGCCGGGGTAACTGCGTCTGTCTGGGTCACTGAGTCTGCCAGGGTAACCTGAATGTCTGGTCGCTGTGTCTACATGTGGCAACTGGATCGGTTCGGGTCAGATTGGTTCTAAAAAGTGTGGTCAAGATTGGGACGACCCGCGTCATTTCTACTTTATACCCTCTCGCTGCTACCAAAAACTACTAATAAAGTGCAACAATGTCAAGGATTCATGTTTAATTATAATTATGTAGAATATTTATTTGCTAAAAGAATTTTCCATTTTTAGTGAGCATCTTAACCGAAGATAATAGTTCTATGTTAAAATTATGTTAAACGCAAATGCTTACTTGTTAGTACGTATAAATAATTAGCAAACATAGCATTTCCTGGAAACAATTTATCGTTGCATTATGATCTGATTGTAATAGCAGGGCAGTAATACCTGAATGTTCAAAAATGTAATTCAATGTTCTCATTTTATGCAAGTGAAAAAAAACGTCCACGTATATTGGAAATCCATCACGTTGGGATGGAAGAAGAAATGAGAATTGATTTTGGTCAAACAGTGTAAGTGCTGCAGAGATGAAATTTAACATTTACTTTAACATTTAATTTAACATTTAACATATATTTTTTGTCAGTCCAATTGTCGTTGCTGGTGGTCTTCTGTACAGAAATCCAGAATTTGTTTCATTCAAATAACTCTTCAATTTTCATCACGACGCATAGTAGTGCCAAACAACTTTCTGATTCATGTAAAGAGACCCATACAGGCAGACACATTCATGAAGTATTCTTCCAACATGCATGAAAAGTGATAAAATCACAGGCAAGTTGATCGTGTTGCATGTTGGAAGAATTTTCGCATGTTCATGCATGTTGAAAGTTTTCGAAATCTTCTGTAAACATGCATGATGGTTTTAAAGTTCTTCATGCATGTTCACAGTGTATGCGCTTCTCCATGCAAGTTGGTTGTTTTATATTTAGGTCCGCCAATCACGGCAGCGGAAGAAATCACGCGACTCTTCCCTTCGATTCATTCTTCTTATAAGTTGGACAACAAGTTGGTACGTGTGTGGCAAAAAAATTCTTCCAACATGCATGATGAAACAAATCTTTCATGAAAGTTGGTCATGCAAGTGTGTGCGTCTATGCGTTAGGTTTGCGTTACTTTAGTAACTTCACAAAAGAAATAAAAATCTCTGAACAAACCAAGTGTTTCAAATAAAAGTAATAATTTTGTAACAGTTTCGCTAAATAACTAAACCTCTAGGCTGCGCCAGACACAGTACAATGCAATAGAGAGTTGCCTCTTAATACTCCTTGAGACTGGTTCTGAACGCTGATTACCTGATCAGAATGTTTTCAGTTAATCAGAATTAGAGTTTACAAAGGAACAACTAAAAGCATAAATCTATTTCCTCCCATGGTCCTGTAGACACAACTGAACTTAAACAAGCTACAAACTAAGTTTTTTTTTACAAGTAATTTGCCCCATTGTTTATTGATTTTAAGACCTACATTCTAATTCACGACTCAGTCTTGTTCTTTTTCAATAGACCTTGGAACCTTCCACTTTCTTACCAACGTATTTTGTTCTTGGTCTAACACTTCAACTTAGCACCAATTAATGTTATATCTCATGTTCTTCCCTTTCTCTTTGTAACCTTACATCATCTTTGTGTTGCTTTACGCGTTCTTTCATTTTCCCCGTTTCACTAACACAACAGCTGTCACAATCACTACGCCCTATCCTGTGAATTGTTCCTTCCTTTTTAATCACCTCTTTTTGGCTTTCCTTCTTTTTCTTCTTCATCCATACCGCAACTTCTTCATTTTCTTCTTTATTCTTTTCTTCTTCATATATATCAGTCTCGTGCTTCCTTTTTCATATACAGAAACGTTTACTATCTTCTTAAGTGCTCTCTTTACTATCTCAGTGCCCTCATCCATACTCTCTATGACCCATCAACACTTACTTCCTTTCTCTGTTTCATTTCCTTCTATTTTCTCCTCCTTTATCGTTTTATTGTTTTCTTTTTTTAATTCTTCTCTTTTCAATTTCAAACTTTATTTTTACCATATCCGTTTATCTCCAGCTGCTTGTAAAGTTCCACTATGTCCCCTTCCGCTTTTATTTCGTCACTATTTAATAAATTAATCCTCTCCTTCATATCCTGTATAAAGTTCCTCTTCGTTGAGCGATCAACATCACTCTTTTTATGGCAGAAGTTCCCTGATGCACATCTCTTCTGGTACCATTTCGTGACCAAACTGTATCCTTGTCTCCTTCTCTACATGTCGAAGTACAGAATTGTCCTATTTTTTTCTCTTTCTAACTACTTCTATGCTTTCTTTCTTGATCCTCTACTTCTTTCGCGAATTTGGTAAGTTGTTTATGTGAGTACATTTCCATATCTCAAATGAATTGTCGACGTATCTACAAAAGAATACCACTTTCTCATGTATTATGGGAAACTCTTTCATTACAGAAATTGTTCCTTTTAGATAACCTACTTTCTTTAAAGAGCAAATAACCTTTTATTTTGTTCATTCCCTGAAGTCTTAGTTTCATATCATTTCATATGTCTCATCAAGGACGTTGATAAGAATGCCAGGAAGAAAGATTTATTTTAAAAAAGAGAGAGAACAATACTGTGTCATGAATTGAAACGTAGATCTTAAAATTGATAATCAGTAGGACAAGTTCAAAAAAAAAGTTTGTAGCTTGTTCGATAAAGTAGTGTCTACTGGACAATGAAGGGAAATAGATTTATATTTTTAGTGACTCCATTATGAACTCTAATTCAGATTGGCTGAAAACATTGTGATAATACCATATGTCGTTTTCGATTACTGTCAAATGGAGTGAAATCGGACGATAACACGTTTGTTTTTGTTCTTTTTGTGGTTTAATTTGCTTTTATTTAGAGCTAGACAGTCGCGGGTTCGGTTTATGGTCAATAGATAATGTTTCATGCACTAGATGTAAGTATCGGAGCAATAATGTAAGTTACCACGCCTATATACATGGGTGAAAATGCCATTGTGGGAAGAAAGAAAAAAATGTAAACTGGGAAACAACGTAATTGGAGATCGAAATAATAAAAACATCTATCCTATTGGCAAGAATAATAACCCTCAGTTACTTGCAAAGAATATACGTTAATTGCGCAAGCAATAACCCATCATCTTGCAACATCGTGTATGTTTGAATGTGGAATGGAGTGATATGGGGTGATTTTGGACGATGCCACGGTATTTAAAGAAGCAGCTTGTCGTACAGCCAAAACAAAACTACGACCCGACACGACTTGATAGTGCTATCCGTGCTGTCGAGGAGGGAAGACTGTTCTATCGCACTGCGGCCAAAGCATGTCAGGTGTCGCGTTCGACAATAGAAAACAAAGTTCACAAGAAACACACCAGAACTATGGAAAACTGTTGTAAGGGCAAAAGAGGAAAACGTGTTAGCGTATGGCATTCTTAGAGTTTCGAATTGGGATTTTCCTTTTACATCTGAAGATATAATGTATCTATTGAAAGGGTATCTGGACATAAAGGGGCAAAGGGAGAGATTTACCAATAACTTACCTAACGTAGAAGGGCATCGTCATTATGCAAAATATATGCAAAACTCTTTATATTTATATTATGTGTATTTTTCTTTAAGTGTAAGTTAATATTGTAATTTAACTGAAGTGAACGCTCCTACAATTGAGGATTATTGTCCCTGTTGGAGATAAATATTATTATAAATAAATATTCCAAAGTTCTTGCTATTAGACTGAGTGACAATATCAAACGTTCTAGAGCTATAGTGAACCATGAAACAATGAAGAAGCATTTTAATAATATGCGTTCATTTTCTCTATTGTTCTGTTGTTTCGAACCTATATGTAGTTTTCTTCTGAAAGTTTACGGGATATTGGTTTGTCATTTTGTTAAATATGGTTGTAGATCTGTAAACGAAAACATTCAAATAAATGTCTGACAACCTTTCCTCTAGTTGTCAAATATTGTTTACTGTCCAATTTCACATCATAGCAGCAGCTTCGGACTATTACCCATAAATATTATCGTGCCCGAAGTCACCCACTACACAGGTGACATCGGACACCTTTCAATATTTTCTACTATTTGCACTGTTGAGCAAAAATTCTTTTCTTTCGTATATTGTATTTTTGAAACATACCCCCCACGATATAGCTATTTACATTAACAAAATAACGTAGCATTGTTTCAGCACAATTTGAAAGGTTTAGATCATTCCTATTTCACCCAATTTGACGGTACATTTATATTCACTCTTGCCCACTCTCAGGGGTTGTAGGGGTACTTTAACAACAAGTATGTTTATCAGATCGTAAGTCATGGGTGTATGTCAACTTGGCTTCAAAAATAAGTTCGCATACAGAGTTTCATCATCCTAGGGTGAGATTCTCGTGAAACACACTACTCCTGGCATCAATTTTTAAACCCCACTTTCGCCTTTAACCCTCTTTGGATACGCATAAATATTTTAAATAGTCTACGGTGTCTTCCAAATTACTGTCACATCGATGCAGTTGCTAGGAAATATACCAAGCTTATGGTGTGGATGTATATATCGGACAAACAAACAAACAAACATTCATTTTATAAGAAACTAGCATTTGGCTAGCTGAGGACACAGCTTCCAGACCTCCGCGTTTACTCGGCCTACGTCCTCGCCTCTCTTAAACCCACAATTCTACCGAATTTCAAGTTTTTTTTTTTTTATTTTGACTACCTAAAAGATTTTGTATCCCAAGAACATAATCATGTAAATAACATGAAGATGTTTCATTTCCCCCTTAAGCCTCTAAAAACTAAAAAAAAATATTCAGTTTGGGTAATTTTCTTATGGGCTACTCCCAGAAGGATACAATCATACCAGATTTCATCATTCCAATCTTGGCCGAAGTGCCTAATCATTTTGGGAAATCATTTTGGGATTTCTAGGCTTTCGGCATCTATGGCCATCACGTATATGAGGGATAACGTCCCACGGCGATCATACTACCCGATGAAAGGGGAGGAAGAAAGGATTGGGGAAGGAACGAAGCGGCCTGGGACCTGTACGTTAGGTACCATCACGGCATTTTTCTGCTGTGAATGAGGGAAACCCAGGACAAACCTCACTCGAGATAACTGGCCTGGAAAAGCTGTTACACTTTTCCGACCGAGTGTCCCCACCAGGAATCGAACCCGGGACCTCTCGCACCCAATGCGAAAGCATTAGAGACTACCTCACGGCGGGCCACCTAATCATTTTGGGATGCAGAAGATATCTTATATAAATAACATGAGAAAGAGTCTTCAGTTCCCCATAAAACCACTCTAAAGTTGGATTTTTTTTAAAATAAAAGAAAAATTGGTGATTTACTTTGGTGACGCCTTTCCAGGCTTATTTCGTGTCAAATATTATTTCCGTTCTAGTAACTTTGAGGTTGGATTTTCTTAACTGTAATAATAAGTAGAGCCATGATAGCATAGTCAGTACGGAGTCTAACTACGAATTGAGCTACCCGATTTCCTCTCTACTTATAAAGCAGCACGGGTATCACCTAGCCTCAGTAAATTTGGCGCTTGACGAAACTTCCGGGGCAAAGAAGGTCTGATCCTAAATAATGCTTACTACACCACCACCTGTGTGATCAGAAGTTAAGAAAGTGACCGCAAGTTTTTTCGTTTTATTCCGAATGAAGCTACTCTTTACATTTCACAATAAGTACTTACATACTGACACAATAAGTACTTTATTTTAATACTCGATATCACTTTACGGAAGATTTGCGAAGAAACACGAACAAAATTTTCGGCATTTTAGAAGACAATATAGAATTGTTGATTTTTCTCACCTCATTGTTTGAAAAGCAATTCATCTCACATGTTGCTTTAATGATATTGCGATTTGTTCCTCCAGACAACTACTTTACGAGAAAACTGGAATTCCTTTCTGCTGAATTTCGATCGACATTTTTTCTAAAGTTGATGGTAAGACTGTAGTTTGTCAGACAGTTAAGTATCATTTTGTCACCAAATGGTTCTCAATTTACCATTTAATGTCTGTCTATGTCTCACAGTTGCAGACATAAAAGGGAAGGGAACATTACGAAGTTCTATCTTCGATTACGAGGAAATAAAAACTACAAAATGTACAAATTGAATATGCCTTTTATTTCCGTTTACGTAATAAACATTTTAAACACCATTACAACACACTTGACTAAACTTTAAATTATATTCAACTATTTTATTTTCTGACATTTTAATTGGTTATTGTCTGTAGGTTTCTAGCATCTTTTGCAGCTTTATATATAAAAAAATGACAAATGTAATACTATTAATGATTTTGAGAAGTATTAGTACAACTAATGGAAGAAAATACTAATACATAACTAGCTTTTTCGATAAAGGGGCTTGTACAAGTCATTTCAGAACACGGAAAAGATTAGGAATATTGCATTATTAGATACAGTATTAACTCATAAATAAATTACAATAATCAAAATTAGTATAATTACTAATTAGACACAAAATTTGATGTTAGTCTATGTGCAGTATATGTTAAGAGAACATACGTGAAGTCATTGGAATATCATTTATATTACAGTAATTTCTTGCTTCCCGGAATAAAGAAATATTCTTTCAAGGTATCAATGAGTGTGGTTGAAGGTTATACAGTAGCCAATAAACGTACATCTCTGCTTACAATTGCAACTCTAACAAGTCAACTAAATTATTAAATAACATTCAATATCGTGTATGGACTGTAATTGTGATCTTTCTATTCTGTAATAGCATAAGGGGGAAAAGTTAATATATTTCAAACTCCTTTTCAGTATATATAAAAAAAACATTGTTTAGAACTCTTAAAACATTTTTTTAATCAAACTTTCTATTTCCTACCAGCAATTTGAAATCTAATAATGAGTCACTAACACGCTAACCTCAAATGTATTGGTAAGAATGTGTACTACATTCTTGACTTTTTTTCGGAATATACGCGTTCTGAATTGCAATTTTCCTTGCTACTTGATTCAGTTTTGAGGTGTGAATATGATAGCTCAAAGATTTCGGTCATTTTTTTCTTTTTTCATATTATTTTAAAGAGATTTGTCAGTATCCCCAGTCGTTAAACACTAATCATGATAAAATCTTATCTTTTAAAAATATGGATTATCGTGCACAGTCAAAGTAAACAGTCCTTAAGAAAATTTAACTTACTCTTCAATTCTTAATGATTTTCATCTCAAATATTATATAGGCTTATTCTTTAAATTTAAAGAAAGGAAACATCATTTTTTATTTTAAAAAAAATAAATAAATAAAACAATTTAAAGTAAGTTAGAGCAGAGCTTTTCTTTAAGTTGCGATGAATTTACATTATTATCAACCGATATCAGATCAACAAAGAAAAAATCCTCAAACTTCAAAGAAAAGCCATACCACTTTTTCATAAAAAATGATTTTTTAAAAAAATAATATTATCGTGAGTTTTGGTTTTCTTTGAGTTTCTTGGAGGGTGAATTTTCTGTCTGAATGCCACTCATTCTAGCTTTGGAACTTCTTGTACAAAATAACAGACAAATTCTGACCAAAGCATATATTAACTAATAAATAATAGCGTTACAATTTCGGCAAATTAACTTTGCCTTCATCAGACACATTATCATAATGTGTCTGATGAAGGCAAAGTTAATTTGCCGAAACTGTAACGCTATTATTTACTAGTTAATATATGCTTTGGTCAGAATTTGTCTGTTATTTTATGAATTTTCTGCTTTAGTGTTGGTCGAATTTAACATAAAGTAATACCGGTAGTCGTTGTTAAGAAATCTCAAGCTAAATAAGCAAAGTTCAATTAGAACTCAGTTTTCAAATAATACTGAGCTGTCTCTTGGATATATGTAGGCTGAATATAAAATCCGTACTAAGTGCCGAAAATGGAAAAGTTTGGTTTAATGTAAAAATGTGGCCTATGTATCTAATACTACTCAGTGAAAAATTGGCTATCAATTATTCACTATGAAAGTAGTTCAAATAACCCCAGAAGAATGCGCGTGCCTATATGTTTCATCAGTTCTGAAGTAATATCTGGGCTGTTTTCTAAATGTTTTCGTTTTGGTACTCAGCACGGATTTTATATTTAGTCTGCATATGTTTAGCGTACGCACCTTCGAGGTGAGAACCCGAGATTAATTCAACACAGAATGTTTGGTGTATGTCACCGGCCTTTTAACTTAATCGAGAACGTCAACCATTTCACTGGTGCGACCGGTCGTTACAGTGACCGGCCACAGAGTTCAGTGGTATTATTGGGAGCACTGTCGTATAACTGCGAGGGGTTATATACCAGAAAGCATGCTTGGTGAGTTTGTAACAATATTTATATTGCCATTTTATTATTTTTACTTTCGAGCGACGTCAGAAAAGTCGAGAAAAAGAAATGAACTTCAAAGTATGTGCACGTCTCGTAGCTCCCACATACTGAAAAAAGTGATATTTTTCGATGTCTGTCCACCTGTTCATTCATTCATTTGTTAGTCCTTATGTATACTGGCGTAGAAGCCATACCGGTCGACGTATCGAGACGAAATGTTTAACTCGAGTTTTTAATACGATCCTCTAACGGCGTTTCTTCATTTTTCTTCCTGCTTCTAACTATATCTTTCGAATGAAATGAAATCTTTCAGTTTAATATCCCACTTTTATGTCATTTAGGTTAAGGGAGACTATGATTTAGGCAAGTGAATGATGATGGAAGAATTGGTTGAATGAAATGTGGGAGGAAACTGAAGTATCCAAGAAAATCCATGGACACGATTTTGTGAACCACAAATTTATTGGCTGGGATCGAACCATTGACCTCACACACCAGAGGTAAGCGCTGTACAAGTAAGCTGCCGTGCTTCCTGCTCTAAAAGAGTTCTCCACCTTAATTCGAATACTGCTCGATGTGATTCTTGCAACTCGGAAACTCTCCTTCTTCTGTTTCACAAAATCACCAATTCTGACATAATATGGATCTGGTCATTTTTATTTATTTTTTTTTTCAATTCTAAACTTGCACATGTAAATCACTCCTCTCTGTCTCCATATTTGAGTCTCTCTGAATGGCGTGCACTATGAACACACATGGCCTGGAATCCAACCTTCAACTCATGAAACCAAATGTAAGTGCTCTAGCAATGTGCTATCATAACTTTATAGGTTTGTTGCTAAATGCAGCGTCATTTTAGATTTTGTTCGGGGCCAGAGGGATTATTCGTCGACATAAGAGTTTCATTTTTTATATCAGTCTTTTCTATACATTTGATCACACAATATATGTTCACCACATTCAAGGGAGGGGAGAATTATACCCTCCTGTCCTGCCCAAATAACGCCCCTGGAATATTTCCTTGCAATTACTGGGAAATAAAATGAAATTAATCGTTGAGTAGCACTCATTTCTCTCAGTAGTTTTTAGAGCTCTGCGCTAGCATTACAGATTTTGGGAAACATGAAACCCACTGCCGTGATTGACAATTTGTATAGGTGTTACAAGGAGCATCTTCCTAGCTTAATCGCTTGATCAGATATGTAGCTTTTGAAAAAGGGAAAGTATGCAAATAAAGGCGTTTATGAAGGTATCGAAACATTTTGTGACATTCTTTTATTCTGGCTCTACAAAGGCATTTCAGAACAAACAAATGAAAGAGAAGGTTTTAGAGTTATAAAGCTTGTAAAGATGGTTCCTGTTTTTATTTTTTCGACTGAATGGTCAGTATATCAGGTCACACAGACTACTATAAACAATGAGAAGAGGGCGAGTTGAATTGAATACCAGGAGCAGTCGAGAGACGTCCGATTGGTCGATGGAGACTTTATTCTGAATGCATAAGCACACGGCGCAAAAATTTGGTAGTAATTTGGACTTAAAATGTTTGTAACATTTTCTATGCCACGAACCGTACATCGTCACTTACATGACGAAGTTGTATACGCAACAAAGATACTGTTTTGACAGAAGAGCAGATCAAACATATTGGCCCTTATTCAGAGTTGTTCTTACTTGCGATTAGTGCCGCACTAAGAGATTGACTATCAGATGGTTCAATCGTTGGTCAAGCTTTTAATATGACGTTAATGATACACAATTACGACTCAGAATAAGGTTTATTGTATCCCATTTTATGAAACAATGTCTCACCAATAAATATTGATAATTTCAGAAAGAAACTCTATTAATATTTGTGTATTCTATATCCAAGTAACAAATCTTCGCTTAGTTTGAAATGGATTAGCAATTGCGTCTCTTTCTCGTTTCAGATGATTTAAACATTTGAGTTTTTTTATGCCATGTTTTAGTCTCATGATTATACACCGAAACTAATGGAGATTGGAACGACGAGATGGACGATAATGGGGACATAAAGCTTGTGGGTGAAAATCGGAGGCCTAGAATGCCCATGTGTACGGTGTTTGTCCATCACAAAAGTCACTTAGCTCTAGCTGGGATCAAACCAAAGACCTCACGCACCAGACATAAGCGCTTTAGCACTGAGCCGCCGCGGCCTCCGATTGAAACATTAATGAAATTTAATCAGATTAAATAAGAAAATAAATTTATCCTGAGATATGAATCACAAGCATTATCTACACAAATACAAAAAAGGTTGTGTATAATTCCTCTGTTTTGTGATTTATCATGTATAGTATAATATAGGCTGAATCCAACAGATTAACAAAATTAATGTCTTATCATTCAGTGAAGGAAGTTTTTTTTCCTTTTAAAAAAAGTTGCGTTTATTGCGTAAATGAATCGCTCGCAATATAGATGTCTATCATCAGCACAATACGTGACAAAGGGTAGCTTTCAGCCTATTGTTGATCCCAAATGGAAGACCAGATCTAATAAACGCTGACTCTGGCGTTCATATCTTTCATCCAGCAGGATGTAGTAGTATTAGTGATGTAGTCATGGAAGTGCGATGCAATGGAACTTCCTCGGTTAGAAAACGATAGGAGCTTGGTTTAGAGGCATTCATTGTGATCCGCGAATAATCGAGTCAAGCTGCCTGAAATTTCACGGTCAACCACAGTCAGGTGTTCAAAGCGGCGACATATAGGATTGTGAATAAATGTATTAGCATCCTTCTGTAACATTGATTGTACTTTCAAGTGCGTGCAGTTCAGAAAACGCTTTGTATTTTATTGCCAGAATTTACAATCTGACGCTATATAGTTGTCTGATAATCGCAGATTTTGTTCAAACATGTGAAAAGTTTGTTGCTCTCACAAACAACAGGTCTAACGTCAATTTCAATGTGCCGAAAAAATATAGTAATTGCCCCTCCCCCTTATAAAACCGGAATTGTGGAAAGTTACGCCTAACGGTATCCTCCTATTTGTAATAGAAAGTTTATATGCAATCACAATCAATAGATAACGCCAATTTCAATGTGGCGAAAAAAGAGTTGAGTTGAGTCTAGTTTATCGTCCCTTTCAGCAGCGAGGCTATATGAGACGTGGACCTACTGATTACGTGGAATCCGAACCACATGAGCTCCCGCCGAGAATCGAACCCGGGTCTCCCACGTGGCGAAAAAAGAAAATAGAAATCCCCCTCCCTATAAAACCGGATATGTGGATAATTCTGGATCATGTGTCCGCTTATTTGTAATGGAGAATTTGTATGCAATCACAAAATATAGATAACGTCAATTTCAATATGATAAAAAAAAAATAAAAAATAGAAATCCTCCTCCCTATAAAACTGGAATTGTGGAAAATTCTGAATTACATGTCCACTTATTTGTAATTGGAACTTTATATGCAATCACAAACAATAGTTAACGTCAATCAATGTTGCAAAAAAAAGAAAAGAAACTATAAATCTCCCTCCCCATAAAACCAGAATTGTGGAATATTCCGGGTTACGTGTCCGCTTATTTTTAATAGAAATATTATATATCAAGTTTCATCTTCCTAGCTTGAGGGACTCGTTAGATATTCTATTTCTAGCATTATTTTTTATCCGTACTAAGTGCCGAAAATGGAAAAGTTTGGTTTAATGTAAAAATGTGGCCTATGTATCTAATACTACTCAGTGAAAAATTGGCTATCAATTATTCACTATGAAAGTAGTTCAAATATCCCCAGAAGAATGCGCGTGCCTATATGTTTCATCAGTTCTGAAGTAATATCTGGGCTGTTTTCTAAATGTTTTCGTTTTGGTACTCAGCACGGATTTTATATTTAGTCTGCATATGTTTAGCGTACGCACCTTCGAGGTGAGAACCCGAGATTAATTCAACACAGAATGTTTGGTGTATGTCACCGGCCTTTTAACTTAATCGAGAACGTCAACCACTTCACTGGTGCGACCGGCCGTTACAGTGACCGGCCACAGAGTTCAGTGGTATTATTGGGAGCACTGTCGTATAACTGCGAGGGGTTATATACCAGAAAGCGTGCTTGGTGAGTTTGTAACAATATTTATATTGCCATTTTATTATTTTTACTTTCGAGCGACGTCAGAAAAGTCGAGAAAAAGAAATGAACTTCAAAGTATGTGCACGTCTCGTAGCTCCCACATACTGAAAAAAGTGATATTTTTCGATGTCTGTCCACCTGTTCATTCATTCACTTGTTAGTCCTTATGTATACTGGCGTAGAAGCCATACCGGTCGACGTATCGAGACGAAATGTTTAACTCGAGTTTTTAATACGATCCTCTAACGGCGTTTCTTCATTTTTCTTCCTGCTTCTAACTATATCTTTCGAATGAAATGAAATCTTTCAGTTTAATATCCCACTTTTATGTCATTAAGGTTAAGGGAGACTATGATTTAGGCAAGTAAATGATGATGGAAGAATTGGTTGAATGAAATGTGGGAGGAAACTGAAGTATCCAAGAAAATCCATGGACACGATTTTGTGAACCACAAATTTATTGGCTGGGATCGAACCATTGACCTCACACACCAGAGGTAAGCGCTGTACAAGTAAGCTGTCGTGCTTCCTGCTCTAAAAGAGTTCTCCACCTTAATTCGAATACTGCTCGATGTGATTCTTGCAACTCGGAAACTCTCCTTCTTCTGTTTCACAAAATCACCAATTCTGACATAATATGGATCTGGTTTATCTATTTATAATATGGATCTATTTATTTTTTTTTTCAATTCTAAACTTGCACATGTAAATCACTCCTCTCTGTCTCCATATTTGAGTCTCTCTGAATGGCGTGCACTATGAACACACATGGCCTGGAATCCAACCTTCAACTCATGAAACCAAATGTAAGTGCTCTAACAATGTGCTATCATAACTTTATAGGTTTGTTGCTAAATGCAGCGTCATTTTAGATTTTGTTCGGGGCCAGAGGGATTATTCGTCGACATAAGAGTTTCATTTTTTATATCAGTCTTTTCTATACATTTGATCACACAATATATGTTCACCACATTCAAGGGAGGGGAGAATTATACCCTCCTGTCCTGCCCAAATAACGCCCCTGGAATATTTCCTTGCAATTACTGGGAAATAAAATGAAATTAATCGTTGAGTAGCACTCATTTCTCTCAGTAGTTTTTAGAGCTCTGCGCTAGCATTACAGATTTTGGGAAACATGAAACCCACTGCCGTGATTGACAATTTGTATAGGTGTTACAAGGAGCATCTTCCTAGCTTAATCGCTTGATCAGATATGTAGCTTTTGAAAAAGGGAAAGTATGCAAATAAAGGCGTTTATGAAGGTATCGAAACATTTTGTGACATTCTTTTATTCTGGCTCTACAAAGGCATTTCAGAACAAACAAATGAAAGAGAAGGTTTTAGAGTTATAAAGCTTGTAAAGATGGTTCCTGTTTTTATTTTTTCGACTGAATCACACACAATAGATATGCAATCACAAAATATAGATAACGTCAATTTCAATATGATAAAAAAATTAAAAAAATAGAAATCCTCCTCCCTATAAAACTGGAATTGTGGAAAATTCTGAATTACATGTCCACTTATTTGTAATTGGAACTTTATATGCAATCACAAACAATAGTTAACGTCAATCAATGTTGCAAAAAAAAGAAAAGAAACTATAAATCTCCCTCCCCATAAAACCAGAATTGTGGAATATTCCGGGTTACGTGTCCGCTTATTTTTAATAGAAATATTATATATCAAGTTTCATCTTCCTAGCTTGAGGGACTCGTTAGATATTCTATTTCTAGCATTATTTTTTAACTTCCTAGTCTCATTAGGATACGTTCTTTAATACAAGCGATGATTAGGATTAGATTTTTTGGTTTTGTACATTTATGACCATGTTAGCACGTCACGTTATTACGGATGACATCATTCAGGGATCAGATTAAATTTGAGAGAAAAAATTGAATTTTGGAAGGAAAGATACGGCTTGGGACCATTATGTTATTTATTATGACATTTACCTGGTATGAATCAGGGAAACCTAATTCAGGACGCCTTGCCTAAAAAAGAACTTACACACTTCTTATACTCCAATATTCCCACAAGAATCGGACCCAAGACTGGTCACATCATAGGTGAGAGCGCTAGAGACTATACTATGTGAACCGCAATAAAACTGCTGATTGAAATCAAGCACGAGGTAGGTACTAAATTAGTTGCAAAATTCATTTAAAAGACTACAACAATATCCCGTAGTACAATTACAAACAACAAATAACATAGCATTCAATGTGAAGAAACAATACATAGAACAGCCTCCTTACCTCTAAAGTAGTAATTTTCAAAAACGTTGGCACACATTTCTGCTTAATTTCAATGACGAGTTCATATACTGGGTTTAATCTCCTACACAGAGAAAAATCCGTTCTCCGAACAGCGGTATATTGTACAAATATACGGTATCCTCTTGCTTATTATTGAAATCAGTACGGAGCACGCGTTATCCGTATGCTACATAGGCACTGCCCTTAGATGTTACATCATGCCGTTGCATGATGTCTGACATCTAACAATTTTCCGAATATCACATTCATATACTTATGTTACCTTCGTCAGCTATATGTTATATACGTCCATTTGTATGTGAGATCCTAACCGCCTACATTGTTTCATACGGAAAGTACGTATAGATGGAACACTTATACATAAAGTATTATAAAACATGCGTTTTCAGTTATACGTCTGCTGTACGTTAAGTCCAAAAACTACAGGAATTACGCATGTAACCTATCTTTTTTAAGTATGCCACCTACATTTTTTTCTCAGTGTACATTAAGAATTCAAGCCGTAATCTATTCTGGTAAAAAAAAAACTTTGAATCCTCTTCACCACATTTGCATATATATATATATATATATATATATATATATATATATATATATATATATATATATATATATATATATATATATTGATGAGGAGTTAGATTTAGATAAAATTATATTTTCAAAAATCTATTAAAATTGGTTAAAATGAAGACAAAAAAGATGTAACAGAATTAAAGACAAGAAATTGCAAAATTTAAAATTAAGTAAAAGAAAGTCATTAATAAGATATTTCAAAATTATGATGAGATTGTAATGTTGTCTAAGTTATTGTTTTTGTTTTGTAAGCTGTAAACAGAGACACTTGGATTTTAATGTTATGATGACGAAGGACAACAAATAAGCAGGCTGCAGAGTAAGAACTATTGTAAGAGTTATTGTAAACTTTATTTGCTAACATCAACACAATTTTGGGATGTGACAAAACTGTCAGATTACGGAGATAGATGTATGGAGATTTTGTCTATTTGATGATCATTGCAGAAATGTGAATTTCAGCAATGAGATAAGCAAACACGTGGAGTGACGTGAATCAAGGTAGCAGTTTAGAAATCGACGTGTTCCAAATAAATACTCTACCAAGGATGGAACTGGATCATTCATTCGAAGGAGGTCATGAATTCAGAGTTATTCATTCAAAGAGTATGAGACAGTCAGCGGACAACGAGAGTATTAGACAGCGAATAGTTACTAGTCATGGTGTACTATTATGCATTATAACTTCTACCATCGTTTAAAGTTCTAAAAGTCTTGGTAGTCACATCATTCCAAGTTGTTGAAGTTTGCTAAGCTGCTCCTTGTTCCAGAGGACAACCAACTACATCAATGCGAGAGGTATGTGTTTGCCATCTGATCATCGTTATCAAATAGAGGAAATAATCAGGCTTTGCGAGTTGTGATCTGATAATGTTTTGCATATTCCTTACACTCAATACACATTACACTTTAATGACAAATCACTTTTATGAAAATACAATTCTTAATAATGAAACTTGGCATTGTGTTTACTTTCCTGAGATAAAGTTTACTAACTTTTCCTGGACATTTTAGAGAATGTTCAGAGGACAATCTCCCTCAGTTTTGAGCTACGCGATTGATGTAAAGGCACAAAAGAGGGGGATTGACTATATATATATATATATATATGAAAAACGTGTTCCCTTATTTGAAATTAAGAATTTATATAACGAAGTAGCGTTTATTGATCACTTCGTTGGGTTGGAAAAAACTTTAAATCCCCTCCCCCAAGTAGGCTGAATTTGGATTTAAACGGATCAAAAGTGTCACTGTTCATCTCTAACAGTAAGAGAGTGGAGATGACACTGTTACCTGTCATTTTCAACAATTTCTTAAATTTTTTCCCTCCCTTCCCCTTCCCTAAGTTTCACCATCAAAGTCAAATGATAATTAAAAGCATCCCAGGCCCAAATTTTATCTATGCTGAAAATTTGATCCGGATCGGTCTGGTGGTTCAAGAGTTATTGAGTCACGAACATAGTCATTTTCATTTATATATATATATATATATATATATATATATATATATATATATATATATATATATATATATATATATATATATATATATATATATATATATATCCCGCCATCCTCCTCCCCTAAGTTGTACGGTCAAGTGAAATTACCGAAACCATAGGCTCGATCCTCATCCATATTAAAAAAAATTATCCAGATCGGTCAGGTGGTTAAAGAGTTATTAAGCCATACACATAATCACCTTCATTTTTATTTACATAGATTTCGCATTTCCACTAAGCACTTTATTTAAAAAAAATGGTGGGAGGTTTTAATTAAACAGAAATTGCAGAAATCTGTTCTTGATTGCATATAAACTGTCCCTTTGCCTCTTTAGAACAGAATTATTGCAGACGTTGGTATAGTATTTCTTCGTTTTTATTTGAGAGTTTGTATATCGATTTTCACATCCTCAAATTGGGCATTTTGTCAATAAGGAGTGGAACATTTGTGTATTATAGAAGGTGCCACCTTCAAACCCTTAGGAGCGAAATTTTCAAGAAAGGACGAAACACGTTATATATATATATATATATATATAATTTACAAGCTTATATATCAAATTTCACATATCCAACTTATGCGAAGCACTTGAGAACAAACAAAAGGAAATTTCAATATTATTGTAACAGTTTCCTTTTCCCATTGAGGATTGGAATTTTCAGAAACAATAAAATAAGTGTTTTCTTATTTTTTAATTAAAAGTCTATATACCGAACTTCAGATTCACAATTTAAACACATTCTCACATTTCGCCACTTTCTAATCAAACAAAAGGAAATCTTAGTATTTTAGAAATGTCCCCATTGTCCAATTAGAAACATTTTTTTTTAAAATCAAAGATTGAAACATATATGCCCTCGTCTAATATAAATAAAATAAGGAGTTTGTTTGCATGTTTCTCTGTTTGGCTGTGTGCGGCCTGGGGACCAGGTAAGTGGAATGAGAGTTACCAAATTTTGGTCAGGGGTACCTTGGTCCAAGCCCCAGATCAAGACGATATTAGTGTCGAATTCATAGTTTTCGCGGTCATCTGGTCATCCTCTAGGGTTCATCCGGTTGGCTAGTTATAATAGTATCATTAATGTTTTCTTTCCCCTTATCTTCTATCGTCACCTTAATCGCCATCTTATCTTGTATCGCTGCCACTTTCTTCATTTTTCATATCTTTGCCTTCAATTTTTGTGTTGTTAAGTTATCCACCTCAGTCTTAGCCTGCTACCACTTCCCCTTTTTTTTCTATGTATGGCTAACCTGCCCAACTTATCAAAAGGCAGGTGGCACGATTGACCTTGATAGTCCACCTTCTTCTTGGGACCAGAACACTTGCGTATGTGGCAGTTGCGGCATGGGATTTTTTAAAAATCTAATTTTACATCTACGCCACTCAAATTGGTATTGAACATGGTGTTCAGAATCTAAATGCTTATATAACTATATTTTTTTATAAGACTGTAATTGGGAATGATCTAAAAAACCACAATATCTCCAATGGTACAGCATAAACTGATTTTCTGTCGTCATCCTTATAATGATCACACTTTTTTTGTTAGTCTGACTACCCTTACGTGTATTATATGAGCTCATTAGTGATAACAGTATATACAAAATTATCGTATTGAAAACACGAGCAGACATGACATTAGACCATAAAAGCACTATTATTATAAATGATAAAACATTTATGTCAATTGCTGTTTAAAAATGAAATAATTTATCTATTCAACATCGTTGAATCAGCGTCACTCCTTAATGACATCTCATCAATCTTCACCTCTTCATTTGTCATAAACTTAAACATAGCAAACACTATACATATACAATTGTTTCTGGACCAGACACATTAAGCAGTTTCCAAATTATTCACACTTTACCAACTCTACTTTTTCAATGATCAGAACCTTAAACATAGCAAATATAGTGCACATTAAGTCGTTTCCGGATGAAACACACTAAACACTATCAACTCTGTTTAACTTTGCTTTAAAACCATTTATTTGTAACCTGTATTTACAAACCACACCTTCTCTTATTTGAAACTAGACTTTGTAATCCACTAACCAGCTTGTTTATTATCCAACCATAGAAAAGTTTTCATAATAAATTTGTCCTCTATTCGTGTTATACAAAGCACTACCATCTTATAACCATACCCAGGCATGGATCTGGAGCTCTCTTAAAACACACCTTTCCACCAATAAACCCGATGCACAAAGCGCGATTAAGCGAGTTCTCACAATCGGCACTTTGCAAACAAACAAATAAATAAAAGTAAATTTCAATATTAATGAAATTGTCACTCTTTACCCCTCAGGAGCGAAATTTTTGAAAACCCTAAAATAGGTATTGATTTATTATTATTTAAGAGCTTACGTATCAAATTTTTCATTTCCAACTTAAGCGAATCTCCACATTCAGCACATTGTGAGAAAATAAAATGAAATTCCCATATCATTCAGATTGCCCTCTTTCCCCTCTTTTAAAGGGGATTATTCAGAAGCATTGAAATACATGTTTCTTTATTTTAAATTGAGTCTGCACATCGAATTTCAGATATTCATCTTAACCAAATACTGAAATTCGACTCTTGCTGATAAAACAAAGGGATATTTGGGCATTTCAAAAATGTCCCCGTTCGCCACCATTTGTAATGGAATTTTTGAAAACACTGAAACACGTGCTTTTTTTTTATCATTTCTAGTGAAAAGTACATATCCTGATTTTTATCTCTCAAACGCCATGGGTTCGTGAAATCTACTATTGTTTGGAGAAAATTAGAACCCCTTTTTACATCCTGTAGGATAAGGATTTTCAAAAATCCTTCTTCACCTATTGCTTTCGTGACAAAAGAAGTTAATTCTCCAAATTCCACGTTATTTCCTATAGAAATATGCCCCGGGCGATAATAAATCATCTATCCTTTTCTACTACTTTATATATGGTGTTCATTTATTATGTAGCCAAAATCCATTGGTGAAATCCTCTCACCTAAAGAAACAAAAAACCCATATGGACGTGGTGCGAAGCCCGCGTTCTTTCAAACTTACGAAAAAAAAATATCGAAAACGAAGAAAGAAGTGTAACATTGAGGCTCCTTAGCTCGAAAACTATAAGACATATTAAACGCAGTTAAAAAAAAAATATCAAAGGAATTAGTACACTCTCTATCTAAATATGTATGTTTCAGAGTTAGATTGCACCGTCTTAACGAGTTTCATAGAGGGAGCGGGGCTATCGGAACCCTGATTTAAGCACGGATAGGAGAAAAGAAGATATGTTTTGATAGAAAATGTCTAATTGTCTGCAATTCATTGTTTCCATTGACGGAACTTCTCCAATTCTCCTCTTCCCAACATCTTTTTTTTTTTCTGGAGAGAAGCTCTTGCTCGTCACACTAAGCTGTTATGTCGTGTACAGTAGTATTATAATTTGTAAATTTCACATTATCACTAATTTTAATATATGCAATTATGCAACCTCGCATTACACAGTCTAATATCAAAGAAAAGAGGTTGATAACACTTGCAAACCAACTTCCAACGTTAGACATCATTTGATGACGGTCATCTAATCAATATTAACGGCATTTAAATAAAAATCATTAACAAATGATTTCAGAGATACAGAAATAAGCAATGTTGTCAAAACGGAAATCAGGACAAAGGATTCCAAAAACTACTTAGCGAAGAGCATAGGTTCTGTGGTTCAGAAGAATGCTAGATATATCTTCACAAAGTATGCACTTGCGTGCGGGCCAAACTGAGCATGGAAAAATATTGAGAACAAAAATGAAAATAGCATATTTAAGACGACAGTTGGTTCTACTTATGTGAGTTACGTAAATACGATCTAGAAAGATGTAAAAGGAAAGAAACGAAAGCTTACATTTAATTTCACAGTTTCCACCCTCAAGGTTCAGGAGTTAAGTGAATGTTGAAAGTGAATGATTACTGAAACATCTTTGCAATAGGAAAATAACAAGAAAAAAAAGTATATTAAGCAATTTACGTATAGAGATCATAAACGTAGTAAAAAAACTTGGATTTTGTAAAACAACCTGGTATTACTGCACTTATTACTCAATGGACGCACCTGGTGTCATCCTCTAGTAGAGTGTTGGATTTTGATATAATTCTAGTAGGCAGTTTAGTTGAATAGAACACATGGTAGAATAGTGGAGTTAGAGGTTTTGGTGTATGTTCATCTCGTGTGTGGTATTATTCAAATGGGATCAATATAAGCGTACACATTTAATGTGACGGCAGATATGCATTTTAGTATGGTCCTGCTTATGGAAACCCACATGAAGCACAACGACTGTATCATCCTAATTTTCCGAATCGTGTTCTTCCTAACCGTAGTATTTTTGCTGCTATCGATACGGCATGTGCATGGTACAGCCATCAGTAAAAGTTTCTCCCCCCTAAGTGCTCTAATTCCATTACTTAGGGTTCAGATAATTTGCAGTTTGTAAAACGCCTAGACGAATGCAACCCAACTTACACGTAACTTTTCTCAGCACTGAAAGCAGTTGGTAGCACTGAGTCAGGTTTTTATGAAAGCAAAATTGTGAGTAGATGAGCACGAAATATTTCCCCATTCTGATATGAATCTGTCTGGTTCAGAGCGTGTTATCTAATGAAGACAATATGTTAATCTCAATATTGCTGTATGTGTAATGTATTATGTCATTATATACTGTATGTTCAAATAAATAATAAAAAAAAAAAAACGTTGGCAACGCATGAATCAGAAAATGCTTGAAAGTAGCTGAAAATATTAACTCTAGAACAACTGCTGGAAATAAGTCTGTAATTCATTGTTTCCATTGACATAACTTCTCCAATTCTCCTCTTCCCAACATCTTTTTTTTTCTGGAGACCTCTTACTCGTCACACTAAGTATGCATTGAAATTGAAACATTTGGAAAAGTTTGAGCCTGGCGGGGAGTTGAACCCAGGTCTGCCGAATAGAAGTTCAGTGCACTAACCACTTACCTAGCGCGACACTTCAGCTTCGACACAAACTAATAGCTATATAAAATCGTTTCATGGAACATTATACACAATATACTAATGCTCGTATGAGGATACGTTGCTTATGTGAGTGTCACAATAACTTATCCGAGATGTAATTGTTCAACTCAAAAACAAGTTATACAGACCTTCCTCAATGAGGAAAATATGACGAAACGTTCTTAAAGTTGGTGCTATGTCACCGTTTTCAGCAATGGTCCCGATATACATTACTATTTAAGCTCAACTTGAATTAAAAAAAAAAAAAAACGGCGGAAATTATTTTCGCATTCTTTCAATTCTACCAACACGTGCGGAAATAGAAAGTTCTACTTTTATCATCATAACTACTAGTTTATTTCCTTATCTTCCTACGAGGTATTTTTTTTTCAAAGTGTAAAGGCAGGAAACTCCCATTGCACTTACCCTGATTCGAATCCCGTTCTAGCAATTATTTTTTCTGTATTGGAAGGCGTTGTTTACGTAATTGATATTGTAATTTTATACCTTTATTATTATTATTATTATTATTATTATTATTATTATTATTATTATTATTATTATTATTATTATTATTATTACGACAAAAGAATGAAAAAAGTTACATAGCCGAAGCTATTCATAGAAACAGAAAATATATATGTCAGATGTTTCTTAGAGTTACACATGAACGCAATAATATCATTACGTGTGTGGATTTACAGGGAGAATTATAATTTTATGACAACGAGAAATATAGTATAAATACTTGTTAGTTGACAACAGTAATGAATTTTATTTCGCCTTTCTTCTAGGTAGAAAGGTGAGGTGACATCTTAAATAGGATCATTCTCGTGACTAGATTTTTAAGTTCGATTACTATTTGCAATTTGCGCACAGGTAGGAAAAATTCCACAACTGCAACTGAGCAACAACACATTTTTGGCCCATACTAACAGTCACGATAAGCCTTATGCACCCATCAATTGTTTGCTTGGCTAAACACGTTACGTTTCCAGACACTGCGAATCAAGGTTAATACGGTAAGTTTGTGTTGTCGGCATTTCACCTGTAAGGAAGTCGTCTCAACTCTGAGACCCAGAGAGATTGAATATATTTTCATTTTTTTCATTGAAAAAGAAAAAGACATACAAACACGCAAGGACATGAACGAGAAACTGGCCTTTATAGGGCTTCAAACCATTGACAGTCACAGTGCCGTGCCGGGAGGAGAGCTAGCGGGGCGACTGCCTCGACCGCCAAAGTAACAGAGCGCAAAACTCGGGAGGAAAAAAGAAAAGAAGGCGAAAGTAATAAAAGTGTTTAAACTCAAGAAAAATCAACATTTATTTTTGAAAATTTTCTTTCGATACCCATGGTGGCGCTTCGCGGCTTTTCTAGTGACCTCACTCATATGTACGGGGGCGCCGTCGTATGCTCTCGCCCCGGCTCCTGATTTCCCACGGCACGGCACTGGACAGGTACTCATCTTGATTGGAATCTGCTGTTTCAGGGCACTGGATTATATTTTTTAAAGTTAACTAATTTAACGAACCTTCTTCAGTACCTTAAGTTTCCTATTTTTACGCGTGTTACCGGTACTTAATTTTACTCGTTTCACTCGCGTTTACAGTTTTTTTTTTTCAGTAACTCTTACAGGGACAAAATCACAGAAACATTGAGGATAGTAAATATCACAAAATCTTTTCGCGCGTTCTCCTGTTGCCTGAAGTAAAACAATAAAATACGGTGAAAATACAATTTTTGGTCTTTCTTTTTCTATGTGTTGTCGAATCTGTAAAACCAAAATAAACAAAGAACAATATTAATACACAAGACGCTCACCTTCTTAGCTATTCATGACATAACTATTGCGTGAATCCGGATGACACTATTATACCCAGAAGTCTTCGTTTGTCATATTTTAAGAAAATACGTCATGACTTTTTCGACTTGATACTTTAAGTGTTGTTAATACTCGAAGTTCATTGATCTTGTCACTTATTCATTTACTTTTCTAAGATCATCAAAACTTTTAGGGTACTTTCTGTAGATATAGAAAGGTCAAATGTAGTATCCTGGCTTGGTGTAGCGTGCAAGTAAACAAATAAAAAGCAACAGGATGATATTCCCCTCCCTCAACCCCTTAGAACTGAGTTTAATAATTCTTCAACAAAAAGCCTTGAAATCCAATCAGAAACTTCATAAAATATAGAATATGTAACCAAGTCTCGACTTTGAAATAATAATAATAATAATAATAATAATAATAATATTAATAATAATAATAATAATAATAATAATAATAATAATAAAGAAATAAAATAACAATTATATAAAGAGTACATTCCAATAAAAAATAAATAATTGCCACGACGGGATTCGAACCCGGGGCTCTGCCATACGAGTTTTATGTTTTATCACTGCTGACAATTTCTTATGCATAGATAAGAAAATATATCAGAAGTTACGGAAGGTAAACATAGAATTTTCTGTTTCTACACGTCTGGATACAATTCAAAAAATGCAAAAATAATGTCTGCCGTCTTTTCTTCTTTGGAAATTAGACATTAAGGTGAGCAAAAATAGTAATATAAATCGGAACCATCGTTAAAATCAATAAGTTAGAATCAACTTGAAGAACGTTTCCTGATATTTTCCTTATAGAGGAAGGTCTATATAACTTATTTTTGAGTTAAAGAAGGAAACCTCGAATAAGTCATACGTTTCCTTATAAGAACATTAGCATGTTGTGTATAATCTTCCATGAAACGATTTTATATAGCTATTAGTTTGGCTAAATCATGAAGTGATGCAGTAGTTAAGTGGTTAGTGCATTGAACTTCTATTCGGTGGACCCGGTTTCAAATCCGAGCCAAGCTCAAACTTTTTCAAATGTTTCAACTTCAATTTCAATGTATGCTTAGTGTGACAAGCAAGATCTCCTCCTCTCCAGAAAGAAATAGATGTTAGAAAGAGGACAATTGGAGAACACCTGTCAATGGAGGCAATGATTTACAAACTTATTGCCTGTAGTTGTTCTAGATTTGATATTTTCATCTACTTTCAATCATTTTCTGATACATCTGTGGTCAGTATTTTTACTTCTTTGAATATACTGTATATAATGAAATAGTACATAGCATACACAACAATATTGAGAATAACAAATTATGTTTATTGGACAACACTCTCTGAACCACAGAAATTTATCTTAGAATTTAGAACTGTTTAGTTAGTCACCTACTCTATAATTTCATCTGCATAAACAACTGTCTCAGTGCTAGCAACTGCTGTTAGTGCCAAGAAAACTTTCGTGTAAGTAGGTTAATTCTGTCCAATCGTTTTACAAATTGCAAATCATCTGGACCCCAATTAATGGAATTAGAGAACTCAGGGGGGGATGGCTGTACTTATGATTCAGTTGGGCGCCCTCAGACAATGTTGATTCCTGACCGAGAAGAGAGAATTTTTCAGTTAATTAACGAATATCTTGTATCAGTGCAAAAGGGCTAGCAATGCTAGGAGTTGTTTCCCATGGTTCCATGTTGGAAGTTTTGCGTGAACAATAACTGTATCCCTAACACTTGCAACATGTGCGAGGAATAGAATAAAAGAACTATCCTCCACGAAGACACTTTTGAGAACGGTATCTTAATCGGTGTGTGAAAAACCCTCTGTTTCCTTCATTAATCCTATTTATTGTTGAGGTTGGTTGCACGCGAGATGGTGTTCTCAACATCCACAACGAACACCAATGGGGAGAAGAAAATCCTAACGCAAATTTACCTACCGGACACCAACATCGATTCTCGATTAATGTATTGGTAGACATATTGAATGATGAACTTCTAGGGCCATAAGTTTTATCACAACGTCTCACAGGTGCAACATACCTGCAATTCCATCAACAAAATCTTCCGGAATTGTTGGGAAATGTTCCTTTCTGAGAATGTCTATTATTTCTATCTGAATTCTTGTTCAGCGTAGTAAGCAGAACACAAAAGACGTACTATTAATATGTCATATCATGTAATATCGTGGTGGACGACGTCGTGTAAAGGGGTTTACTTGAGATCTTCGTTTACTCCGAATTTTCATTCTATCATTTCTTTAATTACAATTGACTCGCAATATCTACCATATCTACTGTTGGATGGAAAAGGTGAGATGTCAATGAACGTACCATTGCTACATCCGCTCTTCGGTAAATAGATTTTTAAATTATTTGCCCTGATGTTATTTTTCACAGCATTTCAGATTTTTGCATCCCTGCAATTATTTATCATCTTTCAGTAAATAATATTTATTGTTAGCACTTGGTTTGAACATGTTATCAACCACTTTTGTTTGATGTTAAATTATGTTATGTGTGGTTGCATATTGCAGACATTAAAATTAGTGATAATGTGCAATTTACAAGTGATAATACTCATGTACGCAATATAACAGCTTAATGAACAGATAATCAGATTTGTTTACCAAAACATATCTTTGTTTTCTTCTATCTGTTCTTCAATCAGGGTTTCGATACCCCATTTCCCTCCATAAATTTAATTGCGCTAATGCGACGTAACTCTGAAACATGGATATTTAGATAGGGAATGTAATAGTTCCTGTGATATGTCTTTAACCGCCTTTAATATGTTTTATAGTTTTCGAGCTAAGGAGCCTCAAAGTTACACTTTCCTCGTTTTCGGCATCGCGTAGCTTTGTCTATATGTTTGTTTGTTTGTTTGTTTGTTTGTTTAGGTGAGAGTATTTCACCAGTGTATTTTGACTATATAATAAATGAACACCCTGTATAATAATAGCCTATAGAAAAAAAATACTTACGTAAATAAAAAAAGTTAAATACTACAAAACATAAAATGAAATACAATCTAAAATAAAAATAACATGGATAAATATGAATTAAATATTGTATATAGAGGTAACTAAAAATATATATTTATATATAAAATATTGAGTTCTGACTGACTAATTGGCTAATCAAACCGCTTAAGATATTAACTTGCTATTTTGAGTGGCTAGGATTTGTGACATAAGGTACCACTAAAGAGGGATTTTTGGAAATTCGACAGGAAATGGGAGAATTGGAGTGGCAATGATTATAGTAAAACTGTCCATATCTCTAAATCTCTGAAGGGTTGAAACATAAAATGTGGTATATTGTATATAAATTCGGTAGATAATTAGAAAAAATAAAATGAAATGAAATCTTTGAATTTTACGTCCCACGCTTATGCCGATTAGGCTAAAGGAGACGGTGATGATGAGAAATGAATAAAATGATGGAATGTATAAAGTGGGAGGAAACGGGGGAACCCAGAGAAAGTCCACGAGCACGATGTTTGTCCACCACAAAGTCCACACGGCGCGAGCTGAGATCAAACCAGGGACCCGAAGCACCGGAGGTGAACGCTCTATCACTGAGCCCCCTTAAGTAAATAATTAGAGAAGTGTTTTAACCGATTTTTGAAATTTATTCTAGAAGGGAGGGGGAAAAGGCCGAAAGTAAAAAGGGTTACAATTGTTGTAAGAGGATGACAATATCTCTACATTTTTAAGAATAGAGCACCTGCCTCTGGTGGATGGGGTCTCTGGTTCGATGCTGACCAAATAAATTTATGATGGACAACATCGTATTTGTGAGTTTTCTCAGGATACGCTTGTTTCCTTCTACATTATCTTTCCACCAATTATTCCATCATTATTCACTTGCATTAATCTTCATCTCCCTTAGCCTCATGGGCATAATTGTGGAAAGTTAAACTGGAAGAGTTCATTACACTTCAATTTGAAGTTGCACGAAGCATTCTTCCTTACATTTGTAGTAACAAAATATTTTTTTTCGATATCACTTCCCTCTAGAGCCGCCTGTGATGTTGGTATATTGTTTATACCTTTATTGATATAAGAAAAGTAATGTGATAGAGGTTGATAAAGATTGTAACCTGTCTATTAAAACTTTAAAAAAAAATAAATAAATAAACTTGCACAATCCTTCATGCATATATCGAATCGAAGGAATATGTTTGCACACTTTCTACTATTTAAACACACTCGCCACAGTAATTTCTTGAATCACGTCTGGTTTAATCCATAGAGACCAGTTCAATGACGTTACATTGTCCCCGTGGATAAGGGATGAATTCCAATTTCGTGGCGAGAAGGGAAAAAAAGATCACAACGTGCGGAAGGATCCAGTTACTGAAACGAAATTCTCTGAGCTCTTTAGTTTCTTGGAGTGGCATTTCTGCTCTGTGGTTTCAAGTTGTACAGAGCGGGATTATGGGAAGGATATTAACTGAGACGCATACTGTGAATTGAACGTGTTCATTTGCTAGCTTTCCCACTGTTTACAATCTCACGTCTATTAATGCAAATCCTTTCAGCTGGTTCCAATAAAAGTAATTGACATTCTCTACTAGATGTTCTGAACTTGAAATCGACACTTAATCGACATATCGAAATATTCAATTATCGACAAAGCATTTAAAAATAATATCTTTATTTTATCGTCCCATTCTTACGTCCTAATAATGGACCACGATGGCTCAGTGGTAAAGCGTTCACCTCTGCTACATGGGTCCTTGGTTCGATCCCAGCTTGCGCCAAGAGAGCTTTGTGGTAGAAAAATGCCATATACTTGGGTTTCCTCGGGGTTCTCCCGTTTCCTCCCACTTTCTTCATTTCATTCTTTTCTCACCATGATTTTCTCCTTTAGTCTAGCCAGCATAATTGTGGGACGTAAAAAAACTTTAAGATTTCATTTCATTTCTTGTGTCCTTACAGTCCTTGACCATGGTCTAGTGGCTAACGCGCATGTTCGATTCCAGACGGAAAAGTATTGAAATTTGAATGAATCGCTGTGCTTCTGATTCAATCTTAAGCTGTAGGTACACGTCTCATATAGCCTTGAAGCTGAAAAGCAATGCTAAACTTCAACAGACAAGCAAACAAATGAACATATAAACATATTTAAAGCACTTTTGGGCTAAAGGAAACGAATTCTTAACGAAAATGGATTATTATCAAGGAATGGCTGGAAAAAGAATATGAGAACAAACGGAAGAACCTCGAGAAAACCCACATACACGATGTTTTCCGCCAAAAATATTATATTATGGGAACCAAGTTATATATATAAAACTTTTTTCCACTGTTAAAGAGTATAGCTGGATAAGGAGGTGAAAAGTGTTCTCACATGGACTGCAGTAATACGTACACCAAAGGTACCTCGTACCTTTAGCCAGCAAACCAACTTCAAATTCCTTCGAATTTCGAAGTTATTGTTGAAAATTTGAAAATTAAAAGTTGTTCATATCTCGTAAGGAACTTGAGTTCACTAGGTGAAACAAAATAAGAGTTTACTTTGTTCGAAGAACCTTACACGAAACGGGAAGCAATGTATTTCACCCTTCATTTTTTTTTTCGGAAAACGTGTTGAAAATGTTCGAATTCAATCTTTTTTTTTTAAGGGATTTTGCTTTGAGTGATCATCTTCTATTTCCGACCATAGAAACAGCACTTTTCCGCCTATATTATATTTTGACCGTGGTTCTATACCTTAGGTGAAACTTGGTGTAAAATGAGGAAAACCGAAATCGGGACGGTGTGATGTGCTTGCAGGATAGGCAACCGATGTTACGGCATAAATGTTTTGACCGTCGCGAATATTGTCCGAAGTCTAAGATGGCCGATTTTGTGTTTCTGACTCGTCATGAATGACTGCACATACCAATATAACTCTCATAATCGTATTTCTTACAGAAAGTTGTTTCCTGTAAATCACGATTTAAAATATTTTTATTTTATTTATTTAATAATCACCAGATACAGCTCAGATGCCATTTTATACTGGATATGTAACAACAACAACAATGGAAAGGATTTTGGGGAAGGTATCGGCCAGGGCCTGTTTAGTAGGTATCATCCCGGCATTTGCCTGGTAGGACTGAGGGAAATCCTGGAAAACCCAAGTCAGGATGGTCGGCAGCGGGAATCAAACCCACGACCTCCCGAATGCAAAGCCAACGCTCTACCACTTGACTACTTCGCTAGGTATATTGGTATCCTACTAAGGCAGACTGAAAATCGGTGGTGCTAGCACTCTCACGGTTTCTGGAATAGATTAGAAGTGACTCATTCTCCAATCAGGAGTATTTAGTGGATTAATGGATTTCAGCTCAGAATTAGATATTGCTTTGAGAAATCATTTAGAGAAAAGCAACTGTAATGTTTAATGGGACGTCGACAACGATCAGCAATAAGCTCCTACAAGAAATGCTTGAGGTTTATCAGAGAGATATAACATACGAAATTAACGAAGATGTTTTCCTGGCTATTATAGTCCAATGAAGCAAGTAACATCTCAATTACATTTCAAATTGTTATCTTTTTTAGTACGTCTTAAAGGGTAAACAAGTAGAACTTTTATTTTTAAATTTTATTTCACCACTAAAAAATTGTACTAAAATATAGTATTAGCATCTTATTTACTTGTAGAGTTGAAAAACTAAGTTAAATCTTCATGAAAATTCACTCAAACTAATTGCACAAACCTATGATGGTGTTTCTGTCTTATCTGATTCTTCTGGGAAGAAGGGGTGCAAGTAATAAACAAAGAAACATTTTTTCTAGTAGCCCACAGAGAACCGCAGCTTTTCATTCAGTAGTTCAGAAATGGTTACCTTGGGAAAGTAATACTCGTTGGACTTTTATGTCTAGAAGTGTAAATACCGTCTTATGTCAAAAACAATACACCATTCAGTGCATGATTAAGACACTAACGATGGATAATATAAAAAAAATGCAAATACAATCAGTCACTAACACATTTTTAGTTATGTTTGTTGAACAAAATAACGCCACTTGTAGCAATTTGTTTGAGCAGCTTCAAAAGAGAGAATTTGATCCTTCTTCTGCGCAATAGGTGATTTGAAGGGTGTGAGGCAAGAACATGGTAACCCACAATGTTACTATTTTAAGAAATTAGAGGTTTTCTGGTGCACAATTCATTTTCAAAGTCGGAAAGCAGATTTTTCACGTAAGACTATACACGAAGAATTAAACGGACAAGTTAAACGAAACAGTATGCATTGCTCTCTATCGGGTGCTGCAAAACGCAGCAATTGCAAAATTGTGAGTTACATATTCTTGCCTCACACCCTTGATTTTAAACTGTGAAAGAAACATTAATGCAATACAAAATCAAATTGATGACGACAGGACCAAGGGAATAGAATCTACAAAGGGAAAATCAAAAAAGAGGAAGAGTGACAGCACAGTGTGGAATAGAGGAGCAAAATAAGTATGTGAAGCTAAAACCAGGTTTAAAATCACAGGACATCTCATGGCAGCCATATTCAAATTATAGTTGTTTTACATTTTTATTTCCTTTCATTCTTTTTTTTTTTCCTTTTTAAAACACTAAGCTCTGCTACAAACTCTCTTCAATCTAGACTGCACAGGAATATCGATCACTATCAGGGGCTGTAGGTTTCTAGAATTCATTGTTCTCAATGATCTGGAAAATTAATTCAGTGAATCTACAAATCTTGTTTATTTGATTCGACTTGAGTTTAGCGCCCCTTTCAGCAGCGAGACTATATGAGATGCGGACCTACAGCTTAACGTAGGATCTGAACCACACAAGCATCGCCAGGAACCGAACTACAAAGCTTCTGAAATTGATATTAACTATGCTTATGACGTCAGCAGAAAGGGAGGGGTGTTTTCCGACATTCAGAAAAACTAAGAGATTTTTTGAGGAACTCGATGTTCTAAGAAAGGTTATTGACTATGATCTCCATCCAAGAAGACGTAATAATGGGAATATGAGACTTCAACTAGCGTGTAATAGACAAATGGAATGGAACAGTGCGTCGTGGGCCAAGTGGGTCTAGATTTGTGAGTCGGTTAGTGGGTCTTGGGACAACAGAACATGACAATGTGTTCTGGTGGGTGGTGTTCCAGTGGGTCGTGGATCAATTTTTATTGACCCACGCCATTTCCGGTAAAAGACAGACTTGCTGCAATCAAAGAATGGAGAATAGACTTTCTATTTAAATAAAGTGAGTAATCGGATAAAATTTTCTACATTAATTTTTAGTTTTTTTAAATATATTTTTTAAAGTGAATTTTATTTATTTCCATATGTCTCATAGTATTTGCATCTAAAATTATGTTGATTAGTCAATGAGTGTAGTTTCTATCTCCCATCTCCGATCGTTTGTACTACAACACCCGAGACAACAATCCAACGGACAACACAGCTTGAATGTGTTAATTAGGATCGAGAACTCGAAAAAAAAAAAAAAAAATGTTAGTGATAGTTATAGCAACGATGAAGAACGACAACTCTTTTCTTCATCGTCTGTGACGTACGTTGCTAAATGTGGCAGTAGTGTGGGATTCATTCCGTCGAACTTTTATGTCCATGGGTCCTTGGCTCAGGATCCATGGATCCTAGCTGTGGATCAATGACTCGATGTTCCTAGGACCACCATAAATATGTTGGTCCACCGGCTCAAATTTCTGGAGGAGTGTATAGGTATGGAAATTGTCAAATTTAAAAATTCGGTATGGTAGTATAGGAACATGGTTTTTATCTCGTTAAGTTTGTATGTTCCATCTTGTTTCCTTTCATGGATAAAAATAGAGCCAACGATTCAAAATGTGAAGCATTTTACCATATTTTACAGCCTTTGATGAGAGTTTATCACATTTTATTTTCATACAGCTGAGTACAAGGGTTTATTATTTTTCATAGGAGATGGGCACATTGACTCACCTATTATTTTTTTTAGAGCTGCTCATAAGACCAATCCTTGAATTTGGAAACTTTAAAAAAAATAATAATAAATAATAATAGGTGTTATTCACAACCAAATATACACCACTGTAAATTCGGTGATCCATCTTTTTCCTTTCTATGGGTAAAAATTGTCAACAATTAAAGTTCGGAGTTTTTTTTACCTAATTTGTCCTTTTTGATAAGGTTTTATCACGTTATGTGGTTACATGGATAAGTACGGGGATCAAATTCCTCTCATAAGGCATAGGCACATTGATATTCCCTTTTCAAAATGCCGGAGGGGTACAATACCCCATGCTGTAAGACTCGGTGGACCACCGATGGGCAACTAGCAACATCTTGCCAAAAATTGGCGGCCCCGCAGAGATGATCCCCCTGTGGCCCCTGTTCCGCTTTGAAAATTATACCACCGGTGGCAGCGGCGTGAGAAAATGCCAATGAACCACAAAATTAGTCCCCCAAAATATGTTAAATCGCCTATATGTGTGATTATTTTTACATTAAGGTGAGTCTAAAAACACTGAAAAAGTTCCAAAGAAGTAACCCGGAAGGGGTTCGAACCAGGAACCTTATTATTACTAGGTGGATGTTCTTCCGACTTCGCCACGGAGGCGATAAAGGAAAATTCGCTTGTAAAGAGATAAATCGTTTATATATTTTTAATTTGGTCAATCAGAGTGCTCTATTTAACCTCGTATATTAAACGATAACTGTTTGGGATAAGATAAAATGCGTTCGCCATATAATTTTATAACAAAATGACGCGTGTCTATTTACTTTATTTCATATTTCTCCCATACTCACTTTCTGATGTTTGACGTCAGTTTCCATCTAAATTCATACAACTATCGCACTTATCTCAAGGTTTTTCACTTCATGAAGTTGAGGCAAAGGTTATTCTTGACCCCCGGAGCTCACTTTAGGAACAATTCGTCAGGAAAAAATAATATATAATAATAATCGCATGCACATGACTGGCAATAGTTCGTTTTGGTTTTCTTGCGATTCTTCGTGACGAATCGAAGGAGCGCGAACCAAAACGAAGTCCTCGCTGCTACGCGGTGGTAACTTCAACGCCCCGACTCGAGATATCTGTTTCGACTGGAGGAAACCCAGCCGCCAGTGGGACACTAGAAGCAAATTCTTCGATGCGCCGCTATATCGACGATCGACATTTACCCACAAGTGGGCCATTAAGTGTTGGCGACGTTTACGGCATGGGGTAGTCTATGGGCCAGTATAGGTACAGTAAGTATAATTTGGGATACCAATTTCCTTCAAACCACAATTGTATTGGTACCTGAGGACCACGAAAAACTACGATGGCCGTCTCGGTGCGGTATCTTTTCAAGATGGTGCCGAACCAAAGATGGCACCCGAGTCGATTTATAAAACTGGCAATATCTTTGCTCCTAATTATCGAATTTTAACACTCTTTTTTAAACGATAGCTCATTATATTTACAACAAATATTATTCTTACCATTTTTGCCCTATCTTTAACAATATGTGGAGAAAATAAAAAGAAAAATACTAGGTATTTTCGAAGTGCTTTAAGTTTCATTCAATGTATATTAATCATGACAACAAAGAATTTTATGAACAAATGCTTTGGGCGAAAGAAAACAAAAATTAATTAGCTTTCGTTTGATGTATTTGTGAAAATTTTAACAGTAATACAGCCGGAAACATCAATATTTGAATGTTCCAAGGTGCCCGCTGCAGCACTGTAATTCAATGTAAACAATGAATAGTGAGGTGGAATGTTTCCATAAACATCGCACACTGTTGGGTTGTTGGCGAATGTTTATGAAGTTTATGCAGTTTATGGAATGTTTATGCAGTTTTTCGTATAACATTTTAACTCCTAAACACGCTTTGCTTCCTATGACAGTAAAAACCTTAACTGGTAATGTCGAACGAATTTCACTTTTGAATCAAATGTGTCATGGTTGTATCTAATTGAAACTACTTGAAACATACACGCTATCATGCATGCAAAAATTGCAACAGTTGAAGACAATCAGTTCGTCTGTCTAGCAGTATTTATCTATTGTTCCGACTATCGTAGCCTTTGATAACATCGATAGGAATGATGAGACACTCAGCGGAGCAGGAATAATTCACTAAGTTAATGGCATTATAATTCAGGAAGTATCAGGCTCGTGTTTACCTCTAATACCTGTATTTAATGATGATAAGAAGAAAAAACAACACGGTGGTTCATCATTGACCTTTGCCAGAAAATATTATAGGTAAGAAGATTGAGCCTCCTAAGAGTACAACACAGCCAATTCCTGATTGTCTACGCTTGTTTTCAGAATCTAAACGGCATATTTTACTTTAGGTTCTAAATCGGCATTGCAACTCTTGAAACCAAACAGGATTTAATATACTAGTCAGAAACAATGCTGAAGTTAAACCAAATACAATAGCTTAACTTATTTGCCTTCCATAAATCACCTATCAACTGATAAGTCAACCGTTTTTAAAATATTGACTAAGTGCAATCAAATAAAGTCAAACCTAAATTTGGAAAATATTGTTGTTGTTGTTGTTGTTGTAGATCAGGCCAATTTTTCATAAGCAACAGAAATTAAATGGAAACATCCCAATGAATTTGACAGTATTTTTGTAATGATGGAACCTTTTTATATAGTTTGTAACATACTTTCTATTACTGGGAAGTTATTTGGTATAGACTTAAGGCTTAGCAGTCGAGTCAGAAACTATTGCAATTGGCTTCGTTTGTCAAGTTTCAGTCGAAAATATTCAGCTTCATGTGGAAGTCGAAAATATTCAGCTTTCTTTTACAGTTACGGAATTAAATTAGTTATTTTGTTCAATTGCCGAAAATATATCTCAAAGCAGTTTTGAAATGTTGTATGGAGACGAAAAATCAAAGAAATATTTACTTTTTTCGAAGGCTATTTGAATCATTTGAGACATGAGAATGGAGCATTTTCGTCTTTCTGGATGTTTTACATAGATTTACTGTACTTGCTGTAATTTGAGCTCAGAGTTAAGGTAATTTTTTACTCTACATTTTGTGTTTACAAGAAATGATCCCATGGTGTTTTGCTTTAGACAAAATAAACAATGTCAGATACTTATTAATTCATTTGGCTGAACTTTCCTAATTGGAAAATACAAATCCTTCCTTTTTTTAGTGTTTCATGTCGATAGAATGTTCTATGCAGCTTAAATGTAAAGAATCCATTTTCACAAATTCCTGTTGATCGTGCTTTAGAGGAGATAGCAAATAAAGGTACATAAACAGCAGATGGTACAAAAGGATTCAGTTTAAAGCTTGGAGCAGTCAGTAAATACTATTTAATCTCAGAATAGTGAGCTTCAGCACTTAGAAACATGTGAGAATTTGTAGAAATAATTCCAGCCAAGAAATACCAGCATCCGCATCTTCATAAGATTCGTATATCTAAAGACGAAAAACAAATATCAGCTTAGTTGAGCTTCTGCAGAATGAGTGGACCAACCTTTTCGTCAAAAAAAATCCTGCAACATTGTGTGCATTTCAACAGGCTTAGATGCGCAGACAGAAATATTTTCGAGGGGGGCGCGGTGGCTCAGTGGTAGAGCGTTCACCTCTGGTGCTTGGGGTCCCGGGTTCGATCCCAACCCCCGCCAAGTGAACTTTGTGGTGGACAAACACCGTGCTCGTGGGTTTTCTCGGGGTTCTCCCGTTTCCTCCCACTTTCTTCATTCCACCATTTCACTCATCTCTCATCATCACCGTCTCCTTTAGCCTAACCGGCATAACCGTGGGACGTAAAACTCAAAGATTTCATTTCAAAGAAATATTTTCGGAAATATGATTTTGATAGCAGAAAACTGTAACCTAAATATGAAGGAAGTTTTCACTCATCCTTTGGATCCTTTACCATGGAGTCTAGCGAATTCTGATGGTATTTTAAGGAAAACTAATAAAGTCGTACTAGAGAATTTTCTTGAGGGTTTCACCTACTGAAGATCCACAAGGTAAATCTGCAAGTTATTGACGCATTGGAGTTTATTCATAAGGTACGCAGAAAAAAATGCACTTTTGATGCAATATATCATTTAATACTGCTAGAAGTTTTAAAAGTGGGTCATTTCAGTGACCGCATAGACGTAGTTTTTGACATTTATAACGAGAAATCAATAAAGTCCGCTGAAAGAATTTTTGAGAGGTGCTGATGAAGGGATCTCATTTCATATCTTGAAAAGTGCACACAACGTACAAAACAGGAAGCGATTCTTAAGGAGTAATGACGACACAATTAAGCTACAGGTAACGAGATTCTTAGAAGAAAGTTGGTAGTAAAAACTAATGGATTTGAAAGGAAAAAATTTTTCTCGTAACTTATGGAAAGAAGTGTTTAAAAATTACAGAAGATATCAATGAAATGCCAGAACTGTCATCTTCAAGAAAAAGCTGATATGAAAATGATGTTACATATTAAACATGCCTCACAAGAGTTTTCAAATGACATATGCAAATCAAATGACACGAATTGTTCATTCTGTGTGCATATGCGTCTCTGAACATTGAAAGTCAAAGTAATATTTACATTAAATGTGGAATAAAAAACGGAATTTGACTTATTGATGTAAGGAAACTTGCCATAGTTTTGGGATCTCCTTCAGTATCTGCTTTATCTTTCCTTCACGCAATAACTGGATGTGATTCAGTTAGTGCTATGTGTAGTCAAGGAAAATTAAGGACAATTAAACTGTTACGAAATTATTATTAATTTATACATTTATTTTCTTCCTTTGGAAGGGACTGAAACTTTTCAGCCAACTACAAAAGTTTGTTTGCTTCCTGTATTTTAAAAAAAGAAGAGTATTGATCAAGTAAATGAAGCACGCTACCAATTATTTCGAAGCAAACGAGGTGTAATCGATTCTGTTCGATTCCCTCCTTGCGAAAATTGTCTCTATCAACATCCTTTCATAGCAAGTTACTAATCTGCAATTTGGAAACGATGCCTGAAGAACTCTCCCGAAATTTCCGAGCCTGAAAACCATGGTTGGACAATTGACGAGAGTGGACATTTATCTATTCAGTGGATTACTGTATTGACAGCTCAAGAAGCTGTCTTGATCCTTTTGAGTTGCCCTAATTCTCGTTCCTGTAAGCTATCTAGCTGTTCTTGTTTGCATAATAACATGAGTGTACACCCACTTGCTAGCTCACCGACTGTGACAACCTACCTCAAACAGATCCTGAGGAGTATACAGTTAACGAAGAGATCGTGATTTCAGATAGTGAAGAGGAGAACTAAAATTCTCAAGGTAAGTTTACGTTTTAAGAGATTAAAATAATATGAAATGTAGCTTATGTTACGAGCTTTCCACAGAAGAGAAATTTTATTTTAAAAATTATATTTTTTAAGTTTTCTGAACGCCACGCACCTTTGAACATTCAAATCTTGACATTTCGGGCTTTATTTTTGTTCACAAATACATCAAACGAAAGCTAACTAATTTCTCTTTTCTTATGCCAAAAGTATTTTTCTCATAAAATATTTTCTTGGCACAGTTAGGATAGATTAAGTGAAACTTGAAACTCTTCGATTTTTTTAAATTATTATTTTCATCACTTATCAAAAATACGGAAAAAATGATACAAACAATATTTGTTGCAAACATAATGAGCTATTGTTTTTAAAAAAAGAACATTAAAATTCGATAATTAGGAGCCGAGATATTGCTAGTTTTATTAATTGACTTGGGCTCCATCTTGAAGAGCTACAGTTTTGAGACTGCCGTTATAGATTTGTTGTGGTCCTCAGGTACTGTCTGGCTCATAGACTACAAAGCAACACCCCATAAATTTGAGAACTTTAAAAAAAAATAAAATTCGGTTAATTTATCTGGGACACGGATATATAACAGTAAAATTGGATTGTCCTACTTATCATCTTTTGTGGGTAAAAAAAAATGCCAAATGTTAGTATTGTCATGTATTCACCAAGTAACCAGTATGAAAATTCTTCATTTTGAAAAGCTGCCTCTAGCAATACTTACCAGAACCGGTTGAAGCAATTTGCACTAACGACACCTGAACAACATTGCAACATACTACGTTATGGAAGATCTCGCTTTAAATGCTTCATGTCCTTCTGAAGTTCAATAAGTTTCATTTGTAAATTGTCAGGAGCACTGCTGACGTCAATGCTGGGTGGTGATTAGAAAATACAGAAATCAGCTTCACCTTTACTGGAGTCACTAAATCTGATATTCAGTTCTTCAAGCAAATCGTCAATGATTTGGCCTAGAAACCGAAGTTACAGATTGATTTATCCTGCTCCAATAGGATTCGAAATTGAGCTATTTTATTCCTAATTTGATTTCCCTGCATATTTAGTTTCATATTTCACATATCCATAATGTTCAGGAGCCAACTTAGCTTGTATTTGCAAACTTTGAATTCAGGTCATGTAAGTTTCACACTGTGATCGAGGGTTAGAAAACTGTTAAATTCAGTTTTAAGAGATTGCGTAAAATATACTTTTTCAGTAACTGGTCAGATGTACCGGACGAAAGGGTTCAGCAGGCCGCGCTGAATCCAAGTGCAGGCTGTTCTAAGCAGTGGACAACGAACAGAATTTGAAAGAAAACTGTTTGTGTCAATTCATTTATTTCTGCTTTGATTTTGATTTATTCTACGATTGTTCAAACAAGTTCTCTCTCACGATTTGGAAAGATTTTTCTTTCAGTAGCAAGGTTTTTTTTTTTTTTTTTTTTTTTAAGTTCGAGACATGGAAAATAAAAGAACAAAAGTAAACATGTTATAGTAAAGTGAAGCAGACTTGTTGGAGTCAATGCAAAATTTAATTAAGCCATCCTTTCAACATAGAGTTCTTTTGTTTGTCTCGCTCCAAGGAAACTAATATGCTTATGAGAATTTTCCTTGTCAGAAGCTTTGTTGAGAGAGCAGAGCATACAAATTGCTTCTCATCTTCCGTTGCTTTCCTGTTCTTTTATGATGTTTGAAAAGGTCACTGACGACAATTCAAGATGAACTATGGAAATTTAGTATGAAATATTGCTTTGTGTCATATACCATCAAAATCTGGAATAAGCTACGTTAGTGAATTGTATTACCATTTCGTCTATTAGCAAAATTTCAGATATAATTATTGAAATCCTACAGAGTCACTAACAATATTTTTTTTTGTTAATTGAATGAAATTTTAGTGTCCCTTTCGACAACGAGACTATGTGAGACATGGGCGACCTACAGTTTAACACAGGATCAAAAATTCATGATCTCTCTCACTAGCAATCGAATAAAGATCTTCCGTGATAGAGACGTTTATTCTAACATTTGTTCGAGGATTCGCGGCTCCAATTCCTGGTGGAAATACTTAGTAGAAAAGGTGTAAAAAGCTTTTAGTTAAGTAAGGTGATCATCCTAAGTAAGTTGATAGTTTTCTGCGTTTTACTAATTCGGGGACGGTACAAGTGCCGGGACGGTATCTCACATAATGATCCAAGGCCAAGTCCTTCCTTTCCCATTCCTTTCTTCCTTGGCAAGTCCCCAGGAAGTGCGATTCCGAGGGACATCGTCCCTCATACGTGGCGGGCTAACATGGTCATAGATGAAGAAAACCCCGGAAAGCCTAATCCTAGCCATGTAGCTACAAGGGAACTTACTAACGATAAATACAATCCCTCTGTTTTTTTTTCCAACCCAGTGAGAGCTATAGTGACTTAGTGGCTTTAGTTTGAGCTAAATGATAGTAACTTTGACACCCATTGCTGCTATTATCTTGGAGCTCACTACTACTAAATTCATGCGCTAATCACTTCATGATGCTGAGTGAACTCTGAAAGTTTTATCCACTCAATGGGAATTAAATTGGATCCATACACGTGCATTAACTATTGTAGGAAACATATTTTTTTGGAAATGAATCATCGATATAAGTTTCACACTACGATTAAGGGTTGGAAAATGTTTCAATTCAGTTTAAGAAATTAGGACAGGTAGGCGGATTAAAGGGTTCAGCAAGCTGTTTGCAGCCCAGTGATGGGATGTTTCAACAAGACTTATAAACAGTGGACGACGAACAGAACTGCAAAGAAAAGTTTCCTTGGTAAAACGGGACGAAGAATCTCTAGAGAAGTAGCCAGTGCATCTTGTACTGATCGGTATATTGTTGATACTTTTTTTTTTATCCAACTGGAGCTGACATGAACTACAAGGAGGGAATTAAATGCTTTTAAAACGTAAGTTCGTATATGTGTAAGTTCGTAAATTTGTTTATTCCCCATAAAATCTAAATCGCTTGATAGAATTTGATAAATACGATCGCAATAAATTCATCATAATCTCAAGGGAAAAATGGGTGCATAGTGCCGCGTAATATTTAATATAGCTAATGCTGGATGCCATGTTAAAATCTCTGTGAAATATCTTGAATGTGGTATCCAATGTAAGAGCTCTGAGATGGAATTTGAAAAATACTGAATTTTATTTAATATAACAGCAACAAAAACAATAAATAAACGAATAAATTACTTATTAAACAAATGTGGAACTAGTTAAAAACAATTTTAATTTATCGTTAATTAATAAGCAGTTTTTAGTCTGGATTGATTTCGAGCGTTACTCTATTCAGGAAT
This sequence comes from Thermobia domestica, assembly GCF_964235325.1. NCBI lineage: Eukaryota > Metazoa > Arthropoda > Insecta > Zygentoma > Lepismatidae > Thermobia > Thermobia domestica. The sequence continues at coordinate 43,483,029 of NC_137459.1, read as the reverse complement.
TTATTTTGCTATTATTATTATTTTTAGTAAGGGTAAAACATGGTATTTTTCTTTTAAGATTTTTATATAATACACCGTTTCTTCATGTAATTTTGAACAATATTATGATTTATTGTCATGATTAATCTGATTTTGCACGGTATTTGTATTGAATAATGTCCGTTGGTGTCCATATTGCACAGAGTTTAACGTGAAGTTGAGAACTGTAAAAATGCTTTCAGACAAGTGAGAAAATTCTATATTGTGATTAATAATAATTTTTGATTCACAATATCTCTCTTAAGCAATATTGCCAACTAGAAAGGTATTCAAAAGAAATGATAGCAGCAAAGGAGTTATTTAAAAAGCATTAAAGAAAGTGAAACACAGTAATGCAACCATAACTGACAGGCAGAAAGGAGTTGGAGAAAAAAAAATGATAACATTCTGGATGTTAATAACAATTCACAGGAAGTTTAATATCAGGTCTCGCATATGTCACTGTTGTGAAAGAAAATCTATATAAATAAAAATGAAGGTGATTATGTTTCTGAACAACCCTACCGATTTTTCCAAATGTTTCAACACAGATGAGGTTTGAGCCTGTAATGTTATTTATCATTTCACTTTGAGGTTCAACTTAGGCGATAGGGAGATATATAAATCTCTCTCTCTCTCTCTCTCTCTCTATATATATATATATATATAAAAGTGACTAATGTTTGTGTCTTAATGTCTTAATAACTTTTCAACCAACTGACTGATCTTTTAAATTCTTTAGGTAATAAAATATTTTTTATCACGAATTTCATAGAATTAATTACTTATACGAATACATTTATAGGATATTGTTCGCTGGGATTTGAAGTTTTAGTATCAGAAGTATTTAAAATAACACATACACTAAAATCGGTTTGTCCAAAACTAAACAAAATATCATTAATTTTGAGTCAAAAATGTGCGTCATATTCTCACATGAGGTCCTTTATGTGTGAAGAAAACTTATGTGAAGATAAATACGTACGTGCTCTTTCTAGAAAGTTATGAGTTAGAGACGTACCGCATGTAATAAAAGAAAGGTCGAAAAAGAAGAGAAACAGACAACTCCCCTTGTAAAAAAATGTAGGCTTATCTGTCGTAATTAATGAGGCGAAGGAGACTTCATTAAAGTGTGGTTGAAACTTGTGTCTAGGAGCTTAATGTGGAAAAATGTATAATGCACAGATTTAAGTACTGGAAGCAGAGAATGAGAGCTTCTGAGAGAACAGAAATTGATGAGACTACTAATTAAAATAAGTACTTTAATTGTGTCTGGTGAATATGTAAAGGAAATATGAAGATACGAACAATTTTAAAGCAGTTTATGGAAAGAGATTTGAACTTCGACTCTCGATGCAAAAACTTTGACAAAAATTTTACTACTTTATATGCTCTCGCCTTAACTATATTAATTATGCTTTCAATGTGGTATGTAACTCAAACTCTGTTAGAAATCTTTCCGAGATTGAATCTCGCCTTCGGCGTGAGCGGTCCCGGGTTCGATTCCCAATGAGACATGCGGTCGAAAAAGTGTAAAAGTATTTTTCAATCCAGCCATCTCGAGTGAGGTTTTCCTGTGTTTTCTTCATTCACATCAGGCAAATGTCGGCGTAGTACCTAACTTTTAGGTCTCAGGCCACTTCTTTCCTTCCCGTTCCCCGAATAGTATACTTGCTGAGGGACGACATCCCTCAAAACGTGACGGGCTAACATGGCCAAAGATGCCGAAAGCGCAGAAATCTAAAATCCTAAAAATCCTTTTCGAGGTTGATAATTGTGTTCGAGTAGATATCTAAAAAGAGTAGAGTTTGTTTGTTCCATATTACGACTATTAAGTTTATCAAATTCTATGCAGGCAATATAATGAGGTTGACCTCTGTGAGTATTGAGGCTGGGGTTGGGTTAAGTAGATAGGCAAAGGAGAGGATGCCAGCTTAATACACATTAGATTACGTAAAGTTCATGTAGCAAGTCAAGAAATACTGTGAAGTTTAGACTTGGCGAGATGTAATGCTACAGCGTAAGGTAGAAGTTTAGTGAAATTTAGGAAATTTCTTGATTATTGGTTTTCAACATTTTCTGATTTTCCTGACAAATAAGCGGCATCGGGTAGTGTCACTATTCACCGTAGCGACCCCAAAAATTATGCATGCGACACAAATATCGGTCGTTTCCAATAATGTTTATGTCGCTCCCCCTCGTTTCCACCTAAGTGTGCTAGGGGGCCTTAACCCATATAAGGGCGAGTCTGGACTTAAATAGCATTGATGCCGTCACCAATCATCTTAAGGATGCCGACAGCTATAGATTCGATACTAATATAAGTCCTTTTTCACTATTTTTTAATTTATATTTTCTACTTCCTACGCTCTCCTTGGAACGCTAGGGAGCCTTACCACAAACGAAAGCTGAGGTTGGACTTAAAGGTCATTGGTACTGTTAGAAATCAATTTACGGACGCAGGAAATTATGCATCAGACACTAATATCACTCGTTTTCGATTGTTTTTACATGTCGTTATTCCCCTCCAGGGGTATAAGAGGGTTGAATTGGGACCTAAACGGCATTGGGAATGTCATTATTTCCCTCGGCAACCCCCAAAACTATGGATTCGAAACTCATATCAGTCGTTTTCGATCATTTTTATGTGTCATCACCTCCCCCTCGTTCCTAGGTGTGCTGGGTGGGGGGTTGTACTCAAACAGTATTTTATTTTTTACAGATTACAAGCAATTTGTGCACAGGAGCGTCATTTCAGATTTTGCTTGGGGGGATAAGACCCCTTGATAAAAGTAAAATTTCGCCTTTTTTACTGATTTACTACTATTCTACTGATAAAATCTATATACAAATCAAACTCAGAGGGAGCAAATGCCCCTCCCTGCCCCCCCTTAAATGACGCCCCTGTTTGTGCATCAAGTTTGCTTAAAATTGCATCAGGTGTTCGAGAGTTATACTGGAGCATACACATATATGTTGAACTAAATGTAGACTTTTATATTTTGCTTTAATTCACGCCGTACTTTCATATTAAGAAAATTATTGATGTGCAAAATTAAGGTTGATCTCCATGCATAATTAATTAATACAAAACAGTTTGTTGTGTAATTTAAGATTTGTGCATATTTAACGTATATAGCCCTGCAAAGTATGCTCGCTTTAAAATAACACAGGACACTTTCCAGAAAGCTTTGTCAGACACTACTTTAGGGCTGACTATTGTCGGATATTTAAACTGACACAACATATGGGACTTTCAGAGCACAAGGAAATCAATTCCAATTACCAAGGTTGCTATAAAGTAGATTTTTTTTAATGATACACTTCAGTACACGGAAAGGTTAGCAACTTGTTTTACACTATACGAGTTGTTTACAAGGTATGAGCAATATTCTTCGAAGCTCTGAAAGAAGCTTCAGGTAGATGTCTTGAAGATAAATAATAATAATAATAATAATAATAATAATAATAATAATAATAAAAATTGTACTTGACTCCTTTATGCAATGAACGCACCATAAAACGCCTTTTTCAGAGTGTAGAGATACTTGTATGAAACTAACTTGCTTCTGTACATAATTTACTATGACATCTTGATGTTTAAGAACCAAACGGAGAAAGGAACTCAACCATCGTGTTTTCATTAAGTTCTCTGTTAGGAAAATGAAATGAAATCTTTAAGTTTTACGTCCCACGATTATACCGGCTAGGCTAAAGGAGACGGTGATGATGAGAAATGAGTGAAATGGTGGAATGAAGAAAGTGGGAGGAAATGGGAAAACTCCAAACCCACACACACACACACACACACAGTGTTTGTTCATCACAAAGCTCACTTGGCGCGAGCTGGGACCGAACCAAGGACCCCATGCAACAGAGGCGAGCGCTCTACCACTGAGACACCGCGGTCCCGTTCTAGTTAAGGAAGATGTTTATGATAGGATTCAATGGCAGTAGAATGTGTATTTAGAGACTGTGCTCTATCAGACAGAACTGATAATTCAGTAGTAGCCCATGCATATGCTTACCGTAGATAATCACTTAATTACTGTTATGCAGATCCGTACGACTTTATCAATTCCAGGTCAGTTCATTAATTTTTTTAGGGTACTACGGTCAGTTGGAATTGAATACAATATGCACAAGCTGGTTTTACAAATGCTCATTGACTCATAAAACCCATGGTAAAAATAAGAGAAGGTAAACCCACGCGCAGCCTCTTCGTTCACGTGACGTCACCTTCGACACCAAATCACTGACCCTCCAAGCAAGATACTACTCTCGCGCCCTCTCAGTTGACAGGTTGCTAGTTGTATTTTTGTTGATTTTCTACGTTTTCTTTGTTTTTAATGAAATTGTCTATGTGTAAATATTATTGTATATTTTGTACTGCACATATTGTATAAATAGAACTCATCTGTATTTGTTACATTGACTTTGAAAGCTTTAACAATGCTCTCACGCGTTGTATATGGCTGTAAAATAAACACATGAAATAGAAAAGTTGGTGAAGAGAATGTCAAATTCCATTCATTTCCAAAGCAGGATTATAAATTGTAATAGCAATTGTAAAAGCAATTGTAATAGCAATTGTAAAAGAATAAGGGCGTAATTTTGTCATCTGCGGTTGGGCCCAAGAAGTCCGTAGGTCCACACCCTGCTTATGCCAGCCATAATTTTATGAATTTTACCAAAGGAATGCATATACTGTATACAGTAAAACAACGTGTTCTTTGCTAATACCACTTTAAATACTGCTTTTGTAATAATATTTTTGGCATTAATTTGCTTATTGTGCATCGCCCTATATAAAAGAACAAGTCCTGACTGACTAATTGATCAACGATCAGGCCATACCGCTTAAGTTCGAAACTTAAAATTTAGACAGGGCATAGATCCCACAAAAAAAAAAAAAATCCGAAGGGGAAGGGGAGAAAGAAGAGTGGAAATTATTATCTTAAAATCTCCATATCCTGGAATCTTTGAACGTTAAAGACATGATGTTTGGTATATGGACTTCTCATTTAAAATAATTATACATATCTTTTAGTGTTTTGTGATATTTGGCCTAGATGGGAAGAAAAGAAGTGGGAATGAGAAAGGGGTGGGGATTAGAATTATAATAATAATATGTCCATATGTTAGAATCTCTTAAGCTTAGAGACACGAAATTCAGTATTTGGACTTCTCATTTAAAACAATTAGATATGTATGTAAGCGTTTTTTGATATTTGCCCTAGAAGGGAACAAACCAGGGTAAAGTTGCAATTGTTATAATCGGAAAGCCATATCTCGAAGTCCCTTAAAGTTATTGGCGTGAAAATTGGTGTTTATGTTTTTAATTTGAAATAATTAAATTTAAAACAATTAAAGACATGTTTCTGCGTTTTTTGATGTTTCCTTAGAAAAAAAGGGGTTTGAGTTGTAATTGGTAAAATAAAATGATCATATCCCGAAATCCCTTAAGAGTAGAAACATCTTATTTAATTATATATTTCAGCGTTTATATATATATATATTACCGTTAAAAGGGAAAAGAGAGGGGAAGAAACATTACTGCTTGCAATTGTTATAATAAAATAGCCATATCTCAAAACCCCTTTAAGATTAAAGAACTTAGGGATATAAGAAGTGAAAGGCCGTGGGAAAAGCAAATGCAGGGGTCTAGAGGCGAAGTTCCCGGCTAACCAAAGGCTAGTTATCCAATAAATAATCTGCATGAACTTATGGGTATTGGTTTTTGAAGTCCAAAGTTAATCACGTGACTTTAATTCATATGTGTGTATTTTCTAATATTCAGTAGTGATTTATAAGAGAGTATTTTGGAATGGAAATTTATATTTAGATTTATATGATTTTCCATGATTTATGCCAACTTCATTTTCTTTATCAGGATAATAGAAGATAATTTATTCGAATATTTTCATAGCTGTGGCTTTTGTTATACAGTAATTTCATTTTTAAGCAACTCCCTTTAATATGCTACATGTTTCATCTTTTTTTAATAATCTTATTATTTCTAAAATTATTTTAGATCAAGCAGGAAAAAAAGAAAGAAATATAGTCCATTCTTTTCCGTTTATTTCAGCTGCTATTTCTTCCTTTCATTTTGATGAAGAATTAAATTACAAAAGCATGCAGTAAAAATTACTCTTGACAAGGAAATTAAATTAAGATAGTTTAGAAAACATTTTCTCCTATATCAGAGGCATGGGTTCAAGCGCCGACCATCAGGAGTCTCTAGGATCTAAGTACAGACTAAGGATATAAAATGGAAGGAATTCTGCCGTTTTATTTACCCACGGTAAAAAAAAATGCCAATTTATTGAAGAATCTTCTACGCAGCAGGAAACAGTAAGATCTGCATTAATTGAAGATATATGTATATACTTGAAAAAAAATCCGTACTGCAAGTGCATGATGAATTATATACAACAGTGCAACTGTTGATGGATATTTTATCACGAGATGAAAATGAAAATGAAGATCAAATGTGTCCATTAAATGCACATGACCTTGAAGAACAAAATCTTGAATTTATAGCTGGGCGGATAGGTTTCAAATTTAAAATCAAATATTCACAGCTCCCTGTCAAAGAACCTCCTCAGGGACTGTAATACAACTGGACACAATTAATTTCAAAAGGATGACGGACATTTCTATCAAAGGAACGTCTAGACACAGTCAGAGTAGCTAACAAATATTGTCTTGAATATCATAGAGAATTTATCCCCAAAGGAAAGAGTATTATTAGAAAATTAACGGTATCATGAAAAATTAATTTGATAATAAGTGTGAACCGAAAGTTTTAATATATTTTATCCGGCTTAAAACATGCATAATAATAAATGAACTTAAACAAGTAACTCAAAAGTTCTTCCTCCAAAAGAACATTTTACAAGAAAATGAAGAAAGTGGTGAAGTGAGAGAATTAAGAGGTCAGTAAAAAAAAAAAAAAAATTATTGCCAAATGCAAGTAGATTAGGCCTACTGCGAATACAATTTAAGAAAAAAAAAACACCACGGGCAATACTCCAAGGTTGTCGGGTAACTTGTCTATATAGAGAGATGAAATTTTGATTCTTTATTGAAATACTTGATTTATCCTACCTTTCATTCTATCTGCACTTTCAAAAAAATAAAATATATACCCATGCCGGAATAAAATTCCCGTAATGTAATAGACATCTAAATTAGAAATAGCAAATAGATATCTTAAAGTCACAGCAGCAAGCAGACAACAGCGCGACTCCTATCCCGAGCGTGTGTCGAAGGTGACGTCATTGCGCGTGTAGGACGCAAACGCGTTCGCTGATGAACTTACCTTGTCTTATTTCTACCATGATAGAACCTGGCAATAGTGAATATTGCTTAGTTTCTTCTTGAACGATTATCTCCTAATTGCTTCAAAGAATTTGTCACTAGAGGTGAAAAAGTGCAGATACATATACACTACATTCAAAATGTGAAGGGAGCGCGGTGTCTCAGTGGTAGAGCGTTCACCCCAGTGCTTGGGGTCACTGGTTCGATTCCATGTGGATTTTGTGGTGGACAAACACCGTGTTCTTGGATTTTCTCGGAGTTCTTCCTTTTCTTCCCACTTTCTTCATTCAACCATTTCATTCATTTCTCATCATCACCGTCTCCTTTACCCTAATCGGCATAATCGTGGGACGTAAAACTTAAAGATTGTATTTCATTAAAGATTTCATTTCAAAATGTGAATGCTAAGAGCGGAAGTGTCACGATTCTTTCCCATTAAAGTTTCCCATTCAGCCGTCAGGAAAGTTTTCTTTCTCTGCGTTTAGGGACTTCAGATTTCTACTTGCTGACTTGCTACAACAGGAAAAACAACAAAAGTGTTGTTTTGCTAAGGTATCTAAATAATAATAATAATAATAATAATAATAATAATAATAATAATAATAATAATAATAATAATAATAATAATATGTTTGAAATCCCGTAGTATCTTATTATCGAAGAAGAGTGTATTCGAATATAAACGTTGGCGTGGGAGATCTGAATTCAATTCCGTGCAGGAGCTTATGTTGTTCGGATTCCATGTTAATCAGTAGGTCCACGTCTCATATATCCTCACTGCTGAAACACAACGTTAAACTCAAAATCAACTCAACTCGAATACAAACGTGAGATGACAGTTTCCAAAATGACTAATTTGGGTTAGTGCATCATATTTTCCAAACTTCTATTAATTATCTAAACTGTGAAGCCAGATCTGAGAAATATGAGGCATTCAAGTATGTACACACCCACATTAAGATAACATTTTTTTTTTATTTTTCTCTTTTTCCTTTTCCTACTTAGTAAGTACAAAATAAGTTTCAAAATAAAACTAAAAAAAGCTATGACTTTTCTTCAAATGAATAAACAGTGAGGGACATTTCAAATAATGTTCGTCTATATATTGTGAATCGCATATATTGTGACTTGCAAAAGAACACTAGAAACTCATTGGTATATGAAGAGTACAGAAATATGGCGAATCCTATACATTTCTATGCAAATTAGTTGCACGTAGGGAATTAAGAGGAGTTTCCCCCACATACGTGTTTGAGCTTTATTACATTGAACAGGCTTTCTGTACCCACTGTCGTCAATAGTAGATTAGAGTCTCGTTCAGCGGAAAATTTTGTACTGGCATAAGAACTGAAATATGCATTATAATTCATTTACATCTGATGCTTATTTTTCTACTAACTTTGTGCGAACAATTCCCTGGTGTATTTACCCTCACGTTGAGAAGAGTCATGAGGTTATTGTGAAAAGCATTTACACTTTGTGTCAGAAAGAGATTTAGTGATGTAAATGTTTATAGTTCTCATATGCAAAATACTCCTTATGTCCCTCTCTGTCTTTTGTGCTTCAGTGGGAAATCTCGGGGTAAATAAGGAAATTTTAAACATTCAAATTGTAATAGAAAATTGGATCATAGTAAAGTACAGAGTGTTATTTCGTGTACATCTGTTGAGTATTTACTTAAAAGCTTGCGTAGTTAATTTGTCAGATTAGAGTTTAGCGTTTTAACTCAACAAGGAGGCTAAATAAGACGTGGATTTACAGTTTAAGATGGAATTCAAACCACATCAGCTTCTACTGGGAATGGAGCCCAAGTTTTCTACACCAAAACCCCAGCGTTCAGAAAGAAGCGGGGACAATTTTGGCAGAGTCCACCTATCATTTTGCTGGACAACGCTGGGACGCATACAGCGCAAGCTGTAATTGATTTTTTTTTCGTTCGATGGGGAATGTAAATTACTATACTATCCACCTTACTCCCCGCACTTAAGCCTTTGCGATTTTGAATTTATTCCTAAAATAAAGGAACCTCTCGTAGTATTCGTTTCAGAACTGTTCAAGAGATTCTTTAGGCAGTAGACCGGTCCATTAGAACTAACAACACGACAGATCCTGCTATAGGAATCCAACGATTTCCGCACCGCTGGCTATGAATTATATACAATACTGGTGACTACGTTGAAGAACTGTAAACCTTTCTAACATGCATATAGTTTGTAGCAGTTGTAAATAAATAGTCTCACTCTTAAAGTTCCAACCTCGTATTCTGTCACAAGACTGCGGAATCAATGATATTTGTTCAAGTCAAAAAATTTATCACTTAATATCAGCCACTTTTCATGGTCTTTGAGTAAATTATCAAGTGCAAGTGTGAACCGGAACGGACATATCGTACTGAACCTGACTCAACCTGCAAACCTGGGTTGGAGCTAATCCTTTGACAACTTCAACTGAAATTCAATATGCTTGCAGGATTATGAGGTACGATGCCATAGGTCGAGTAAACGCCTAATGAGGTGCGAGGCCGTACACGGAGCGATTTTCCGGATCTGAAATGAAATTCGGTGTGCTTGCAAGTTTATCAGATGCAAGGCCGTTGGCCGATCAAAAGGGATAAGGGAGGTTGTGGGCGAAGCCCCAAATGAAATTAAATATGGTTCTAGGTTCATGAACTGAGAGGCCGTAAACCGAGCAAACTAGGAGATCTAGGGGTGAAGCCGACGAATATTTTGTCTATATATTCAACTAACCACATTCTTTTTAAAATAATGTTTGTAAGTTGTAATTTCACCCTACCAATCATTGTGAAGATGGGAAATGAATTGTTTTGTTTGCTATCCACGTTCTATTTGGGGTGACCCTCCCTGCTGGTCTAATGGCTATTATGCGCGACTTTGGTGAACGGGATCCCGTGTTCGATTCCCAGTGGGAGTGCATTGAACGATAATCTTGGGATTTCAGGAGTTGTATATCTACGTCTCATGTAGCCTCGCTGCTCAAAGGAACGCTAAACATAAAATCAAAAGTTCAACTTGGCATTCTTTTATGAGCACAAGTAATATAATTTTTGTTAGTATACATTCTGTGGAGATTGGAAACACCTTCCGCCAACAACAGGCTTTCAATAGTTTCCGCTTCCACTCCTGGCTGTGTGAATTTTTCGCGAAATACGTATGTTCATATGAAACACCCAAATAAGCTCCGAAACATTCCTGAAAGCTTTCACAGATGAATGGATATTATTTTTCTTCTGAAGCAGAAATAGTCTTTTGTGAAGGTCACTGCAAATAGGGGTGGGGGTTTATTGACCACGAAAGAGAAGATTGAAGAGCTGTTCCCATTTGCAGCCTTCCTTCTGCGAACTCGATATTATCTCATTGCCAGAAGCAATAGCTGAAGTGAAGGGATGAAATTTTATAACCACAATACCTTTTCCTTTTCCAGTACATTGTTTGTACTAGCAGATTTACAATTTAGACTAGCGGCAATTATCTTAGCCAAGATTCCAAACACCTCCTTCCCCAACTGGGATAGGTGGGGAAAAAAAAAGACAATCTCTTGTTTCTGACCCTGCCGGCACGAACTATTTTTATACTCTTACATCTCGACCGTTACAATAGCTGTCATATTCCATCGTCTAGTTTATTCCAGGAATTACAATCTTACTCCTAGCAGGTCACTTACAATAATACGTACAACATACAGTACTACACATTATACGCCGCGTTCCCTGTTTCCATTGTGATAAACAGCCCGAAAGATTTCAGAGTAGTGGCACACACACAAAACTTGCGTAGGGATATGTACAGTTCGTCGGTAATCATTCGAGAAAGTGAAAGAGCAGTTAGAAACGTCCATTCGCAATATTTGAAGTACCGCTGTTCTATTCAATTTAGCAGAAAGCCTGCTCTGTTTCTTGTGCAGAGGTACAGGAAAGAACAACGCTACATATGTTCCCTTCACAAAAAAAAAAAAAAAAAAAAAGGCGAGAGAGAGAGAATCCAGTTTCATTGCGATTTTATGGTCAACTTCCTGGCCTGAGCTTTGTCTGCTGAAGCGGTTAAAATCCAAAGAGAAAAGTGTCATTTATAATAACATAAATGTTCAATCTGTGGTCAAAAATAGGCCGGTTTTCAATATTCAATAAATATTTGACATCCTGAAACAAATGAAATTTCAATACTTTATAAATATTATTTCACGATTCCTTGCTCTTAGGGATGTTTTTCCATTTTACCATTGATTTTTAGTTATTTTTTTATTTACTAAGTTTTCCACATTTATTTTTCTGTCATAAACCTTTTGCATGAAACGAACAGTGTAAGCATGAAAAAAAGTTTGTAGTAAGGAACATAATATATTACGGGGAAAGGGTATCATGATTTTACAGAGGCTTACGAGAGGCATCCCAAGTAAAGCATCCCAATACAATTAAAGTAAATAAAAACTACAACACAACTACAGAAAGAACTGAAAAAGCACCAGCAGAACAAGAAAACTTCCAGTCTTGTGGTTGCATGCTGCTTTACCCTATAGATCATTATAAAAGTATTCATGTACTCTGTGTCTAGTCTGGCATATGTTCCATAGAACGATTGTGGACTGAGTGAATATGCAACCGCAATGCTGCCTTTTCAGAACCTCCTATTATTATTATTATTATTATTATTATTATTATTATTATTATTATTATTATTATTATTATTAGTAGTAGTAGTAGTAGTAGTAGTAGTAGTAGTAGTAGTAGTAGTAGTAATAGTAGTAGTAGTAGTAGTAGTAGTAGTAGTAGTAGTAGTGGTAGTAGTAGTAGTAGTAGTAGTGGTAGTAGTAGTAGTAGTAGTAGTAGTAGTAGTATTTTAAATACCGTGATCTCAGCCTGTTTCAATATATTTCCGCATCTTTTCATATAATGTATAAAACGAACCTTTCACATGACGCACTGTCAACAATGGATGGATCCAAATCTTTCTAGTACTGCTTTGTTTCCTTTTTCTTCGCCGTACGTACATCAAGGCAAGGAGATGTCGTTTGTTTATTGCTGGACTCATGTTCTATCCTTCACGTTCAAATTCTAACTACTTCTTGGCACCGGCATTACCGGGATGTGTGGGCAAAGCAGCGCCGGATCCGGTTTTGCCGGCCGCGTGTGCAAAGCATCCTCGGTTCCGGTTCCGGCATTGTCGGTACTGGGCCAGCATTGCCGTGGACGTGTGCAAACGCTCTAAGGTCTACACTGTGTTTTGTTAAAATTGAATACGTTTTACGTTTTATCGTGCATAATGTTGCTAATACTTAAATTTTACTTACATTGTTGTATATATTATCTTTTCCAGGCATGTATTATTGGTCAAGAAACTAACAAGCTATTATTTTTGGGAGTGAGAAACAAATATTGTTCAGTGTGCGCTGCAGCGTCATCAAGAAATAAAAAACCAAGCGACCATCGATGCTACCGCAACTGGTCATCCTCATCTTCGTCGATGGAAGCTGACATAATCGTAGAAGGCTTTTGCAAGAGCCAAGAAATGCATACGCTTCGCTACAAACGATTTGTGGCAGATGGCGACTCCAGCGTTCACTCCAGGATAATCGAAAAGGTGCCGTATGGACGTCAAGTCACGAAAGTTGAATGCGCAAATCATTGTGTGCGGAATTATACATGTGCGCTCCACAAGCTGCGTATGCAAAATAGTTTTCCCTTGCAAGCCAGAACAATTTTGCGAGATAGAATTCCACGTCTAACCGCTGCTGCTCGGGGAGCTATATCCTATAATGCAAAACAGAAGTGTTCAGTGCAGGATCTTAGAGATGACCTGCGAAATGGTCCATCGCACGTATTTGGGAACCACGAGAAGTGCAAACAGTACTTTTGTACAAAGAAAGAAGATAGAAACTTAGTTCCAGATTTAGAAAAGGCCGGATTGTATTACCACATTATGGCTGCTGTAGACCAGTTAATAAGAAAGGCAGACCGATTAGTTCCAAACGAAACAACTAATCGGGTTGAGCTGTATATGAGCCTTCTGTCAAAGTTCAATGCTGGTAAGAGGCTTAATTTGACAAATCGCGGTGCCTTCCAGCGCCGATGCTATGTTACAGGACTATCATATAACAAAAAAGCAACATGGCACCGTAGTCCTTGGAAATCTGTGATAGAAAATAGTCCTGGAATGTATTTCAGGAGATTTATGAACAAGAGAAGCCGCAAGCGTTCTCACTCCCGTTCACGACGAGTAAGAAGAAAATTAGAACTTCCACCAGAAAAGGACAGAGATTATGGGCCGAACGCGGATAAACCACCGCTGTCTCCGACTTCGCTTCAATCAGCCTGTGAAGCCGAGCTCAAAACATACGACGTAAGTTTTCATTTCTTAAACCATATTAAATTATTTGAATTTTTTTTAAAGTTTACTTTAAGTTCGTTTTATCATTTATTTTATACCTTTAATAGCACTGAAAGTTGAAACAATATTTTTGGAATATTTATTTTATACTCAATATTGAAATTGCATTATTGTTTGATTTCTAATACTTATAAAATAGTAAAAAGGCCTATTTCTTACCGCCCATTGCATGTTTATTGAATACTGAAATTATGTTACTATGAATACTTATTCAAAAAAACAAACAAAATAATAATAATAATAAAGCATAAATATTTTTTTTCTTAAATATCCATTGAATAACAAGCATAAAAAGTGTAAATATTTCATATTAGTGATTCAATGAATGTTTGAAAAGTAATGTTTAAAAGAATTTATGCTATACTATTTTTTTATTTTTTTTATGAATTTTTGGTTTAATAAATACTCATGTAATATAATTTTAATATTCAATAAATACGCAATGGGCGGTCAAAAAAAGGCCTTTTTAAAAATTCTATAAATTCAAAACAATGAAATTTTAATATTTTATAAACTGTTTTCAACAAATGATTCACCGTTTCAAGAAAGAATAATAGGCCCACTTATTTCTCTCTACTAAAACTAGAACTGGTACAAATTTATATTACTTCAGGTTTCAATTGAATTTTTGTGGAGCCAAAATTATAATTGCGCATAAATCAAAAACGGAAGTAGATAGCGAATAGCAACTTTCGTTAACTGATTTAGCATCTTACTATGTCAATCCTTTTTAAGCCAAAACTGGAAGTGGTAGGTATTTACTACTACTTCCGGCTAAACTTGATTTTTATAAGCCAAAACGGTAAGAGATATCGAAAAGTGGTTTCCGGGAATCGATTCAATCTCGAATTTGTTTGATTTTGCTTTGAATTTGCATAGTTTGTAAGTCTGCCATAGTTTCACACTGTGAAACGAAACTAACTTATTATTATTATTATTATTATTATTATTATTATTATTATTATTATTATTATTATTATTATTATTATTATTATTATTATTATTATTAGGTTACAACAGAACAGAGAACAAATATAGAAGTTTCTTCTAGAGGACAGCACGGTAACTTAGTTTACGAGGAGCAGCGTCGTAACAGACTAACAGCGTCTATGTTTGGTAGGGTAATTAAGCATAAAGATAACACCGCCTGTCATTCATTGGTAAAGGATGTACTTTACAAAAGAAATGTATGTACACCAGCCATGGAATATGGGAGGAATTATGAACATGTGGCTCTCCGAAGGCTTGCGGCTGAGAAAGGCTGGACAATACAAAAGAGAGGACTGTACATAGATCTCACACACGGATTTTTGGCCGCTAGTCCTGATGGTAAGAACATTTTTTCATTAGTAAATCTTTCCGAATGAAAATTATTTTTATTTATTTTCTGTATACAACCATCTCGTACTTAGAAACCTGCCCCATACTTTTCATGTCGGAAATAGATGAGATAAAGCCTACTATCAATTTACTTCACTTCAATGCGTGGACATGGGAGAATAAGAACCTATAGATATAGGTTATTTACTCTAAAGTATTTTGTGTACTTTCAGTATCGATTCCAGTATTGGATTCAACAGTAGCCCATATGAACAAATACAATTTACCTGACATGTATTTATTATCTACTATAGTCGGTTCAAAGAAAAAATGAGAAATGTTGCTTTTGTTGAAAATTTTTTCCAAATATAATGTGCGTTTTACTTCTTTTAAAAAATCGAATGTTATTTTTTCTATATAAAATTGAATAATTAAGTACAATAAATTTTGAATTCACAACGCGGTCGCTCCTTCGCCATTATAACCCTGACCAAAGGTTTTTCCTGTTTGATGGGCTATCGTCCTATCCTATAAAATTTCTGGTGGATTTTGTTCTCTGAAGTTTTGTTCGTAGTTTCGTTTTTTATGGCTCCGTTTCTTTGTAAATTTTTGATATTGATATTTAAAAAGTTTGGGAAAGCAAAAATTACTGCTTTCATAATAAAAACTAGAAGCAAAAGTTACAGCTGCTGTAAAATATTCGTAATTCTGATTTCCGTTTATTCGTAGCCGACTGAGGGGCCTGTAAGTAGCAGTATATGTGCAATGCGAAAAAATGATAACGAATTTATTTAGGGAGGGCCTTGAGCCCAATAGCTCCCCTAAATATGTCCCTGGAAGGAACAGTTAGGTGGCCTAACTTACGCCTTTCAGAAAATGTTAACCAGTTTACTATTCCTGTTTATCATGACTGTTTTCCAGAGGTTCCCAACCGTATTTACCCGGCGCCTTCCTTCGTAAATATTGTTTTTCCTGAATAAACTTCAACGTTTACAAGGCGATTTTTATAATACGCGTAGTTATACTTATACAACAAATAATTTAGTATTCCATTCTTCAATAACACACATTGACTTACGTATGTGATTGTGTGCAAACGTTCACACCCAGTTCTCGTACCAATATGACTTCAAATAGTTATGATTTTGGAACTGCAAGGGAAAGATATTGCCCATAATTTGTAATTCACGAGAGTTTAATTTGATTGAAGATTTGCAGTTTGCCTTTAGTTATGTCTTTTCTCCTGAACCAGTGTCGAACAAATTTTACTTTTTGACTAAATTTGAAATAGGGAGGATACTAATTTTTCATATGCAACACCTTAATCGTCACAAAGTAATAATTAATATTATAATTGGTATTATCTGCATATTTACAGGGTATGTAGTTGAAGAGAATGCACTAGTGGAAGTCAAGTGCGTTCCTTCCCTTAGGAACAAAGATATTCAAGAAGAAATAAGAAAGAGGAAAGGGACATTTTTCTTACTTGTCCAGCCGGATGGAAGCTTGAAACTAAAACAAAATAGTGATTACTACTACCAAATTCAGGGACAGCTGAACATTGCCGAACTAAATAAATGCTATTTGGTAGTGTATATTGACGACAAAACACCTCTGTATATTGAAAAGGTAGTAAGGAATGAAGATTTATGGAAGAATATTATGCTTCCTAAACTCTGTCGTTTTTTTAAACAATGCATGCTACCAGAGATTGTCGATCCGTTAATCCCACGTGGAATGAAATGTAGAGATCCCGACTACATAGTGAAAGCCCAGGAGGAAATCCAGAGAAGAAAGGAAAGCAAAGAAAATAGTACAAATAAAAAAGGGAAAAAGTGAGAAAGGCAAAATATGTTTTACATGTTTGGAACGACCTATTCTCAAACATTACTATTTGTAATTCCAACAAGTATTCTTTTTCTTCTTTATATTATTATTATTTGTATCCCTATATTGTGCTGTTTTGTTGTTACAGTAAATGTAAACATTATTTTTTTTATCAATATCGTCAGTGTGTGTTCAATATATGTATTTATGTTGTCATTATTATTATTATTATTATTATTATTATTATTATTATTATTATTATTATTATTATTATTTTGAAATGTTGCTTTAATAATTTAGTTCTCGTAATATTTTGGACATTTTTAAAAGCAAGATAACGCACTAAGTAAAGAACTGTAGCGACTAAAGACTCCAAAGTTTAAAAAAAGGGTAGTGGCTCTACAGATAGTTACAAAGTCACGTGGCATTCTAATAAATCCATAAAATATATAGCTACATATAGCCATTACAAACAACAAACACTTGCAACCTTGATTGATTTTGGAACATACCATAGCGGGTTTGATGCTATTCTCGTTGGCTTTGCTCTTTCTAGCGTCCACCTGCATAGAACAGTCCTGCTTTACGTACAACATAATTAATAATTTTCAAGACAAATGTGTTTAAAATAATAATAATAATAATGTTAGTAATAACGTTCTGAAAACGTAATAGATTTCGTGGAACAAAATTGTCAATTGTATATTTAGGTAGGAACACGTAAGCGTGTTTGCACACGATACCGTCAAAATCGGTGGAAGCCCCGACAATATCGTTGCCGGTGATGAGCGAAGTAAGGGACACACAATGTATATTCTGCACTGTTTTTCTAAAACTCTTCTCCATATATGAAAAGAAATAAAAAGAATAATAATAATCGGGAAAATTATTTTTTAAAACAAAGGATTACAATTATTTTAAAATATTTGCGTTTTGGGGGCGTGGGAATCTAACTTTCTAGGATCTTTTCTATAATGCAAAAAGATGAAGTTATATATATATGTAAGTGTATATGTAAATAGAAAGTCATATAGGTGAAAAACAAGTGTCAGTGATTATTAGTATTAGTGACAGCAAAAGCATACAGTGTAGTGTAGTGTTAAGAATATTAGTTTTGGTGCACAAGTGTTAGTGTGGTAAACACAGGTGAAAACCATTAGTGCAGTGAAAGAAATAGGTGAATACCAAATAAATATATTTATATATATATATATATATATATATATATATATATATATATATATATATATATATATATATATATATATATATATATATATATATAAAACATGTGGGCGAAAAATCCTAAACACACAGGGAAAACCTGCAAGAAACAAGAAGCCTAAGGTAAAAAGAAGAAGAAGCCAAAAGGTAAAAACATAAATACGCAGAGAACACAGATACCAAACACACATACAGAAATACACAATAAACAAGCAAACTAGATTCAAACTTTTTTCCTAAATTTTTAGTTTTTTTTTGTTGTTGTTTTGTTTCGTTTTTGTAAATTTTCCCTTTTTTGGTCTCTTTTCCTTCCCCATCCTTTCCCTCCCAAATTTTCCTACTTTTTTTCTTTTTTCACTTATGGAAATAAAGAAAAAAAACTACCATAGAAATCATTCGCAGTGATGATAACTCGTCGGTTTTCGAATGCTCTAGGTAACCGACTAAGAGTAACTCGACTGAGCGAATGTAAAAAAAAAAAAAAAAAAAAAAAAAAAAAAAAAAAAGCAAACAGCCCTCTGAACATGCAGTGATTTTTCCCCAAGATGTCACATGCGTTGTCCCTACCTTCCAAATTCAAATTCACATTCTGTCGATTGGATACAATTTGAACAAGGCAATATGGGATGGAATCAGTTCCCTTCTAATCTCTTTACTTAAAAGTTAAGAGAAATTAAATGAATATATTTGCTCCAAGAAATCGTTGGCCTCCACAAAAATAACAAAACACATGACCTGTCGTCGGTCTTGTTTCAAGCATTCACCGTCGTTCCCAATACCACCAATTACAACAGCGAACCTGGGATTAATACTGCTCATTTGTAGCCGCAATTGACATAAAAGAAAGGAGCGATTGATTTCGATAAATACTTAGCAGCTAGCATTTTCGCCGATCCCAAGCTAGTACTAGTAGTAGTTTCTCCTCAACCTACCGAACACACACACACACACACACACACACACACACACACCTACACACACACACACACACACACAAAAGGGCGGGGTAAAAATAAACATTTTTCTTTGCTGTTTCATTTTCTTTTAGGTAAAAAAATAAAATTGAAGAAAATTTTTAACAGGAATGGGTAGAAAACAAGTCAGGAAAGACTTGTAGCGTATGAGCATGTCACAGCAATCTTTGCTCATTTTGATACAGCCGTCACTTCGAAAATATTTCCTTAGTAGTGTTTAACCCTTTAGGGGATTTATAGTACGAATCAGTACCATGGAGTAGTGTTGTATTTAAACGCTTGAACACGTATTGAACCCGGTTCTTTTTATTGTTCAAGTCAAGCATGGATCAAAGAACACCCCAGATTCGTTTTGCAATCGGATGGTAAAGTTGGCGGTGCCAAGGAGGGGCAGGAGTGTGACTTTTTTTTTTTTTTTTTAGGAAAATTTCAAAAAAGTTCGCACCTTAATTTTCAAGATATCAAAATTAAAATTTTGCATGCGGATTGTGTGCATCTTTAATTATTTCTCATTTCTTTTGAGATTCCTATCTGAACTCGGACCCAAGGGGCGCAAATATTCCGAGAGGTTGGTTTTTCAGAAAAAAGTCCGGTTTTTACCGAACTTTCGGATTCATGTGTACGATACAGACATGTGGGTGGTACTGTTGGAAAGGACACGTAATACTGAAGAAAATGAAGTTTGAACCATAATCCTAGGCCAAATAGTAATGTTATATGAATTTTTAGAATATATGTATATACAGGGTAGCCCAAAAGTAGGAATACAGTCTAGTGTACTGATTGACTTATGACATTATATATAATTTACTTATTATTATCCAGACAGGATTTACTTATGCTAGTTTATTTGATTTATTTTCACTTATACGTTAAAGTGGAAATAGAACGAAGCAAATAACCTCACTATCTTAATAAACGGTCATATTTAATCAATGCAGGGTTGTATACCTACTTTTGGGCCATCCTGTATATCTATAAATGGATCACCTTCAGATTTTCAAAAAAAAAAAAACTCTGTTCTTTGTTTTCAAGATATCGAACTGAAATTTTGCACACGTACTGTGTACATAACAGCATATTTTTCAAGAAATTTTCAGATCCCTACGTGAACCCAGGCCGGCCAGAGTTCCGAGGTGGGTGACTCTTCGAAAAAGAAACGATATCCCGGTTCAGATGCAGATACGGACATGTGATGGTAGCGTTTGAAAGAGCGCGTAATACGAAGAAAATGGTGTTTGAACCATGATGCTAGGCCAAGTAAATAATGACGCAGTAAATTTTTGTATATATATATATATATATATATATATATATATATATATATATATATATATATATATATATAAATGGGCCCAAACATTTTGAAAAAAAAAATCGAAAAAGCTCCCGGTTTTCCACCCTTTTCTCGTTTCTGGTGTATAATACGGACAAGCGAGTGCTACCGTAGGAAAAGATGATGCTCTATTCTGAAAAAAAAAAAGTACGAACGATCCTACGATAAATAGTAAGGAAGCAGTGACTGTTTCAGTGAAAGTCTAAATTTACCTCACGAAGTGGAAATCCCAAAAGGTTTAAACTTTCTTTGTGGATTGACTAATTAAGAGTTCCTTCGCAATTTGCAAGATGTTAGAAAATTAGTTAAAAAGGAAAAGAGACAATAGCTGTGTAAATTCCATTGACGAAAATGTGAAAAAATACATCGGGAAATAGTGAAGAAAAATCCAAAAGAACACGTTAATTTGCCAGCTACTTCAGAGAAAGTATATTTATTTATTTATTTCACATTATAACGGTTGTTATTACATCTCCGGCTTGATGATGATGTCATATGGATAACGTCCTTCTCGGCATTGGATAGGAGAGTACTTGGGGCCTGTTAGGTACTATTCCAACATTTGCCTGGTGTGAATGAAGAAAAACCTCTCTTGGGATAGCTGACCTGCAAAATCTTTTTCACACATTCTTGACCGATTTATTATTATTATTATTATTATTATTATTATTATTATTATTATTATTATTATTATTATTATTATTATTATTATTATTATTATTATTATTATTATTATTATTATTATTATTATTATTACGAGGGTCATTCAATAAGTAAAGAGACAAAGTCTATATTTTTAACACTAATCATTTTTTTTTTTTGTTTCAGGGTTGTTAGCTGGCAACCTTGGGATATGCTCTGATCTGCTGTTTCGTAATTTTATGTCAACATAACTTCAAAAATATCAATTCATCATGGCAAGTCCTCTAGAAGATTGCACCTTAGAAGAACAGCGCTCAGTCATTAGGTTTTTAGTCGCAGAAGGTGTAAAACCAAGTGAATTTTTTTCTAGAATGTTGAGACAGTACGGTAACAGTTGTATGAACCGTGCGAATGTGTACAAGTGGGTTGATCGGTTTAAAAGTGGCCGAACAAGGTGATGAACCCCGATATGGACGTCCAGTGGAAGTTTCTGGTTCTTCGTTGGAATCGAGGATTGACGGACTTATTCGTGATAACAGAAGAATTACTGTTGAAATGATAGCTGAGGAAGTTCAAGTAAGTGTTGGAACTGTTCACAATGTCATTAGGAACATTTTAAAGTACAGAAAAACGTGTGCCAGATGGGTTCCCAGACGGTGCAAAGGTGGCTTCGGGGTAAATCGAAAGATTTCTTCGCCAAGGGAATTAGGAAGCTGCAAGAAAGATGGGACAAATGCATAACTGTAAAGGGTGATTATATTAAAAAATAGCCTTAGTTTTGAAAGATTAAAATAAATCTTTATTGAGCTATAGCAATTTGTCTCTTTACTTATTGAATGTCCCTCGTATTATTATTATTATTATTATTATTGGAATCATTTGCGTGAATGGCCCCAGGGTCAAATTTCGCTGGAAATAACTGTTCGAGTAATTCTACTCTTAAAAAATCGAGCCAGCCATCCTTACTGGTCCAACTAAACACAATTTGGGAGAGAGAGAGGTTATAAGCTGTAGGACGGACAAACTACAGATTGAGGGCGATTAATTTCTTCTTGGTTATGGCCCTGATTATTACAGCAGCCAGTAGGCTGTGGCTCGCGACCGATCTACAATGTTAAAATTCAAAATGTCAATCTTAAATTACTCCAAATGTACTCAACATTTTAACTCAAACGAGATATGTATACATTAAATACATCCTTTGAAAGTGTCATAGTGATAGATAGGGCCAAAGGAATGAGCAACATGGCGGAAACAACATTGGTCAAAGTCATTGTTTTCTTCTTATAGTTATCAGTCATACAAGTACAGCCACTTCTACAGCCTGATCTAGTTAACGCTGAGAGCTAAATAAGGTCTTACATTAATCTATAACATTATAGGTAATCTTTTTCTTAGTCTCTGGTTGATAGGTTAAGTGGTTCGGTAGCTGCTCTCAAAAACATAGCTCTCCATTCAGACTTCTCTTGTTACTTCATATACATATCCTGCTTATTATGCAACCGATACGCGCAGAGAGCCAGTGTGAGTTCCGTATAAGCAAGGATATTTCATAACTTTCTTATGAACGTTGAACTTTAAATCTTAATAGTGCAAAGACCAATAGTATTGAAACACCCGATGTATATATATATAATATATGTGTGTGTGACAAGGGATGGAGCGTATACCCACCTAAAAAATTAGCATTACATCACCGTATATATTGTATATATACACGGTGTTCCAGAAGTCCCCTAACATAGGGTAAATATTATCGGTTTTTCAACAAAATGTAAGAGGGGAAACCGTCACCAAATATGATGTTTTCCATCCAAAAGTGAAGGAATTTTTAAATCGGACTACTATTTGGGCTGTACACTCTTTATGCGTCCAATAATGAAAATTCAACCTTGCCATTTATCTGGATCAACAACATAAGTGAATGAAGTTACTGTCTTTTACGCTAACGTGTCGATGGTCAGCCTCCATTGAAAACACCATTCACCATACTGTTACAAAATTTATTCACCTCCTGACCCGCCCTTCCCTCCTCCAGTCCCTCTATTAATGGAAACGTTGCATTTTCATTTAACATTATGCACATAAAGACTACAGCCCAAACGGCTAGTCCGATTTAAAATATTCCTTCACTTTAGATTGAAAACATATTTGGAGACCGGTTCCCCTCTTACATTTTGTTGATAATAACAGAGTTACGCTATGTCAAGGAAGTTTTGAGACGCACTGTATTTAAATGGCTAGGGTAAATTACCCAGTTATGGGCCCGGAGGAAGTTAAAAAAAATATGTATTTCACACATTGTATCACTACATTTTGTGAGTTTCTTTATTTCATGAACAAATAAATTTTTCCTGAAAGGAAGTCTATTTAGACATAGTAAAATCAGAATGTATTTATTTATTTATCTTTTAATGAGAACCCGAAAATGAGTAGTTGTTGGTACTTACCAAATAGTCATTTTGCGCTTTATATTTAACTTATATGTTAGTCCTACAAATGTACACATTTGCGTGTGGAATGAAATGGATATTTCTCCCACTTTTTTTTTTTTTTTTTTTTTTTTTGCTAAAGATCATGAAGAAATAAACCAATTTTTAGATTTCATCAAATGTTTTGGTAAGGAGTAACTTTGTTATACATGGTGTTTTAGAACAAGACCGGCAACGTTTGAGAGGTGATTCCTAACACCAAAATAAGACAAAAAAGTATTGATCAGCCTATGGTCAAAAGTGCATAGTTTGGGAGTTACAGGCTGCTGAAAACGTGATAAAATTAACTTAAAAGGTCCATTGCTACACTGCTTTGAGACTGATCGGAGTTGGGTCAATACATCTTTTAGGAATTAATATGCGTTCTATCTAAATATCTATGTTTCAGAATTCCCCGGTACTTGCGCAACAGTTTTTACAGGGGCAGTTTGAAAGTACTTCAAACCTTTTGAGTACTGTTCAGCTGCTTCTCCAAAAATTCTTGTGCAAATTCCGGGAGGTTCTGAAACATGGATATTTGGATAGAACACGTGTTAGTTTCTAAGTGATGTTTTGGCCCGACTCCAATCGGTCCCATAGTAGTGGAGGGATTGACTTTTAATTTATTTTTTCACGTTTTCGGCAACTTGTAACTCCAAAACTGTGCACTTTTGACCGTAGGTTGGTATATAATTTTTATTTTGGTCACCTCCGAAACGTTGTCAGTGTTGTTTTAAAACATCCTGTAAAATAGGGCCAGAGGTGGATCCAGGACGGACTTCGGAGGTGGCGAGAGGGGAACAGTCGGGTTTGTGGCGGTAAAATATTCCACTGGCGATCTGTAGTTGGTACAAATTGCTACTTAGGTACACTGTTCATGGTGTGGGATTTCCCTGAATTCATTTATAAATAGTACTATATACATCTAAAAAAAATATTTACCTTCACTTACTCGGACACAGACGCGCAGCCAGAATTTTTTGTATTGAGAGGTGTCCAGTACTACAAGACAGTGCTTGTATGTAATATTGAAACGATTCTGCACTTGAAAAAAATATATTTATTTAAAATTTTACCAAACTTCCCTATGATAGAATTAGATTTTTTTTTAATTAGGATTTATAGTACAGATGAAGTGTAAAATCAAATTATGAGAATACACCAACAATTTATCTGCTAAGGAATTGTGGTTTTATTACGGAAGTGTACGGAATCTTTTGAATTATTGTTTTTGAGGGTCTGGTGTAAGCGGAGTAACCCGTGGGTGCGCTCGTGCTCAGAAATAAGCTTAGTGGCTAAGGCATAAAATTCTACAAGGCAGTTAGTGACCAGTTGGGATAATCTTTTTTAAATTAAAAATCAAGAAAATCAGTATTTTTTTTATTTTAACGCTTTACTCTTATTCCATGGTGGCTGCAGGAGATCTACTACCTTTAGTGGTATCTGAACATTTTTTTATTGTTCTACTGTACCCTATCTCTTATCGGAATTGAACCCTGGATAGCGAGCTCCGAAGGCAAGTGTGCTAGATACTAGACAAAGTAGAAGACCTTAAAATCAAATTAATCTCTAGTAGACTGTTACCTTGAATAGTATCAAATTAATATCTCTAGAACTGCTTTATATCCTTGTGCCAAGCAAAGGGGGTTTATGTACACTCATGCCCAAAATTATTGTCGCATATCTATAACTGTTTTCTTGTAAGAATATAATTTGATAATGATTTTGCAGGTTGCTTTTAATACTGATACTATGTGTATAATCGGGAAATGTATGTTTGTGGCAAATTTCAAAGGAAAAGAATTATAAATACGAAAATTATAATTAGTAAAATAAAATGTTGCTAAATGGACAAGGCAATATTATTTTCGTTTTATTGTACCTATTTACTGCTCTTTTGACATGAAATTTGCCACATATAGTCTATGTCTTTGCCACATGTCATTTGAAATTTGCCACATACACACATACTAACATTGTAAGAAATACTGGGCGGATTCGTTATCAAATTTTATTTCTAGAACAACATATTTATAGACATGCGACAATAATTTTGGACATGAGTGTACATTAGAAATCCTAATTTTTGATACCGTTCAGGAACGTAACTAGAGTTCTGATTTTGGGAAGCCATATTAGCAAATGGGCTCCTTCATATAAATAACGTTAAATAAATATTTGGAGGGCTAAGTCAACTTTTAGGAGGTACGTGGGGCCCCATGTTCTCTCCTAGCTACGTTCCTGGCACCGTTGTAAGCATGCGACGAATGTACAATTTTTAACAGTATGACATAAATGCACATTCTTTACGGTTTAACGAAGCGATCAACATAAAATATGTGCAACATTTCCATTAGAACAATAAATAACGCAAAAACACTGAAAGCATATTCTTTAACCTATTGCCTAGAATCGAGCAGAAAACTTGAATATCATGAAAGCCTTTCACTTAAACGCGAATTTTTTACAATAAATTAAAAAAAAAATAAACAGACGCCACTTGGAAATGTCATCGACGAAAGACAGGGGAAAAAGTAGATAACGCCGATATTGCCACTTAATATAATAAATCTGAAAAAATCTAAAAAAAAAAAAAAAAAAAAAAACTGGTCTGTGCCAATTTCAGGTTGATTTACCCTGTATTTTCCTGAAACGAAACGAAACCATTTGGTATGTTGGGATGGAAACACCCTACTTTACATTGAGAAGCTAGTTCCAACTGAGCTCACTACAAACGCTTGAAGCGACCTACGCAGGTGACCTCTGTTGACACTGATACAAACTACGTAGTGGATCCCCCGGCTTTAAGCGGAACAGAAATTAGGAAGAACATGAAGGAACACCAGTGCTAAAGGGAATAACATGTTTTTGTGGGCACACTTTTAAAACATCGCTCAATAAAAAAATGTTCAGTGATAGAATGCTTGCAACGATAAAAATATTTACTTCAAAATGAAAGCATTATCCAATTGAAACATAGATTTTAGATGTATGAAAGAAACTGTGTGCATTAAGATTATGTAGAGAAATTGTAAGATTACTTGAAAATGTTGTTAGGCAGTAAACTATTTCGTGTGTTCTTGACGTATTATTTTTCTTTTTGAATGCAATGCTAGTAGAGTCACCACAATTTAAATAATAATGTCCTAATTGGTTTGAGCAAGAAAGAAAGATATTAATGAACTAAGTCATCAGTTTTTAACGTTTATATGTTTTCCTATTGCTTTGAATGCAATGTTCATTTTGTTTAACCCTTTAATTGGCAAGCATTGATAGCATTACCATTAAACTATTTAGTTTGTTTATATGCTTGAGCCATGTGTTCCCGATCATAATTTCGTAATTTTTTAAAGTATTTTTGTACACAGGATGTTTATTTCGAAGCAACATTGGCATAAAATAGGTGTTACGTGTTGCTATTGAGCAGCATTGCCCTACTATGGTCAAATATAATAAGAATATTTTCAATAATTAGCAGCAGTTTCGTTGAAATATCGTCCTACAGAGCAAGAAACCACAAATAAATAAATAAATAAATAAATAAAAGAACTTTTGCGGAACGTAGGAGAAAAAGCTTCTACAATACTGTACTAAATTTGACTGTCTTCTGTTGACGAAGATTATAATTATGTAACAAGCGACTGACAAATCATGTATATGAATATTGTATGAAAGCAATAATGCTAATTAAATGATTACTGAAGTTATAATTCGAGTGGACAACGCAACAGAATGCGATGTTGGTTGGGAGTAATAGTACTAAAGAAAGGGTTAAGGCGATATGAGAACAAACCTCAGCAATTTCAAGAGATATCTACTAGAAATGAGAATTGAAAGCAATCTCTTGCATCACACTCTAGAACTCTAGTCACTGAGAAACGGAAGAGCTGTTATTAAAATTTCTAGAAAAGCAGGTAACAATCCTCATTAGTTTGATTTAAATCTGACAGAAATCAATGCCCATCTTCCTATCTTTGCTAGAATGCTGACAAAGTTTTCCTGAAGGACATTAATAATATTTGTCACTCCTCCTAGAGGTAGACAGGCTTTCTCAAGAAAGAAAAAAAAAAATAAGAATTAAAGGGGAAAAAAGATTTAATGGTATCGACCGGTTCTTGGGAAGAGTGCGTCTTGTTCTTTTGCGGCAAAAGTCAATCCGTAGCTTCTAATTTGTAATGACTGTAGAAGCTGGGAGGAATTCCGTGCCAACCCTTCCCACAGGTGCTGTTTGCTTCACTTTCAACTACTTCGAGAGATTTGACAAAGATCTCACGGAATCCGCTTAGCAAACATAGATCCCTCATGAGATAGAGAGAAAAGATGTGAAAGAGGGCTTGCTCAATCAGTCATTTGCAAAATTTCACAGCAGCGTAGAGGAAAACTACAAAAGATATACTATTTTTTTTCTTTCAGTAAGAAAGTCTATTTTCTTTTACTGACAAATAATTCTGCTGATGTAGGTCGAGGAGATTCAATGTTAACTTCATTTTATTCTGTGATTGAGCTCCTTTCGTCTTGCAAAGTATCTCAAAACAATTGTAGAGAAGAAAACTTTCACTAGCAAATTTTAAATATTTAATTTCTTTCGTCTCTTCGTGGGACTACTGTTGCTCAACGATGGAGTGTTCATCTCTGGTGAATGGGATCTTTGTTTCGAACCCACCTCGCGCCAAATGGGCTCTGCAGCGGACAAACTTAATATGCGTGGATTCTTCTCAGGGTTCTCCCGTTTCCTCCCACTTTCTTCATTCTGTCATTTTATCCCTTCTCATCGTCATCATCATCGTCTCCTTTAGTCTACAGTAGAACGTAAAACGGAAAGTTTATTATTATTATTATTATTATTATTATTATTATTATTATTATTATTATTATTATTATTATTATTATTATTATTATTATTATGTCCCTTTGTATAGAAGGATATCTATCTTCCAAAAGCCTGGAGCGCAAACATACTTTCACTATCAGTACTGGAAACTAGTGTTATTGTCAATTCAGAGCGGTGTATAATATGTCATTAATGCATAACTGATACGAGCTAAGCAGATTAGAGTCCATGACTGCTGCATAGGGTAATACGAATTTCTAATACACAGTGATTAACATGATATGTACCGTTTCATGGTATTTGTTCTTGCGTCGATAACACTTAATATCTTTCGTGTATCAAAATAAATAAGCGTTGCAACTATAGTGATTGAGATCTCTTTTTTTAATTATAAATTACAGTATATCATACCTACGCAAGAAAAAAAATGAAGTGTTTACAGTTATGAAACTTCTCTATAGTTGTTGTTCCGGATGCTTTTTTAACCGAAAGTTAATTATAAGTTTACTTTTATTATCTTGGGAAGGCTATCTTGGGCCGGACAGATAATAACCAAACGTAGGTCAGCCAGACTGAGGCAGAGAGAAACAAGAGTGGATGCAGAAGGAGTGGCCTGAAAGCATTGACTACTTACCTTAATCACATGTTTGGAAGACCTACCTCTAGTATGTACTCGGGTGAATATGCAGTATGAGGCTGTATTCTATTGTTCATAGTTTCCTGCTTGTACTGCACCTCTGCTAGGCTGTCCTCTGATCAATATGCGGCTAGACTCATTGTAATATCTGAATGTGCAAAGATTATCATGATATTACATAATTCTATGTGGAATTGCGACGATTGAGTTTCATAATTGTAACTCTGTACTACCTTTTTTCCATTAAGTCTAGCCGCATATTCACCAGAGGAAGGTCAGTCAAGCCGAGACAGAGGAAAACAGGAGTGGATACAAAACGAGTGACCTGAATGCATTGACCACTTGTCTTAATCACTAGTTCGGAAGATCTAACTCTACCACGTACTCGGGTGAGCATGCGAAACGATGCTTTGTTTCATTGTTCGCAGTTTCCTGTCTGTACTGCACCTCGACTAGGCTGTCCTCTGGTCAATATTGCAATATCTCCTCATATATATATATATATATATATATATATATATATATATATATATATATATATATATATATATATATATATATATAAAACAATATGTGCTCCTTTACGAGGATCATCAAGCAGCAAACAGAATCCACCTACGAAGAAGGACACAGAGAGCAACAAAAGACCACTACAACCCCTCCACAGACTACATATCCAAAATGAGCTATAAAAGAGCACGTCGAGAGACAGAAGACATCAGTTCCAGCTGATTACTCCTGCCTTTATCTTCGCGCTGCTCTGGGCAGGAGAGACTACCTAACCTTACCTCTGCGCTGTTCTGGGCAAGAGGTTCCAATTCCTATTTCCGTGCTGCACTGGGCACGAGATATTACCTACTATGCTACTAGGGACAGGAGTTTCATCTCCTTGCTGCACTGGGCAAGAGATACCACCCCACCCCTCTACTGCTACGGGCAGAAGGTCCAACTTCATAGAGAAAGGACTATTTCTTGGAGGAAATTACTTATTTTTAGCATAATATATACAAAGAACTACTAGAGCTCCTTCGTGGCTAAGTGGTTAGCGTACGCACCTTCGGCGTGGGAGACCTAGGTTCAATTCCCGGCGGGAGCGTATGTGGTTCGGATTCCACGTTAATCAGTAGGTGCCGTCTCATATAGCCTCACTGCTGAAAGGGACGTTAAACTTAAAATCAACTCAGCTCAACAAAGAACTACTATAGAGCTTTTGTAACAAAAAGGTGAGGGAAAAGAAATAACCTGTGTAAGGTTTCTTCCATACATTACAATATGCAGCTAGCCTATAGTTACGCTCCTATCTCATACATAAGGTGTTCAAAATGACTCCTATAGAGACTGTTGGAGTCTTGCTATCTCAGATATGGTACTCAATTAGGTTGTGACTAGAGATGCAAGGGCTCGAAAAAAACCGGCTTTTTTAAAAAAACTCGGTTTTTTCTGCTTCGCTTTTTTGCTTGGGAAATTTTGGGCTTTTTTTTTGAAAATTTTGCTTTAAACTGATAGAGGAGACTTTGTTTCGCTTCTCTTCAACAAAAAACTCATTTAATTAGTGGTTGATGCAGATAATAATATGAAACTTCAAAAATAAACCATGAATTTCAATAAGATTTTTTTAAAATTCTTAACATATTTACATTATGAATTCCAAAGGATTAACCAATATATGTAATAATATTTTAACCTCTTATATACAATAAGTACTATAAAAAATGATACACAAATAACTAGCAAAATTGTATGTAGTACTTTTACTTCAAAATATCACACACCCTCTTTATGAAACAAAATAAAGAAAAACATTATAGAAATCTGCACATCAAGAGCTTTGTTTCGGGTGGTTCTGTACATTCTTGAAATTTTTCAGTTAAGTTCTAACTTTCATATACATTGTACGAATATTTCGAACAAAATTTTCAGTGATTGATCACATATGTAATAATCTTTACCATCTATCAGGTGCTTCGGATCTGCAAAATCGGTAAAGCTTCAAATTCTGTAATGCACTGACTGTTCCTTAAGCTTGTTCAGATTCGGGAAAGTATCGAATTTTCTGTTCATGGATCATATACGTAATAGACAGTTCATCTTGGCGTAGGGCTATGGTTTATTAGGCTGTAGAATATATAACCACCATCACGGTTTACCCAATGTTGAAGGTTTTTAAATTTTTAACAAGAAAATTCAACATATAGTTACGAAACTTTTTTTTTACAAAGAAGAAAAACTATGGAATACATTTAAAAAGAGTGGAAGAATCAATCACTGTTCCAATTCACAAGAAAGACGACAAAATTGATTGTAATAATTATCGAGGCATTTCTCTTAACATTCTATAAGATTGACCCCATATGTAGATGAAATTATTGGAGATTATCAGTGTGAATTTAGTCGAAATCGACCAGATATTTACCATTCGACAAATACTCGAAAAGAAATGGGCATATATTACCCAGTACATCAACTGTTTATTGATTTTAGAAAGGCTTACAACTCGGTAAGGAGGGAAACATTGTACAACATTCTTACAGAATTTGGAATACCGAAAGAGCTAGATTTATTAAGTGTTTAAATGAATTCCAGAGTCCGAGTAGAAAAATGCGAGCTTCCACGTCGAGATTGGCCTGAAACAAGGATATGCGTTATCGCCGTTATTATTCAGCTTTGTTCCTTAGTACGCTATAAGAAAAATCAAAGATAGGAACCAGGGCCTAGAGTTGAATAGTATTCACCAGGTTATGATATATGCCAATGATGTAAATCTGATAGAACAATCGAAAGAAATCCAGAGGCCTCATTAAACGCTTGCAGGGACATGAGCAAATGCAGAGAAATCTAAATACAAGGAAGTTCAGAAGAATCGTAATACGGCACATGAATGCGTTAAAATGTGAATTAATACTTTCGACACAGTGGATACTTTCAAATATCTTGGATCAGTATTACCAGACCAAAATCATACCCACAAAGAAATTAAATGTCGACTAAAATCAGGAAATTCTTGTTATTGTTCAGTTCAAAATATATTTTCGCGAATTCTTTCAGGAATTTAAAGCTTAAAATATATAAAATGATAATCATGCCTTTTATGCTTTATGGTTGTGAAACATGGTCGCTTACGCTGAGGGAAGAACGCAGACTGAAATTATTTGAGAATAAAATTCTGAGACGAATATTTGGACCCAAGAGGAACGGGAATGGCGGAAACTTCATAAGGACTAACTGCATAATTTATACGGTTTACCAAACATAGTTACGGTCATCAAGTCTAGGAGGCTCAGGTGAGCAGGTCATGTAGCCAGAATGAAAGAAAGTAGGAACGCTTTCAAAGCTTTAACTGGAAACCCAATCGGGAAACATCCATTAGGAAAATCTAGGCACAGATGGGAGGACAATATTAAGGTGGACCTAGCAGAAATAGGAATACAGAGTAGAAATTGGATTGAATTGGATAAGCACAGAAGTCAATGGAGAGCTTTCGTGGCCATAGAAAAAAAAGAGAGAGAATACATTAAATTAAGCACAGCTACACAACAAACATGAGTGAGTGGTTAGCTTTCGCACTTCTATCGTGAAGTCCGGGATTCAACCCCGCATTCAACCATTTTGACAAAAGTTTTTCTCAATTCCATCTGTGAATGTAGGGATAGTGCGTGTACTGTGAGTCCTGGCCGACTTACTTTCTAATCGTTTTTAAACCTTTGTTATTATTAATTACCAGCAGTGATGGATTTGTGAAGAGGGTTAGGGTGGAGATGTCTTCCGGATTGAAGCCTCTACCCCGAAATTACGGAATTTCTAAAACAAACTAAATATTTGTTTTGCCGTTACTCATAAACTTCAAGCCGTCCTCAAATAAAAAATTAGGAATTTTTATAAAAACTAAGCATTAATAAGAAACCCTCCCAAAATACTTTTCTAAATCCGCCACTGATTATCAGTATAAAATGGTCTTCAAGGTTGTATCTGGATGATTATAGCTGAATATCAAACGAAACGAAATATTTGTTATGCCTGTACTCATAAACTTAAGCTCCTCTTAAACAAAAGTTAGAAATTTTTAGAAAAAACCAAACAGTATTCAGAATATTTTTCTAAAATTCCAAATATTTTTCTAAATCCGATACTGATTATTTCTATCAAATGGTATTCAAGGTTGTGTCCGGAAGATTATTGTTAAATCATTGCACAGTTACAGTATAACGGAAATGTGGAAGTACGCTCTGACAGATATATTGAAAAACGTACGCTCTGATGGATATATTGAAAAAAACATGTTTAATTATGTGCTAGAAGCTAGAGTACTAAGCTCTAAGAAGTGAAACACAGATGACTAAAAAGAAATGATCTAGAGAAGAAAAAAATGTCGATAATTCAGAAGTTAAAATCAAGTTAAATAGCTTCAAAAATTGCCCTCAAATATTACGTACTTTATTTTTACTTTAATTCATAAACCATGTGCTCCATCCATCATGATGGTGAATTCTAGAGCGAAATGTGACATTCAGGTCATGGAATCTTATTTAACTTTAGAGTATACTATAAGAAAGCTATTTAAACAGAAAAATTATGAAAATGAAAAAAGCCAAAATTTCCAAAATTTTCGTTTTTTCCCAAAAAGCCGGCTTTTTATGTGCAAAAAAACATCGATTCAAAAAAGCCGGCTTTTTTGCATCTCTAGTTGTGACACTAAAGGAGTTAAACATTGAAGAATCGAAAACGAACAGAAATCTGAACACGAACGTGGTGCACGTGGTCTCGGGTAGGGTTTCCAATGGGAGAGCATTGAAAGCATTATGGTGGTTTGATTCTATTCTAAAACTGTAGGTCCACGTCTCATATAGTCCTGGTGCTGTTAAGAGACAATATTCTTCAATAAATAAATACATATTGAAAGGAAAACTGAAATATAAACATAAACACGAACTGTTGACGCAGTGCTTCTGGAAAAGTGGTCCATATATATATATGCTACAAACAAGCAAAGAAGCATGAACATATTAATGTGTATGTGTGGTTGGTAATTACATAAGATCCTAATGTGATCACTTTGACAATCTACATAATTTGTTCGCGGTTTAATTAGCATATACCGTAACATGCGTTGCAGTTTCGAAACTTTAGTACCCTGCATGGCATTGTGCATGCTTTCTTTCAATTAATTCAACGTGTATGAGTTATTGGCGTATATTTAAAATGCACCAGAGTTAAACAGAAGTCATTGGTGAGTCCGAAACAAATATCCATGTTTTACAGCACGACATATAGGATAAGCCAGATTTCTAATCAAATAAAATAAATAATTAGTTTGTTCTGAAATATTACTTAAATTACTATTCACAAATGATTGTTCGTATTGTAATTTATTATCTATTTCGGCACCAATGCTATATGAGACATGAATCTACAACTTAATGTGGAATACGATCCACATGAATTCGTACCGGGAGACAAACACGGGTCTAGTATGCAGAAAGCTTATACGAAAATTATATAACCAGAAATAAGTTCATGATACGCTTTTATTAATTTGGAACGACAGTAGGAAACAGGGAATTATGGTAATCGTGAAAAAAAATCGAATTCGAGGTTTCAACGGATTTACACATTTCATGGTCCCCTACAAACCAATAGAGTGAGTGTTCGATGTTCGTCCGTCTGTTCCTCCCGATGTAAATGTCTTCACTTGTCTAGAGGCCGTACCGTTCAACGTATCCACACCAAATTTTAAACATGGGGTATTTAATAAGATTTTCCGGGGGATGGGTTCATTTTTCCGTACCCCAAGAATGTAACTCATAGGGTGAACAAAATTCTCAATTTTCTTGCAAAACAGCTCTAACGATTTTGTTTATATTTCACAAATCAATGTTCCATTAGGAATCCTATAATATGCTATAAGGCATTTGTCTTGAAAAGACCCACATGGTTTAGTTTATTCTAGGGGTTGAGTTTTTTCAGACGATTTTATCAAAAAACGGGTCAAGTAATTTTATTCACATTTCACAAGTAAATATTCAATTAACAACCTGACAATATAGCAATACTCATTTATCTAACTCTATGGCCTATGGAACTCGGAGGTTCGATGCCGCGTTCACAAAAGCTCCCCACTGACTTCTATCCTTAGTCAACTGGATCCAGTCTCTACTCTATATTCCGATTTCTGCGAGATCCATATTAATATTATCCTCCCAGCTGCGCCTAGTCTTTCTAATGGTCGTTTTCAGATTGGTCTTCCAGTTAAGAGTTTGAAAGTGTTTCTACTTTCTTCCATCCCGGCTATATGACCTTCCCACCTGAGCCTCCTAAATTTGATGGCCATAACAATGTTTGGTAAACCGTATAAATTATGTAGTTCTTCGTTATGAAGTTCTAGCAAAACTCATTTATTCTGAAAAAAATCATAAGAGGTAATTATTCTTGGGAGTGGGTTTTCTTCGAAGTGCTCCGCAAACATAGTTTTGTTCATATTTCATAAATAAATGCTGCTGCATAACATGATTTAGTTTAAGAAATTGGAACGAGAAAGTTTAGTCGGGCTTCCCGTACCCTTAATTATGTAAATATTGAGCTGAAAGTCAAATTTGAAAGTCAATTTCGTTCTAATAGATGTTGAGACAATTTGCTTGTATAACATTGACGAAGTTCTCTGATTGTAAACTTCTACCATTTTATGAAAACTGGGGGCCGCGGTGGCTCAGTAGCGATACGAGTGCGAAATGTCGACGAGAGCGAACGTGTGAAAGAGTTCCTGGAAGGCTGTTCTTACTGTGTTTTAACGAGTGTTAGTGAGACGCACTGTTACTAATAAATTTCTGAGCTTATTGCTCTTGTGTTTTGCAGGTACGTAGTTTATTCTTTTGGCCTGTAAAAGTGAAGTAAAATGAATCGCATAAACACGATTCAATTTTTATTTGAAAATGGCGCACAGAAATCTAGTGCTTTTGAGCTGGATGATTGGATTTTTGAAACTTTTCATTTGCAAGAAGACGAAATAGCTG
Organism: Thermobia domestica; assembly: GCF_964235325.1. Classification (NCBI taxonomy): domain Eukaryota; kingdom Metazoa; phylum Arthropoda; class Insecta; order Zygentoma; family Lepismatidae; genus Thermobia; species Thermobia domestica. The sequence continues at coordinate 43,447,021 of NC_137459.1, read as the reverse complement.
CTATTGAAATTCCGACTACCCAACGTTGTGTTTATTTAAAATTAGTGCTGAAAACCCGAATGGAGCAGATTCTTCGAGACGATAATGGTGAACTCACTTTCAAATATAATAATGGAGCCGTTGCTAAAGTGTTGGTAAATGATTTTACTTTAGAAGTGAAAGTGTTAAGCATATTTAATTTGCCCCCGGAGACTTCGATTCCTTGTATTCAGACGACTTTAAGTGCCTACGGTAATGTGTTAAGTGTTACACCTGATGCATGGTCTAGATAATATCGATATACTGTAAATAATGGCATTTACCTTTGTGATGTTTTCAAAATATCAAGGACACCTTATCCTAGTAGCAGAGAATTTGCAAACCACTTGCAGTAAGCTTGAATTGCAAGTCTGCCAAGCTCGCATCCATCTTGATTGGAAATCGTACAAACATTCAGCAAGCTGGATTCCAGTAAAGAAGTTACATGGAGGCAACCTTGCATTCAGTGTTCCATTCAAGCTTGAACCAAGCGTTTTACAAGTCAAGTCAATTCAATAGTAAATGAACGACCAGTGATGCTATGATGCTCTGTGAAGGGTCTAAAGCATAGCTTGCAAGGTCAACAAAATTCAGATTGTATGAAAACATGCGTTTCAAGTGCAAACGTAGAAAGTCAAAAACCAAGCACACGCCAACTAGCCGAAAGCTTTCTTGCTACTAGGATATTTATGAAGAACAGCCTAAAACTTGTCAAAGATGTCATTCAGAATTACATGAACGCTATAATTGTCCTTTAAATACTCGCCCTACAGTGTTGCCTCTACCCCTACTTTTCCTCGTCAAGTGCGTATACCTCCCCTCTGCCATCCAATCTAGTACTACGGACCATAGATGGCCATTTTCCACTGGGCTCGCTCGCGCTCGCGCTCACCTGTCTCAACTGGGCTCGCGCTCACTCGGGCTCGCACTCATCTCTTTTGACTGGGCTCGCACTCACTTGCGCTCGCGCTCAACTGTCTCAACTGGGCTCGCGCTCACTAGCACTCGCAATCACTTCTTTCAACTGAGCTCGCACTCACTCGGGATCGCTCTCATCTCTTTTCACTGGGCTCGCACTCACTCGCGCTCGCACTCAACTGTCTCAACTGGGCTCGCTCTCACTAGCACTCGCGATCACTTCTCTCATCTGAGCTCGCACTCACTCAGGCTCGCGCTCATCTCTCTTGACTGGGCTCGCACTCACTCGGGCTCGCGCTCACCTATTTCAACTGGGCTCGCACTCACTCGGGCTCGAACTGAACTGTCGCGCCGACTTATTTCATTGGGGCTAGGGCTTACTAGGGCTTGGGCTCAATTATTGAGTCCAAGTCCGGTTGAGCTCGAGTTCCGAGCTCGCGAGCATCCGGTTCGGGAGTTTGGACATCTATGAAATGGGGTGTCAGATATAAGCTCACCGGACATAAGCTCAGTGGCAAAAACCTCACCGCACATAAGCTCACTGGCAGTTTTATATTACAGAGCGGAAAAAGCTTACCGCTAGCAAACATGAACTCCCTTCAGGGACTTGTAATAAAATTCACCGAATATTGAAATCTAGGCTTTGGCTACTTCCTAAACGGAAAATGGAGCTACTATCTTAGATCACTTATCAGATATATATATATATATATATATATATATATATATATATATATATATATATATATATATATATAAGAAAAATAAGGATGTTGCGGAGTTGCGTTGTATTAAAACAGGGCAGAGTTTGAGGAACTTCTAATAATATGCCCTGGATATTAAAATCTATCCTTTGACTGTAATTGTAAATAGACCTAATAACTTAGTAGAAAGTAGAGCTATTAATGTCGTATAGCAATTACCAGATACCAGAAAAAATAGGGATGTTGCAAGTTTAATGTGTTAAGCATGGGCGACAGTAGGCCTAATTTTTGCCCTGGAAATTTTGGGACCAAATTTTTCTTATAGGCCGGACAATTCATTGCTGCATTAAAATAATTTCATGATTAGGCATGAATACTTACATAATAGAATTTTCTTGCTTGCTAACAGGATTGGGAATTCTGATTTTTTTTTTACGAATTCATTGTACTTAGATATTTTTAGGCCTTGCTTCTTAGTGCTGCCGTCGGGCTTGCAGACCAACACTCAAAGAAATCTCGTTCTTATTTACTAACACTAAGCTTTTTTTTTTTGGGCTCATAAGTTGTTGTGACAGTCTTAAGACTTGAAGTCTGCAACATTATTAATATTCTATTCTGATATCTCCTATATGACATTAGTCATATAGCCTATTTTCTATTGAGGAACTAGGCCTACTAGTAACCAAAGAACACTTAAAAATCCGGAGCATTTTGAAATTTTGTTAAAACACTTGCTTCACCAAAATGAATATAACCAGTCCAACAAGACATGTTGTTTATGCAGCTGAAATTTGTAATAGGCCTACTGCTAACTGATTGATTGGTTGATTATCGTTTAGCGTCTCCTTTCATCAGCGAGGCTATATGAGACGTGGACCTATAGTTTTAATGTGGAATCTGAAACACTGTTGTTCAAAGCTCCCTCACCGGGAATCGATCACCAAAGGCACGCTTATTAGCCACTAAACCAGTGAGGAAGGCTTGTAATAATGTTGTTCATGTTTTATTAGGAATAAATTACAGGTGATTTTATTTATTATCGTTTAGTCAACGTAAACTATTGTGAATGTGATAGTGCAAGTATTGAACCATTATGTGGTCGACAATCCAGCTTACACCTTTCTTGTCAGCCTCGCTCTGAACCATGTCACCAAATCAGCCTAAGGCATTCAAAGTGAAAGTGTTAGTTCTCTGAAGAATGTTATCCCTCCTTCGTCCCATCCCCATTGTTAAGAAACCAACTATTCAACCCCGAGTTGGTGAAGCGGAAATCGACCTACAACGGATGCGAATTTTGTGGTCAGGAACTGCATCAATTAGTGAGTATACAACAAAACTAGTAAATCCCAGATGTGTTAAAGCAGACCTTCAACTTCAAGTTTTATTGTATTGCCAAGCCTCGAGGCACGTTCATTGTCGTGCTCTGTAGATAATAGCAATGTATCCGAAACCATGCTTCAAAATCATACCTGTAAATTGTCAGTCTTTTATCAAACTAATTTTGGCTTATGAGCCAAAGCCCTATCAAATAATTATGATGTAATCACAATCATCGAAAGTTTTTTTTTTTAGCAGACTGTCATATTGATGGGTAATTTTTTGACAAAAGATATCTAGTTTTTCGTCAAGACAGAAATCTTGAATTATCAAATAATTACAAAGGAAGGTTGTAATAATAACAGTATCAAAATTACAATGTATCCTATGTAAATTCTTGTGATCTAAATTTTGAATATGTAATTGTCAAGCTCTCCAGTCACTCACTAAAGATGTTTATTTGTGCAGTATACATTCCTCCAAATACAACTGTAACGACATATTAATTGTTTTATGAATTATTGAGAGTAATGTTCCAATAGGAAGCAATGTTCTTTGCATAGGGGACTTTAATATAAATCAAGTAACATGTTATAATTTTGGCCTACTTTCAACAAATAAATGTAAAGAATTAAATAACTTCATGTCTCTGTGTGAGTAAATGTCTCATAATGACATTCAAAATAGTAATGGTCGAATCTTAGACTTAGTACTCTTAAATCTTAACGACGTTTCTGTAATAAAAGAGCGTTCTCTTGTTACTAATGATTTCATCTCCCAGCTTTACTTATATCTTTCCCATTTAAACACCTCCAGAAACATAAGAAATAAGTTAACGAATCGGGTTTTAATTTCAGAAAAGCAGATTTCGAAAAGATGTGCATAGAACTCTAAAGTAAACTGGGATTGCCTTTTGCAATCGGATGATGTAAATATTGCAGTAACAAACTTCTATCAAATGATTAACAACATATTTTATGTATGTGTTCCAACCAAAAGACATATCAGCGGATGTTATCCATATGTTGGTTTACTTATAATTAGGAAAATCAAATTCAAGACGTACCACCCTAACAAGTGGAAAAAGGGATCAATAAATGAAATTTATCATTGCGATCAATTTGAAATACTGCCTAAAGAAATAAAATCTGACCAAATTAGCTTACAATACTTTTATTTTAAACTCAGAATGCTCTATCGAAAAAGACCCAAACCAGATCTGTTGTTTTCTTAAACGCAAAACACATTTGTCATCGAGACCCTTACGTACGATAGCCATGATATCCAACGTGCCAATGAAATAGCACAGGCATTTGCACATTATTTTCATACAGTTTACAACAATGTACCCGCCACATAAAACGTTGACTCAGCTTTCTAATCGCACCGAATGTAATATATTCAATAATTTCGAATGAAATGAAATAAACCTCGAAAAAAGAGAAAATTTCCCACATAGCACAAGTACGTCCACGGGATGTCCGAGACTGAGCCCGCAACGGACGACGGGACATCCCGGGATATCCGAATGTGCTCTCGGGACATCCACAGGATTTCCGCGGGAGATCCAGATGTCCGCTAATATCCCGGGATATGGGATATTCAACGGGACCACGAAGGGCTGTCTATTGGTTTTCCCTCGGACCTCCTGTCCCATCTGGGACGTCCCGTGGACATCCTACATGGGAATCCTTCAGGACATCCCATGCAGGAAGTCCATGGGATGTCTTCTCATTGTCCCGATAATCCCGGCAACCGAATGGGATGATTGGGATCAAAAGGGACATCCCAGGGACGTAGTGTGCTATGTGGGTCTATACGAACGTTGAAGCCAAAAGCATATTGTGGTCCTGATAACATTCCTCCTTATGTTGTGAAAGGTTGCAATGATCTATTTAAATGCCCACTCCGCATTACATTTAATATTTCTATAAGTATTCCTTGCTTTAAAAATATTCTTATATATAAACGCAGCGGCGCAAATCTGTCTTCAATTTCGGAGGCACGGGTAAGAATGTTCCCTTAACTTTATATATATATATATATATATATATATATATATATATATATAGCGATGTTCAAAATATTTATGAACTTGAAAAACAATGCACAATGGAAGATGAAGGGAGCACAATTGTCGTCAACATTGGAAGGCGGGCAAATTTGATGCTTATCTGGGAATGGGGGAGGGGGAGATGAGACTCATATTACAGTAAATGAATCTAATAACTCTGTTGTATTATATATCAGGCGATCTAGATGAAGTAGTGGTACATATCAGAGCCGTGAACACATTCTGAAATCTGAATATATGTATATTTATAATTGATATGTTTCTACTGAGGCATCCACAATGACCCACATTAAAATTTTATTACACTTGTTTTATAATAATATAAATAATGACTTCCTCGAAACTATGAAGAAAGAAAATCAATTATGTATGACACAATATGATGGTTATCTCAATAGTATTATAGCAATCGTTACATGAATTAAACAAATAGTTGGAAATAAAGTAACTAATTAATGACAAATTTAATGTAATGAAATTTCAAATCTTTACATCATTAAGGTGAAATGGAAAAGCCAACTGAAATCAATTTCATTTCACTTTCTTTTATGGCAGTCGGACACAAATCTCACTCATCCCCAAAAAACACTTTTCAAATTGGATTATTGGGGGGACAGCACCCCAATTCTAAGATTGATGGGGACATAACCTTCTTCATCCCCACGGGACTTCCGCCAGTGTATAAATGTAATTTTGTTTTAGTTTTTATTTATAAATATTAAAATTATATAATACAGTAGTTAAATTTCAACGAACCATGATGGTGCAGGTATTCAACATTCTTAAGAGCTATTCTTGTTTATTTTGATTTAAAGAAGCTATAATTAGATAATACATATTTCGCTCAACTTTTCTATGAAGCCACACCTTGATTAGTTGCTAGTATATAAATTTCCTATTTTGCAAGGTCAAGCAGTTTCCTTACTTTATAATCTTAATTAAAAAAAAAAAAAAACTTCGGTTATGGAAGTTGCTACTAAAAGAACAAAACTAAACACCTGCCTCAAACAAATACCATCTCCTCATAATAACCATGAAAATATATATATATATATATATATATATATATATATATATATATATATATATATATATATATTAATCGTCGAAGATGTTTGAAGTCCCCTAAACAATAAAATGACAGAATGTGCTTTTTCTTTTTGTAAGTTGTTTCAGTCTTCCTTTTCAATTCTGCACATGGAATGCGTTTCCTATCTTTTTGGCTCTGAACCAAATGAGTCCACGTGAGTGCGAAGTGAGCGCGAGCTCGCGCTCACTTATCTCAACTGGGCTCGAGATCACTTTTCTCAACTGAGCTTGCACTCACTCGGGCTCGCGCTCATTTCTTTCAACTGGGCTCTCGCTCACTCGGGCTCGCGCTCCTCTCTCTTGACTGGGCTCGCACTCACTCGGGCTCGCGCTCATCTGTCTCAACTGGGCTCGCGCTCATCTCTTTTGACTGGCTCGCACTCACTTGCGCTCGCGCTCAACTGTCTCAACTGGGCTCTCGCTCACTAGCACTCGCGATCACTTCTCTCAACTGAGCTCGCACTCACTCGGGCTCGCACTCACTCGCGCTCGCACTCACTCGTGCTCGCGCTCAACTGTCTCAACTGGGCTCGCGCTCACTCGGGCTCGCACTCACTTCTCTCGATTGGGTTCGCGCTCACTCGGACTCGCGCTCACTTCTCTCAACTGGGCTCGCACTCACTTAGGCTCGCGCTCACTTATTTCATTGGGCTCGGGGTCACTCGGGCTCGCGCTCAATTATTGAGCCCAAGCCCGGTTGAGCGCGAGTGCCGAGCTCATGAGCGCCAGGCTCGCGAGTTTGGGCACCTATGCTACGGACAGTGAATTACATGTAACGAAGGAAGAAATTCAATTCAGTTCTAATGATGTTCGCCAACAACCTATAGCTCCAAGCGAAGGTGTTGAGAATCAAACACAGGGAGAAACAGCTGACGTAACACCAGAGAAAGTTGCTGGTGTTTCTCCCGCCATTATAGACCGAGGTAACTGAAGGTTAATTCACAGCAACAACAACAACGACGAGTGTCGATAGAAAGCAAACAGAGGCTTCTTGTGAGCTTCAAATTGATACAAACGATAATAACTTTGACTTTTTCAAGGACGATGGCATCGATAGTGATGATGATTTTCCGTTACTACGATCTAGCCAACGTAAAATTAAACGTTCTAAATTAGAGACTAAAAGACATGATAATGCATCACCAAATGGAGGACACGTCAACAAATTGCGCTTCATCTTCAAAATAATAGTACTGCATCACAAAAGAAATTAAATACCAGTGATAATCAGGCGAGCAATATGAACTGTTCTGAGACGACGTCTGTAAATAGTTGACTACTTCGTTTTCCTTTAGTTGTTTGCATTTAAAACGAAATGAGTGTTAAGGTTTCCTTGTGTTTACTTTGTTTACTACGTTTACTGTCTTTACTTATGTCATTATTGAGTTTCGTTACTGTAAATGTTAATGGCGTGAGTTCTGAAACGAAACATCAACTGTTTAAACAGTTTACATTTGATCACGATCCCGGAATTATTTTATTTATTTTTGGAAGAGGTAGTTGAAGATAATTTCGCTTATCTCCCTGGTTATAAATCCTATGCCAATTTGGGAGTTGACCGGACAGGTACTGAAATTTTGAACAAACACGAATTTGAGATTTCTTAGTTGCATATGACACCAGATGGCCGTGCTATTGCTTTTCTTTGGAACCAAATATTATTTTTTAATATATATTTTCCTAGTGGTCATAGTAAAATAAACGAAGTTAAGATATTTTTTTTAATGAAACGTTAGTATATATGTTCAATCTGACATATGATCATGCAATTTTTGGGGGAGACAATAATTGTATTGACTACAATTATAGTAAGCATGTAATTGTAGGAATACATTGGTGTTAACCATTCTGTAGTAACTGTTGTGAGTGGAGAAGTAACATGTAAGAAGGACGCATATAAACTGTGTGATATAGACTTACTAGTATGACGCAAAAGTTAGGGCTTGGATAACTCTGGTGTGTATACAGACCAAAAGAAAAGTGTGTTTACATGCAGAATAGTTGCGAGTAAGAGAAAGATAATCATTGACAACAGAGAAAGAAGAGACCAAAGGTGAGTCCGTGCCACCTACTGTGTGTCCAGTTTAGAGTCAGAAAATACGCGAGAAAGCTCATTAGCTAGTATCTGCGTAATCAGTAGAGTAGAGTGGTTGGTAGGAAGCTAAATGTACCCTTCCTTGGTCAGTGATTCACTGTTGAGGAAGTGCTAGAAAATGGGAAGGTATATTCTAATTCATCATATGAAAAAGTTATTTCTTCTTGTGAGCATGAATGTGAATCTCCAGGTAGTTGTGTCATTGTTGGTGCGTTGAATTTGGGGCGTGCAAAAATAAATCATGTGAAGAAGATCGGAAATGTAGTTATTAGTGAATATTGATACAATTGTCGAAGAATATCAAGCGTTAGAGATAGATGATAGCGTGTCAGGTGAGAACAACTCTTGTGTTTTCATCACACTCTTATAGATACTGTTCACATCAACTGTCCTTCATCGACCGGTATGTACCTTTATCATTAAACTTGCTTATGTGATGATATATGTTACTTTCTTTGAGAAGAACCACGTCGTAATTGTACCTGTAATCCCCAGCTCTCCTTTGTGTTGGGTGTTTTAACGTAACAACAACTATCCATCTTTTACACTGCAATATTACCACCTCTTTGCACGTGCAAATGGTCTTTGTAATATTTTTCTAGATGGACGTCATGAGCCAACATTATTCCGACAGATTATTCCGCAGTTTGTTCAAATATCCCTTCACGACTTTCTTGTATGCTACTTCTTAACTCACAATAAAGTTACTACAAAATAGTTAATACCAATGAATTCCTGAGAAAATTTCAGTGCTATTTCTTATGAAACATGACCCACTTTCTCCTTTACATTGCAAATCCAGATTCAAGATGGCCACTCAATATGGTGGTCATGATGTTAATTACAGATATAGCAGATCTTATCATGCATCTACTACTAAACACTTGACATTAATTTCTGTAGCCATTCACGCGTAGAACGATTGATTCCTTAGCTTTCTGTTTTGCTGTGCCCTACGGTCGGCCATATTTCTTCTCGCTCTCCTGCCTTTCCATGTTGCCCTCAGCCGCTATAAATTTGCATATGAGCATAGTTTCACACCCTCTTTCATGCCTGATACATGTCGTTCGGCAACTCGAGTGCCCCATTCGGACCCTTCGCTGGTCAGTATTCCTTCTCTTCATACAGCGGATGCGAATGTCCTTCAGAAGCAACCTGACATAGCGGCTTATATTCTCTCCGAATACCAAAATAAATTTAATGGCATGCCTGATCCTTCTCAGTCTGATCCGACATTTCCTCTGCCGCAAGTGAACTTTTCTAGCTCTGAAACACATCTCTTGACCCAACCATATACAATGGACGAAATCCACCAAGTAGTTAAATCTAGTACGTTGAGCAGTCCAGGAGTCGACAATTCCGTATACTTTGTATCAATGTTATTGGGATATTATTGCCTCGGACTTTCTTGAAGTCGCTCATTATATTCTAGAGACGGGTCAGGTGTCTACCACGTTTGCTACAGGGTAACAAATCCAAAAATATAACTCCAGGTCTTGAGTGATTACCGCCCTCTTACTTTACTTAATTGTGATTACAAAATTATTGCGAAATGTCTTACTCGCAGATTGCAACCTTTTGTGCCTGATCTATTGCATGATGCCCAAAGTGGATTTAGTATTGATAACAAAATGTTAGATGTCCTAATGGACTTCCGCGACATAGTTGCTTGGTTTGATAACACTAGCACTATAGGTGGTTTACTGAGTTTAGACCTCTGTCAAGCTTTTGATAATGTGAGACATTCCTATTTATTTCATGTTATGCAGCATATAGGGTTACTTCATAAATTCATTCAACAAGTCCAAACCCTGTGTTTACATGCAGCTTCTAGACTCCAAGTCAATAGTTTCTTGACATCGGCATTTCCAATTTGTAAGTTCATACGCCAAGGAGACTCCTTGTCGTCGGTGTTGTTTAGTACATATCTGCTGCATCTCATTAAGGAATTCGATCGCCAGCTTACTGTAATTCCAATAAACGGCACTAAACTTGCATTGCGATCTTATGCAGATGACATTAGTGTCATTATCCGTTCAAAAGGAGATTATCAACAAGTTATTCACGCTATGGCTCAGTTTGGAACATTTGCTGGAGCTAGTCTAAATACGCATAAATGTAAATTTTTACAGTGTGGTGTTACAACTACGACTTATCTGTTGTGTCGCAAATCTCTATCTTAGGTATAGTCTATCAGACAAACGTTTCCTCAATTATTATTTTTAATTGGAAGAGAGTGGTCACTAATATAAAATTACTTTGTCAGGATATTCGTTTCCGACCATTTAATTTGGAACAACGGATCTGGATTTGACATAGCTATATTTATGCAAAACTATGGTATGTTGCCTAAATTTTGCCTGCTCCGAAAGATAATCTCCGTCAAATTCAATTTTTGAGCCTTTGAGATATTTGGCAAAGGCAACTCTTTCGTGTGCCTTATTAAATACTGTGTGACAGGAAGGAGAGTGGATGTCTTAATTTGATCAATATCCGTTTAAAGTGTTATGTTCTGTATTTCACGAAATGGTATTGTAAACTGTATCAGGAATTTCCTTCCTTCACTAAAGAGTGAGCCTTATTCTGGTATGAAAGAGTCGGTATACTTGCCCCGTTAAATATAGGTAGCTTACTCCCATCTGTCTCTTATTTAAAATAACTCTTATTGGAGGACAGTTATTTACAACGAGATCTGACTCCTTCTTTTCGAGAGCTTGCTAAAAACTTGTACAATACACGGTTACTTTCTGACAATACAACAGTCTCTCGTGTCGAAAGAATAAGTCCTACCTCTTGCTGGACGCAAATTTGGAATATATACATAGTCCTGTTATACCACAATATATACGCATTGAGTGGTATAAAGTCGTACATGATCTTCTTGTTACACCTGCTCGGTTAGTACGCATTAACTTACTTGAAAACAGCGTATGTCACTCTTGTGGACAGGAAGATGATTCTCAACATCGTCTCACGACGTGTTCTAAGGTTTTACCAATATGGCATTTATTACGGGCCATGTTAGGATATATATGCCACTGTGGAGTTCAAGCATTCCCAGATACTTTATTACGCCTTCCTAATTTTTGCTATATGCCGGAGCCTCAACAAAATTCGATGCTCTGGTTGTGTGCTTTCATTGTGTACTATCTCGTTACTCATGTAGATCATTCAGAATACCAATACAAATTGTTTATGTACGGTGCACATGTCAAATGTAAATATGTTCCTTCTTATTACAAAATTTTTGCTAATTATTTGAAGTTTTTGTTTCCCCTCTCATAACTTGGGACGGTTTTTTGATCAGTAGTTATGTTGTATAGTTCGTAGTTTTTGTTAAATTGCACAAATGTATTGTTAAGCTGTCAATAAATCAAATTTAAAAAAAAAATAAAAAAATAAAAAAAAGTTGTAGAGCGGTGCATGGGGTCCTGGTTTGGTGCATGGGGTCCTGGGTTTCATCCCAGCTCCCGCCAAATGAACTTTATGGTGGACAAACACCGTGTGCATGGGTTTCCTTGGAGTTATCCAGTTTCCTCCCACTTTCTTATTTCCACCATCTCATTCATTTCTCTTAATTGCCATCTCCTTTAGCCTTTTCGTCATAATCGTGGGACGTAAAACTTAAAGATTTTATTTCACTTACGTAAACAGGAGCGAAAGTTTGTCCATTGATGTAAGATCAATACTTTTCTCAATGTATGCTACGTAGTTATTGCAGTCCTCGCTTGGATTTTTTCTTTCTTCAAAGTATTGATTGTAAGTCGAGGACGATAACTTTTTTTTCGTCTTTTTGAAAATTGCCAAGCATTTATGAGTAATCAAGCTACTTCATACATTTTCATGTATTTAAAAAGTATTTACTCAAAACAAAAGAAAATCGTAGCATATTTAATTATTATAGCTTAGCCCTCACTAGGTAACACTGTTAGCAACCTTGTAAGAAAGGCAAGTATTTACGGATGGCTCGAGAAATATTAGAGGTGCTGCTCTTAACAAACTGTGAGTTCGATAACCCTGCGCAAATCACTACCGATAGCAGCTGTAATATACTTTCGGTCAGTATAAAACAAAAGCTACAGCAAATGCGCGCTAAATTTTATACTTGAAATTTATTAAATTAAATCATATTATGATGCAGGTATTACTGTAATATCTATTTATGAAATGAGGAGAAATAAATATAAGGTGATTTCGAACAAAAAAAATCATCCTACGGAAACTAACCCTCAAGAGTAACTGTAAGTATTTTTTTAATGATAAATATAATCTGTACAATATTTTAGAGTTTGTAATAAAATAGTTATTTGGAAATATCAAGAAAATCACTTAAGTTAGATTTTAGAAGATTGTAAAAAAAAAAAAAAAAAAAAAAAACTCCCCTTGTGTCTCTCTCTTTTCATTAAGAGTGATTTACGCAACATTACAGGGTGGTAAATGAACCTTTTTTTATGTACGGAATATTAACAAAATCACTTGAATTGTTTTAGAGGACATCGCCCGAAAAGCTCACCTCAAAAATAACTATCCGTTATTAAGTGTTTTCATAGAAAATGACTTATCCCATATTATGGTATTGTTAATGAAACATTAGTTGATGAAATGTGATAAACACGTCTTGTGATACTCTTAGACCTTTCAACCTCTCTAACTTGATTTGGAAGATTTTGCACAAGGGGGTTCCTGTCAGTACACCATGGTGCGTCCTTAGGTTGGGGATCGAGGAGAATGTCTCTAGATATAGAGGTTAATTGTGAATATATCGAATAAGCAGTCGCGGAGAGACGACAAAGAGGGTCCTCGAACTTGGGGGTTTGGGGTGAAGCTAACAACCTCATTCTGTAGTAAAAAGGCGCTTCTTCAGACACATTCACAGAATCCTCAGGCAGGACTAATAACGTGGCATGATCTCAGAAAAGTAAACGGACATGAGACTTGGAACATAGACATAAGAAGATTTTATACGATAGGTGCGTCAAAATCCGTAAAGACTGAGTTAGAGAAATGTAGGATTAACCTAGTAGGAGTTCAGGAAGTTAGATGGAAAGAAAAAGGAGCAGTGAATTCCGGAAATTTTACGTTCTCTTATGGGGAAGGAAATAAAAATCACCAACAAGGAACAGGATCTTTCGTTCAGAAATGAATAATATCAGTAATTAAACAAATTGAATTGCTAATGATAGACTTTCTTCTATTACTCTTAAGGGTCGGTGGTGTGATATTATTATCTTAAATATGCATACGACAACAGAAGATAAGGACGACAATATAAAACACAGTTTTTACGAAGACGTAGAATGGGTATTTCACCAACTCCGGCGATACCATATGAAAATTATATTAGGGGATTTCAATGCGTTATACTCGTGAGCTTTGCAACATCCGAAAACCTTATAGTAAGGAGCACAAATCTCCCACATCATAACGTTCATAAATATACTTGAAGCTCACTAGGTTGAAAAAAACATAATCAAATTGATCACATTTTAGTAGATAGAAGAAGACAGTCTAGCGTAATTGATGGTCGGTTGTTCAGAGGAGCTGACTGTGACACTGATCACTATCTCGCAGTAGGGATAATAAGAGAGAGGTTATCGTTGAATAAAGAACATATTCAACACCTAAAAACGGGGAGGCTAAATTTGAAGAAATTAGAGGAGAGCCAAGCAAGAAGAAAATACCAGATGGACTTCCGGAATAGGCCACTAAACCAGTAGGGATGAGAAAATAGGTAACATTGCGTTAACTACAAAATACAAACGATGACATAAAATTCCGTTGGCATCAGGCCGGAAACTTCTGACACTTTTAGAAAAAAGTAACGTGATATTTGAAAGTTAAAAATTGATCATCTTGAAGATAATAGTAAAAAGAAAAGTATTGGGGACATGTATAACGATATCAACGAATTTAAGAAAGGTTATCAACCCCGCCCTTATAAATTCAAGAAAGCTGAAGGAACAAGTTTCATTGGCACAGATAGCATCTTCAATAGATAAAATGATTTCTTTGACGAGTTCCTTATATGCATCCAGAAACTAATGTTCGAGGAGAAAGGGAAATGCACACAGCAGAACCGTATATTTTAAAGTCTAATCGAATAGTCCGGCTGTGTTAGTTTTAGCTGGAGAGGAAGAATTGTTGAACAAATTCAAAACTCATTCTCCTTATGTGGAACAAGGAGAAATTGTTATAATATAGTAGAGAGCCAATCATTGTTGCAGTTCATAAGAAAGGTAACAAAACTGATTGTAATAATTATGGAGGCATTTATCTTCTGTGAACATCTTATAAAATTCTCTAAGGCATTCTGTTAGCAAGATTGGTCTCATACCTAGATGAATTTATTGGGCATTATTACAGTGCGAGTTTAGGCGAAATCGATCAAATCAACCAGATTTTTACCATTCGACAAACACTCGGAAAGAAATGACAATACAATACCCTGATACATCAATTATTTACTGATTTTAGAAAGGCCTGCAACTCGGTTAGGTGGGAAACATTGTACAATTTCCTTACAAAATTTGGAATACCTAAAAGTTAGTTAGACTAATTAAGATATGCTTAAATGAATCCAAAAGTAAAATCCAAATAAGAAAATTCTTGTCCACGAGCTTACACGTCAATAATGGTCTGAAACAAGGAGATGCCTTGTCGCCATTATTATTCAATTTTGTTCTAGAGTTCCCTATAAAGAAAATCAAACATAGCAAATAAGCAAATAGGCTCTAGAGCTAAATGGTGCTCACCAGGTTATGGAGCACGCTAGTGACGTAAATCTGATAGGAGATGATCGGAGAACAATAGAAAGAAATGCAGAAGTCTTGTTAAACGCTTACCGGAACATGGTTTCAGAATTAAATGCAGAGAAAACTAAATAGATGGACGTTCGCTGGGATTGTAATACTACATATTATGGACGTGTCAAAATATCAAATGATACTTTCGACAAAGTGGATACCATTAAATATTTAGGATTAATATTAAGAGACCAAAATCATATCCACGAATAAATTAAGTGTCTACTGAAACCAGGGAATTAATGTCATTGTTCAGTTCAAAGTTTTTTATAGTCCCGAATTCTGACGAGGAATTTAAAGCTTAAAACGTATAAATGATAATAATCATGTCTGTTGTGTTGTATGGTTGCGCCAAAAAAAAAAAAAAAAAGTCGCTTACTTTAAGGGAAGAACGCAGACTGAAAGTATTTGACAATAATAGCGTGAGACAAATATGCTGACCCAAGAGGAACGGGAGTGAGGAATGGCAAAAACTTCATAACGAGGAACTATATAATTTATACGGTTTACCAGGGTCATCAAATCTAGGAGGCTCAGGTAGGCAGGTCATGTAACCAGAATGGAAGAACATAGGAACGCTTTCAAAGTCTTAACTGGAAATCCAATCGGAAAACGACCATTAGGAAGACCTAGGTGCAGATGGGAGGACAGTATAAGGATGGATCTCGCAAAGTAGGAATACAAAGTAGAAACTGGATCCAGTTAGATAAGGATAAAAGTCATTGGAGAGCATTTGTGAACGCGGCATTAAACCTCCTGGTTCCATAGGCCGTAGAGTTACTTAGTTTTAGTTAGCTCAATGGTAAGCAGTTTTGCCACTAAACTTTTAGAAATAACTTTTTCTTCATTGTATTACGTACATGTACGTGTGTTTGTGTGTGTGTGTGTGTTGCACTAATTTAAGCGCTTTCGATAAACTGCGACGTTTTTGAAATATTTTCCCCTAAAATACTGGTCTGAAGTCGATTTAAAATCGTTCTTTTTATTATTATTATTATCTTGAGCTTCGCCACTCACATCTTTGTTATACTTTGCCTACATCACCGTTGCTTATCCCTCCTCATCTTCTTTCAGAACTCCTTCAGTTGAGCCGGCTGTAGGAAAGGATCCAGTCTCAACAAAGACAGGATTTACGTTCACTGGAAGGTGACTTAGTTTTTTCTTCTTCTTCTCCCTCTTTTAAGTGCCTCTATTTCCGCACAAGAGGTAAAATAAGGATTTTACAATGCATGGCGTTTCCTTCTCGAAGCTCTGTGTTATTTCTTTCTTTCTTTCTTTCTTTCTTTCTTTCTTTCTTTCTTTTTCTCTTTTCTTCTTCTTCTTCTTCTTTTACCTTTCCGTGATTCCGACACATCAAACCGTCATGTAAGGTCAGATTTAGGGTCAAACCGTCTCCCCAACAAGACAGTAGTTGCAAAAGTAGATTTTAGCTCTTCCATTAGGAGAAAAGAACAACAAACATACTCTCTCTGGCTCTTTCTCTTTTTGCTGTGTTATCCTGTGAAGCATTTCCTATGAGACAGTAAATGGTTCATCACAAGTGGTTAAAAACCAATTTTGTTTTGTGCTAATTATTTATATAAAATATATTGAAGCGGGCGTTGCGAGCTTTCTTACCGTTCGATTCAACAGGCCTTTGTGTATCTTCTCGTTTATCTGTTTCACCATAATCCTCGTTAAGATTATTCGATTTTAATGAAACTTGGTTGCAATCAATCAAGAGTAAGGATTTATAGGAGTAAAACTCACTCCATTTTCCAAGGTTGCTTATTTACATGTAAATAATTTACATTCGTTTCAGTTGAAATTGATCAAAAATACGCAGATAAAAAAAGACTCTCTTCAAACTTCAAACCATCCTTATTTATATAATACGATACTTAAATAATGTTCTTCAATACTTTTCACACAATGATCCGATTTTGATACAATACTGCGTATATTTTCTTTGAGGGTTTCCAATCACATCCATTGTAGAGGAAAGTTTGACTAAACCAAAAGAGTGAATTTGCCACTTCCACCCCACCCCACACACATTAAAAATATATTAAACAATATGTTTCATGAAGCTATAATTATATTTGATTTTCAAGCAGTATGACGTGCATATTTCCCCTAATGAATCCCACTGTATGCAATTACATCCCCCCACCCCAATTAAGAAAGTTTTTCATGATAGCTTTCGTAAACAAATATTTAAAAAAATGAAATGAAATTTTTGAGTTTTACATCCCACGGTTATGCCGGCTAGGCTAAAAGAGACGGTGATGATGAAAGATGAATGAAATGGTGGAATGAAGAAAATGGGAGGAAACGGGAAAACCCCCAGGAAATCCATGCACACAGTGTTTTTCCACCACAAGGTTCACTTTGCGGGACCGGGACCCTATTCACCAGAGGTGAATGCTCTACCACTGAAGCACCGCGGCAAACAAATATTTAATTTTGGTGGAATACGATATACGAGTACTATATGGTCCCACTAGCGGATCCAGAAGGCTCATTTGGGAGGGGCGTTTCGCTTTCTCGAAGATGAACGTAGCTTCAAGGTGACCAGAATTTTAATTTACAAGAATAGGACTCATATGGATACGGGCTGGAGGGGGGTGGGTGTAAAAATTATTCCCAGATTCCACTTTGGGACCCGAACTTGTAAGTTTTTTTTTTTTTTTTTTTTGTAATGGGAGTATTTTCTCTATAGATTTAAATTAAATACACACTTCCGTTTCGGAGGCGTGACGGTGTCATGATTCACTTCACACACAGTCACCGCAACATATGAGATGCACTGTCTGGCACAGTACTTGCACAAAAGAAAATATTGTATTGACAATATCATTTATTTTAACGAAAGAGTGTACAATTTGCTCTAATCATTTATATTTTGAGTAACAATTGAGGGACAGCAGTTACAAAAATTAATACAAAATTAATCTATCTCTATATTTGTGTGGGGTCCACGAAACATAATATAACTATAGTTATGCTTACAACAACAATAAAATTACCTAGGCATATTATACTAGCCTTCGTTTAGGTGGGGCTCGCCCCCAGATCCCCAATCTGCTAATTGCACAATATAGCAAATGCTCCTACGTGGTTCTGTGGCACAATATTTCGCGTTCTTCCTTCTCTCTTTCATACAGAATTGGATTGAGCTAAAACTGTCACGAAATTCCAACACCTCGTAAGGCATTTTAATGAACCACCCCCACCTTTTTCCTTCTCTTCTATGTTGTGAAAAAAAAACGTTCAAATATATGTTGAATTATTTTAAATGAAAAATCAAACTACCAACTTTCATGTTTCTAACCGCAAGGGATCCCGAGATATGGCATCTTATAATAATAATAATAATAATAATAATAATAATAATAATAATAATAATAATAATAATAATAATAATAATAATAATAATAATAATAGTATTAGTAGTAGTAATCCCATCCCTTTTCTTCCCTTCTAGGTAAAATATCAAAAATGAATATTGAATTATTCATATATGTATTGAATTATTTTAAGCGGAAAGTCCATATACGAAATTTCATGTTTCTAACCTTCAAAGATTCTTAGATATTGATATCTTATTATAATATTTTCAATCGCCGCCTCTTTTTCATTCCATCTCTTTTTTCTCCGTTTTACTATAATATATATATATATATAAGTTGAAACACGTGTCAAATTATTTTAAATGAGAAATCCAAATGCCAAATTCCAAGTCTCTAGTCTTAACTGATTCGAAGAGATGAACATCTTATTAAAGTAATTTCCACCCCATTCTCCCTTCCTTTCTTCGAATTTAAAAAGAAAATCCTTCCTTAGTGATACCCTACGTAACAAATCTTATATATTGTCCTAATTTCAAGTTTCTAGCTTAATTGGTTTGGCGTGTGCGAAGTTACTCACTCAGGTCAGGATTTCGTCTTTTATGTGTGAATTACAATAACAAGCTTGTGTTATTTCTCGAGAAAAGATGGAATGCCATTTGAAGTCACAATATATCCCTGGTCCCTCCTAATGTTTCCGTGTTGAACCCCAAAAGTCACGGCTCTCTTTGTTGATCTAGTAGATAGCGAACGTACCTATGATCTTTGATGCATGAGGTTCTGTGGTTTAATTCCCAGTAAGTGAGCATTGAACGCACTACACTGGGTCAGATCCAACTTTAAACTCGTTCTCATTCTGTAAAGCATCCTATTTGACAAACAACGTAAATACATATCAATCAATCAACCAACCGAAAAGTCTCCTCTTAGATTCAGAGAGCATTTCGGTAAGGAGCGCTGAAGATTCTATATTTCTCTTTCTTAAAGGTAAAGGCAATTGAGGTTATAATCCGGAATTCCGAAATCCATTTCATATCCTTTTTCTAGGACACAATAACACATTTTTACTACAAAGAGTGAGTCGTCTTACCCTCCTTATTACAGTTGTTCGTCCCACGAATGAATCATATTCTCGCTACTTTGGGGTTTATGGTGACCGCCCCAAGGAACTAGGGAGAGAAGTATACACAATTCAAATATGTCTGAAATAAGTACCACACATTCTTATTAGACTCTGCTATGCTTGTCACACAGATTGATCGGTCGGGAAAAGACCATATTAGTATTTCCCAATGATAAATAATGAAAGTTCAAAAAACCCTTTGGAGGGGGCGGTCGCCCCCTCCGCCCTCCCCGTGGATCCGCCAGTGTATGGTCCTAGAGTTTTCAAATAATCACCCATGCTTGAGTTTGAAATTAGTCTAGAATGAAGAAGTGAATTTACAGTATCTCCCTTGCTCTTACTATGTAAGAAATATGTTTCAAGGTAACTTTTGTAAAAAAAAAAAAAAAAAAAAAATGATGGAATAAGTGCTAAGGCTTATCCACAATCTGCATTGTCTTGTATTGAAGTCAGTTAGTAACAAAAGAGCGAATTAATTCTTCGTCTGATTTAAAAGGTATATTTTTATGGAAGGTATTGAAATTAACAAAGCGTAAAGCGATGAAAATCTTAAATAGCAAAATAAAGATAAAAAGCTATTGCTTATTTTTTCAATGTATAGCAACATTAGCAAATAATTATATAGCATAAATTTTCATCCAGTCTGAGTATAATACATACCATTTTGAATAAGATCGGTAAATTCAAACTTTGGTGTAGTAGTGGCAGTAATAGTAGGAGGAAAAGTGTACAAAATGAAAACTATTCATAGAATAAAGTAAACGTACCTTAAACTACAGACTTAATTTCATATAAACTCTCCTAAAGTAAACTCCCTGGCAAAAAAAAAAAAACAAAAAACAAAAAAAAAAACGGAAGGATTTCATCTTCATAACTAGTATTTTTTTTTTTTAAATCTAAATTTCGACTTTAAAAATAATGATACGAATTTGATTACATATTTCATGAATTCGAAAAGCACAGTGTACGTTTGGAGATTCAATTTGCAAATGCAACTCTTTACGGATCGTTTGCAAAAATTCATTTGACCTTACATGAAAATCACCCACAAATATCCACCTTAAACAGAAGTATTTAATGCAAACCTCACGCCATCATAAGTAACCGGGAAGAAAGTGCTAAAATATGGATTTTTAAGTAGCTTTAGTATTGCATATTATAGTTTTGACATCGCATTGTTTTGACTGGGCTTGTTTGTTTGTTTCAGGTGGAGTGAAATTACCGTTGTAGGTCTTCATGAAGCAATTCAATACATCATGAAGCAATTCAATACTTCAAGTGAGATAATCAAACTCCCGCAGACATTCGAGATTTCCCGACGTATTCATCTACCGGACCATAGAGAAACGCTAGCAGGCATCTACTGTAATGGATCATTCACCTTTTGGGCGTCCACGTACTGTGAGGACTCTGTAGGTGATTTTAAAAAAATGTATACACCCAACTCCAACGACATCCATTTTGAAATCAGAATTCCATGGCAAAAGAAATGACAATCTTTGGAGTATGTTGTTGATAATTCATGAGGATCTATAGTTTCTGACTTACAAACGATACAAATATATTTCTTAACTCTACAACTTAACGAGGTCATAAGAGCACGACAGCTTGTTAAATAATTCACATGTTATTCACATCATATATTATTTGCGGGTAAATAATCTTCATCATTAATGAATCCTTGAATGTCCAAAATGAGTAGTGTATGCAACATCCTCCAAGTAGGCTGTTGCAATCGCCCCTGGAGTGCAACAATCACATCTCACAATGTTGATTATGTGATTGTGGTTTCTTATAACATTGAGTCCCAAAGCTCTACTTCAAACTAGAATGAAAATGCATGCTGTAAACTATGAGTCAGAAGTTGTGACACCTATAGTTGAACACCTATAGTCATATCCTCTCTGCCAATATCCACTAGGTCTTTCAAAAGGATGCATCTCTGTTCCACAAGGCAAAGTCGTCCCAGAGGATGAATAACGGATAACAGCTTCATCCCTAACTGTTGGACTTTGTTATTTCGTCCAAATTGGGGGTTAAAGTCTGCTCAAGGAAATATTTTGGTATTGCGTTTATTGTAGAAGTAGTGTTTCCTTTTAAAGTAATGCGAGTAACCCATGACGACTATCCAACGTGTCTACAGGCCTCTTTGACTTCCTGCGGCATACATTATGAATAATATTTACCAGTCAATTTCGAACTGGATTGTAGCTAATAAATCTCTGTATAGAATATGCTTGTTGTGCTGTGTGGTTCCGAGACAGGGTTGCTTATTTTGAAGAAATAACACAGATTGAAGGTATTAGATAATAAAATCCTGAGGTAAGTATTCGAGCCCAAGGAAGAAGGTAATTTTAGCAAGGTATTAAATAATTTATACTGTTTATCTAACATTGTTAGGGTCTTAAGTCTAAGAGGCTTAGGTGGGCAGATCATATATCCAGAATGGAAGAAAATAGGATGGCTTTCAAAATTTTATCTGCGAATCCAATTGTAAACTGGCTATTAGGAAGACCTTGGTGCAGATTGAAGGACAATAGTAAGATGAATCTCGCAGAAATGGGAATAGAAGCTGGATTCAGTTGAGTAAGAACAGACGTAAATGGAAGGCTTTTGAGGATGCGACATTACATTTTCGGGTTCGATAGGACATAGTTAATTACTTATAGAACATATACACCGTCTATCCAAAAATTTCTGAGACTGATTTTCTTCCTTGCAAATAGGCGACGTCAGCACTATAAGTATGGTAGCAGCTTGAACTAACAAATGCAAACAACATATATACCTAGGTACATTCGTGGCGTGGGACACCCGGGTTCGATTCCCAGCCGGAGCTCATGTGGCTCGGATTCCACGTTAATCAGTAGGTCCCGTCTCGTATGGCCCTCGTTGCTGAAAGGGACGTTTAACTCAAAATCAACTCAACTCAACTAGGTATATTCGGTCAGTTAGTTGTGAACAGTCAGTGTGAAGTAGTAGACTGCGACCGTCTTGGATCAACGCTGTTGTGTCAGGAAATTCCAAAGGCACAAAGAGCAGTGACTTGGTTTCACCTTTTATTTGGGGAAATTGCTACGGAGACATTCGAGTCTATGAAAAAGACTTGGGTAACAATTGTTATGCACAAGAGTTTCAGTGGTTTAAATGTTTTAAAGAAGGACGAGTGTCCTCGAGGATAACAGAAAGTTGTCCACCGCAAGTTAAGCCGACGGAAACGTTGAGAAAATTCGTAGTATTCTGAGAACCGGCCGTCATGTTTCGTGTGGGGCTATAGCAGAACATCTGAACATCTCTACATCAAGTGTTTCAGTCATTCTTCGGAGTGTTTAGTTGAAGAGAAAACAGTGTTAGTGCAGCTTCTATAAAAAAAGACTGTTACCAAGCACCCTTTATATTTATCCAATCTGACTCCGAACGTTTTTATTATTATTATTTTCCAAAATCAAACTTCACGTGAAAGATCAATGCTGTTTCGTAACTTTAAAATGAATATATATTTACTCTTGTGTGACGGAAAACTTAAACAAATAAAATGCAAATGTTATTGAATCCTCAGTAGAAAACAAAAGACTAAGTTAGATGCATCTAGTTATTATTGACATAAAATAACATTGAATTTTATCTAAGTTATTGATACAAAAGAAGTGACAAATTGAATAACATACAGAAGTTATGAATTGAAATAATTTAAAGCAGCCTGTCTTGGACCATGCACTGAAATTCTTGTATATCGTTTCTTTACATAATTGAATCATAGGCTTTACTTGCAGGATTGTTGAGGGTTTGAACCTGCTGTAGACCATTATAACAATTTAGACTCTATTTGTCAACTAATTTCACTATGTTGAGAATACAGACTATAACGTCGCTTCTGACCAATCCATCGCAACTGACGTTTCTGACCGTTCTGACCTTTTTGTTTATTTTTGGTCAGTTTATATATTTTTGTGTTTTTGCTCTTCACCTGTATGAGATCCTTGTTTGTATCTATATTTTGGCGCTTTCAATTTCTGATTACATTTCCTTGAAAGTGAATTTACTTGTTTTGTAGAAACTTAGCTTGTTGGTCTCATTTTCAGTTACAAGAGCTTTTACGTTATACTCAAGTAGGGGAAGACTATTTAGAAGATCTGAAACATTAAAAGCTTGGTCTTAAGTTTTCCCTACTTTTCATTAATGCAGATTTGGTATATATTATTATTATTATTATTATTATTATTATTATTATTATTAGTTTTTTGGGTAGACAGTGTATGTACTTACACTTGCTTGTGCGTAGCACCTATTGGCATTTGTATTAAAATTGCTGTTAGACTAAGTAACTGAGGATAGATTTAAATTTGAATATATGTCCGGAAAAGAAGAAAAGCAAGGAAGAGGAAGACCAAAGATAGAATATTTAGATGCAGTTACAAAGAAAACACCGTATCAAAGTATAAAACAACTTTCTCAAGGGAGAGAAAAGTTTTAAAATTTCCATATTGCCCACCAACCTATGGTTGAGATGTAAAAGTAAGTAGTATGTCAGGACAAGTAGAAGAGAAACTTCTCAATTATCCACAAAAATCATATATATTACATAAAGTTTTAAAATAAATATCAGTTACATATATTTGCAGACCCTTTTGAGATTAGGTTCACAAGAACACCTTGACATTTTTATATTCATTTTATTTGAATCCATACCATTAAATTTCTTATCTGCATCCATGACCGGACAAGCGAACATCGTTCATGTTACTAATGTGTGAATAGCACATCGACTGAAGCACATTATTTGTGGCTTTCTAGATTGATGGTCTCTACTTTTTGAATTTTATGTAATATTATAAATAACTCAGCGTATTGACTGAACAACAAAATATTGAGATTTTCAATTCCAAGACTCGAGAATCAAAGACTGCCCGATCATTTTTGAGCTACAAGAGCTACGAGAGACCACCTCTTTAATAATCACAAAGTATTAGATTTTAGCGGCAAAATTAAATTTACAAATTTTATTGCTGTAAAATCACCTAACAATGAAGTAAGAGCAACATCAATATATATATATATATTTTTTTTTATTTCACAGCAAGTTACTGGATAGTGTCTATGTTGACAACAAACTGTCTTTTGAAAGAAAGAAAAAAAAAAGACCAAACTTTCAAGCTGAAAGCAAATGAAATGGGAAACGAAGAGAAAACGTAGCTGGCTAGACCATTGGGAATTTGTATCAGATCATCTTATTTTTGGTATTTTATCTTACATATTTACCATTCTCTTAGAGAAATATTCTGAAGGAGATACATAATTTCTACCTGAAAAAATCTATTCAAAATTTCGTTTCATTAGTTTACTTATGCATAGTTTGATTTTTTTTGCATGAAAACCGATTCATAACAAAAGAAGACATAAACCATAAAACAGAAAGAATACTTGTCTAGTTACTTCTTTACACTTTGTTCATATATTTCATAATAAAAACAGAGTTTGTGTGTTTGGAAGTTTTCTGTTTGCTTGCATTATTTAAA
The DNA here is from genome assembly GCF_964235325.1 of Thermobia domestica. NCBI lineage: Eukaryota > Metazoa > Arthropoda > Insecta > Zygentoma > Lepismatidae > Thermobia > Thermobia domestica. Next base: position 43,422,035 of record NC_137459.1, on the reverse strand, counting down.
TATAAATATGATTTATAGCAGGCATAAATGACGTTCGAGCAATACTGAAGAAATTTTGTACACTATACTGTTTGCTTATACCCGTATATTAAAATGTAAATTATCTACGAGCACCTCAGACCTTGTCCATAAAATAAGCGCTGCACGTGTCCATAAAATAATTCACGTTTGAAGATACATGAAGTTTGCTTAATGTTTTACATTAAATTCTGTGAACTGAATAATATAAATTAAATACTGAGAGGAGTGATGATTTCAGAATATATCTTATGGGAGAATTTCTGTACACTGGAGGTGAAAGCTGCATACTGCGAAAATAGTGAGAATTTACATTAAGCATGGTAGAAGATATAGCCACGCAGTAGCTCTATTTCCTCCGTTCTGCTACTGAAATCATCATTAGTTGAAAAAGGTAGAGCCATCCACAATCTTAGGTCCAATTGATCGTATGATTTAAACCATTCCTTTGCTATTTATTGGCGCATTTACGTAGTACACAATTGTGATTTGTACACGCTATAAATATGGTTCTTGTGACTTTGTTCCCTGACACTTTTTGTTGATTTCGTGAAAGAGATGAAATAATTCACGGCCTGATCTTGTTGCTGGGTAACACACTTTGAAAACTGGTGCCGACTTCCCTAACCGCATTGCCTTTTTTCAGCACTTTCTCCACCAACTAAATGCTGTTGCATGAGGAACAGCGGATTGGTCACTAGGTCGCATTACACTCATGTCATAATATTCAGCAAGAGCAATAAATTGCCAACGAATCCTTTGTCACGATGCAGCAAGATTTGTAAGTGACGCGAAGTGGCTTGTATTATATGGGAAGTCTTCTACGCGAAGATTAAAAGAAGCAAAAAAAAAAAGTGTGATTGATGTGTTGATTTTATTGTGACTTGTACTGGATTATATTGAGTATTCGTTTTGATGTTTAATTTTTGTGTATGTGTTTATATTAAAGTCTTTTCCTCTGGGAAATGCTAATGGAACTAATATATATTTAGTGGATAAATTGGTAATGAGTGGTGTGGTGTAAAGTATATTCTTTACGTATGTGAAAATATTTATGAGTTTTTAGGTTTAACCAGTAAGCCTAATATTATAAAACTAAAGTACCAACAGCAGCACATACGCAGATAAAAATTTAATCTGAAGTACTACGAAATGGGAGAAAACAGAAGAACCGAGAAAAAATCCACGCAAAGAGCTTTTCCACCACAAAATATTAATAATAGTCTGATTTTTTAAAAATTTCCTTATAAGGCTTTAGATACACAACTGTGCCTGATATATATTATGTATACTAGTTATTTATATTTTTGTTTATAAGGTAAAATTCAAAAATATATGTATCAATGTGTCTATGTATGTAACACTTGAAATTGTTAAACTAAAATATATCTAAATTCTTTCAAAAAAAGTTTATTCTTTTTCGTATTACTTTTTTATATAAAACAACATGATTTTATTTAAATACAGTTTCAAATAAGTAAAATATTTAAGTAAAAGACACGAGTCAGAGCGCCAAATTTTATCACTTTAATTCCTTAAACTAAATCACTTTGTGCTGAAGTTATTAACGAAATATTTTCTTGTGAAATACGAACAAAATTGTAAGGAGTTTTAGGAAACCTTTTGAGAAAATCGTCCGAAAACAATTCACCCCTACTCACAAAAATAAACCAAACTTCACAGATTATTTTCCAAAAAATGACTTATATCTCAGTTTAGGGAAGTTAATGAAGTATTGATATATGAAATCGAAACAAAATCCTTAGAAAATTTCATTTTTACTTTTAACCTTCAGTAAATACTCTTAATTTTGGGGATAGAAGGACTCACTGGAGAATTCTTTAAAAACTTAATTTTATAATTTGATGAAGATAAGCTGTGAACGGTATGGCCTGTGAATGAGTTAACACACTTACATCTGGACAAACGGACGGCGAATGAACAGACACACTGACCTCCAAAAATAACATATTTCTTTTTAGCTTGAAAGGGTCATGAAAGTGTAAATCTGTTGAAATATTAAGTTCGATTTTTTTCACGATCACAATATTTACTTCTCTCCTATCGTCGCTCGAGAGTAAAAACATTACTTTATTAAGCAAATATAGCTGTAACGTTCAACATTAGAAAGCAAAATCATAAACAAAAAAAAAAAGTTTTTTTCCATCTGTTGCACAGACACTCTTCGTGATTTAGCATGTTTCTCATTCTGCCGTTAGCAACTTAATATGCAGTACCTTTCTATGGCTCCATTAGTTACAACTTAGAGCAATAAAACCTAAAAGGTATTAAAATTTGTTGGTTCCTGATATAGACGATTATCTTGAAATGTTCTTGGTGTAGATTGAGTCATTATGAAATGTTTTGTGTGGCATACTATCAATTCTTAATCGTTTTTACCATAGTTTTACTAAAAACAAATCGTAGGTCTTTGAGTAGATTAGAAACCCTGATCTTTGGTTTTACTGTTTTCATATTTTCTATGTTGTTTACTATTCGACTATTTTATCACTGAATGCTATTGTTTCCTTGACAGTTAATGTATAAGATCCTTGAGTAAAACGTGCGATTCGCATTTTCTAAAAAAAAAAAAAAAAGTTTTCAAAGATTTACTCCACATATATGCAAATTCATATTATGTTACTATTCTTACGGCACTGTAGGTATCATGTCAGATCCTTTCATGACAGAAAAAGGATGATAAAAGTCGTGAAAGAATGTTAAAATTTTAAGTTCGTATGAACTCAGGGTTGGAAATTATCTCGCGTATTCATACAATTCATTCATTGCTTTAAATTGTGCAATATAAACAAAATATGATGTGGATACCTCAGTCTGAAACTGTTATACAAATAAACGTAGGTGTCAAACTAGAATGTATGCAATTGTGAGCTTTACTTTAACATTGGTCTAACTCAGAAAAAAAGGAACGAAAAGCAAAATTATTATTATTATTATTATTGTTATTTTTGTCGGAGCAAGTGGGATTAAGCGTAATGTGTTGTTTAATATAAATTTGATAATGATATTGAGTATAATTAAAACTTTTTAAAACTCATTTAAATATAAAGGCAATAGCAACACTCTTTAGAAAACAAGGTATTTCATCAGATGTACAAATCATTGTAAACAACTTCTGGTGAAAGGGAAAGTGTTCTGCCACAATCATATAAAAGGACTCACTTTTAACGACAAGTTAGGAATTGAAGATTCGATTTGATTCGACTACCAAGGTTCTTCGAGGTTTTCAAGAACGGCAGCACACTCTCCTGGCCAGTAAGTTGTTCTTTCTCTCCTATCTGCTTATTGCTATGATGACATTAGCTATGCCAGATTGTTGGTAGGTCTTCCAACAACAGGCTTCACTAATACTACTGAGCATTCAAAATTTATCATTTATGTAATTATCATGTTGACTAGTACATTTGTTTTTGAGAATGTAAATCTCATTTGGCTCCCATTCATTGTTGTGTTTGTTTAAAGATATCTACTAATGCTAATGGCACATATATAGCTAATTAAGTATTCTCCATAATCGTGCCTGTAAATAGCAAAGAAGCAGAATGTGACATTGTGTATTATCTGTCTAATAAATCTGTTAACAGATCTCATCCCTTTCAATTCACATAATCTACAAATAATAATATAATATAATATAATATTTTTAAGAGACGATACAGTAAAGTGCTTTTAGAAGAATCATACATTTCCTTTAGTTTTCGGGTACTATTAATTTAAAATGTGTAGAGATTACTTTCACATCGCACACCCAGTGAAAGAATGTTACAACTCAAAAATGGAAATTTTGAGTTATGATTGTTGAAAAGGGAATAGAGAGAGACAGAGAGAGAAGCGAGCTCTACCTGGTGGTATTTTTGCATAAACGTAACTAAACAAATTAATCCTTAGATTACAGAAATACCAATAGTCCAGGGAGCGATTTGAATAGAACAGCAAACTTTAAAAGTCATGTTCCCACAAATATGTAATTTTGACTTGTCCTTCACCGAATGTGTGACACAATGAACACCAGAATTATTCTTGTATTTTTTTAAAAAAACTGAAATTTCTCTTCCTGGTGAAAGGTAGAATTGCTATGAAATTAAGCTTAAAACGTTTCTTTTTGTCTAATTCAAAAATACAGGAGATCATTGTGTTTAGTTTAACATCACATTACTATGTACCGTAGCTAAGGAATGGTTATAATGCGATAATGGATGATAATGATGGAATTAATAACGTGGGAGAAAACGAGAGAGCTCCAAGAACACCCATATTACGGTGTTTATCCACCAAAATGTTCAGAGGCCCAACGTGCTAAAGATAAAAGTAACAAACAAATCATTATGTTTTAAATAAAGATTTATAATGTTAAATATTATTTTCATCGTATTTGTATGTTTATTTTGGATACTAATTACATATTTACTCCCTGAAGGACTTTACAGAAAATAAATACATTACAGAAGTTTTTATCTGTTTTCGTATATATATATCCAGCTTTAAAAAATAAATAAAAGTAACTCTCCTTAGGAATTGATTCATGTCTTGTTTATTGTCTTTATAGTATATTGTGACATAATGTAATTTTACTGTGGCACGGAAGTTGTAATACTGACATTGAAAGTAAATATATTTTTACTTTCATTCTTGAAATCTCGAATGCTTCTAGAAACAAATACCAGTTTTCTCTCAACTTCCTATGAAAAGACAGGTCGGATGAACTACTGTTATGTCAGAAAACAGCCGAATGTTTTCAAATATTATTTCCCTTACGCTATAAAAAATGAGGTATTGAGACGACACAAAATGACTACCACTTTAGCGTGTTACTTGTGTGTTAATTCAGCATAAAGACATCGCCTTCCGAGAATATCAAAAATAACTAGTTACTACCTGACAGAATTTGCATTGGTATTTGTCGTATAATATGAACAAAGCTTTGCGAAATATATTTGGCACTTCTGCCAAGTAACGAATAATGTTCTATGTTTTCAGTAATCGGTCACAATAATATTGTTGTAAACCTGTAAATCGTCTGACAACAGTTACACAGGCAATACTTCAGCCATCTTATGTTCATATATGCTAAGACACAAGAATAACATATAAAGAAAACAGATGGAAGCACAGCTACCTGTGTAACTGTTGTCAAATGATTCACAGGTTTACAACAATATTATTGTGATCGATTACTGAAAACATAGAACATTATTCGTTACTTGGCAGAAGTGCCAAAGATATTTCGCAAAGCTTTGTTCATATTAAACGATAAATACCAATGCAAATTCTGTCAGGTAGTAACTAGTTATTTTTGATATGCTCGGAATGCGATGTCTGTGCTGAATTGACATACAAGTAACACGCTAAAGTGGTAGTCATTTTGTGTTATTTCAACATCTCATTTTTTTGCTGTGTACCCTGCTGAAATCGATGTTTCTTTTTTTATATAAATTCTTTCGCTAGTTTTGGTTCCAAGAAAGGTGCTTGGACAAAGGTATATTTTAGTGACACTCGAATTGGCAGTCTAGAGCAGACGGTTATTACTGTAGTCTATTTGTAGTTATGAATTTTTCCCCTTGTTCTGTAGCTTTTAAATCATTCTAGATTAAATATATAAATAAAGTATCAAACTTGCAACCTAAAATTACCACAATTTCCTGTATTGTTGCTATTTGTTTATTTATAACAAAAGTTCCATATACATACTGCACATTCAATTTCCACCTCTGACTGTAACAAAAAAGTGCAGGAAAAATGATTTTGGCCTAAAAGAAATTTGTAAACTGTAGGCCGTTTTTTTCGTACTTAGTCTCTGGAAATAAGACTAGGTTTATATGGACGGAAATGTACCAGCAACAAAAATAAGAAATCTGTGAACATCAACAAAAAATAAATACATATCAATTTGCCCCAATTGTACTGTCCGTATTCCCCGTATATCTTACGGCAAATTGACACTTGATACAACGTTTGTTTTTATGTTATAACACAATTGTAAAGGAAACTTTTTCTCAATTTTTGTCCATATATTACTTAAGTATTATACTATTTGTGAGTTATAGTTCATTTTTTCAAAATAATAAAGTGAAAATGGATTGTTGTTGGGCAGGTCGAGTTACTCAAATGACTGAGTTATTTATGTAAAGACTTATGATGAAATTGTTACTGGAACACCATGAGTTATTTATGTAAAGACTTATGATGCAATTGTTACTGGAACACCATGAAAGGTACCATTCACTTCTAACTGGCAATGGAAGTTCTACAGGATTCTACCATCTTCAGTTTTTAGGGCTCGCTATACATGCACAATTGTTTCGATATTAAATACAGCTATTATGGTTGATGTTATCCTCCTTGGAAGTATAAGCTAAGCATTTGAAGATATTCAAAAGCGTCCCAAATCACGATCATTGTATAAACAAATCTCGAATTGATAGTTTCTCATACAGTTTCAAAAAATTCGCATGATCTGGTGCACTTCTATGGAAATCTGTAGAGGCATTCTTAAAGTGTACTACTAAAGCAGGATACATTGAGAAAAATCAGTTATCAGACATTGGTATATTGTACAAATATACGGAATCCATATGTTTACTACGGAAATCTGTAAGGAGCATACATTATCCATGTGCTACATACGTACTGTCTTTTTCCGGCTTAGATGTTACATCATGCCGCTGCAGGATATCTGGCATTAAACAGTCTTCCCTGTATTACACACGTCAGCCATATGTTATATACGTCCATCTACATGTCAGATCCTTACTGCCTGTATACAATTCTTTCTTTCATACGGAAAATACCTATAGATGGAACATTTGTACTGAAAGTATTATAAAACATACATGTTCAGTTATACGTTTGCTACAGGTTATGTATAGTCGTACTTTAAATCCAAAAACTAGAGAATTTACACATATACACATTTACACATTTACATGATTTACACATGTATCATTACAGCAAATCTTAAGTGATTTAATGTAATTGTTAATAAAATTCACTTCCTACATGTATTTCACATTTTATCTATTTGGAAACTGTAATTCGGGTCACAACGCTCGAGAGGCAGCTAAGCTGCCACAGACGGTATCCCATTATTTGGTTAAGATATTAAGCGTGAAGTGTGAGCGTTGTGTAAATAACAAAGTCACCAATACTATATCCTCTGACACACCTTATATTGCTGGAAAAACTGGACTTGTCGTGAAAATGTTTAGAGAAAATTATTTGGCTCATACAAGAAATCGCTGCCATTATTAGAAACAAACAAATTATACGACATTACAATGTATATCCTATATTTATTAACAAAATATCAATAATACTCCAAAACTGAAAAATTTACACATTCACTTTCCATGGTCTAATGGGCCTTATCAATCTCAATATTTTCTATAATTTGATTATGCCAATACTCATACGGTATGATATGAACTTTACCGCTGTTTTGATGTGTGCTGCGTATGCAAATATACATACTCGAGCCCAGCAACCTATGCACCTGAAACTTGGACAAATGTTCTAATAGCTTATCCCTGTGAGATAATGAATAGCTGATGAAAACACAACATTAGAAATTTGCCATTTTCTATGGGACAAAAACTCGGAAAGTAAATAGTAATTAAATGGTATACGTTGGACATTCGATATATGATAAGAAATAGAAGCACATGACACAAGTCTACTTGAAGCATAAGTCATCATTGTTGTTTGGTTAACATTGGCTGCCACTCAATTAACTCTGAGTATTTAATACGGTTCAAAGTGGAGTATTGACCCCTAAAACCCGGAAAAAGTCGAAAAAAAAAAACAAAATTTGAAAAATACATTAAATAAAGCTTATTCCTTGTTCTTCGAGAACTGGCGGATCGTGTAAACATAAATTCCATTATTAAAATCTGATATGAACGTAAACTACATTTGCTGAAGTCACTCAATTTTTCTGACTAAGTGAATTTAAATTAGTGTGGTAGCACGTACAGTTTTTGATGTATCGATTTTAGTAATTTTATTAAGGTCATTATCAACAAAAATCGTATTGTTTCAAACGGCATTGACAGACGTTTAAATTTTATAATATATTAACATTTTAGCTCTAAGTCTTGGTGGTTAAATATGTAATGAAATGTCAGGAGTTTTTCTGCAATAAAAAATATAAAGTTTGCAGGTTAAGAAAAGTTTTTGTTTATGTTCTGATTCTATTTGTTCAATGATTCCTTTTGCATTTAAAAGTTCAATCTTTTGTTAACTTAGTCCAAGAACAAAATTGTCCGAAATTGCTCCATGAATATATATATATATATATATATATATATATATATATATATATATATATATATATATATATATATAAATGTAAATTACATCCAATTTGCTTTTTACTTGAGCTCAGAAGGCCTTACAGCAGTTCCCTGATATAAACCTTTGAGTTTAATCTTTAGTTGATTGAGTTTATACAGAAAAGTAGAATTAGTTTATTCAAGTAGGGTTTCATGCAATTAACTGTACAATAAATGACATATACTGAAACTTTTAAGTTCATAAATTGCACCATGAATTATGACGCATGAAATGTGTTGTCTGTCCTTGTTAGGATTGTCTGTCCTTCATACAAGGATCAGGTCTTTCGAATCAATATTACACTTAGAATACAGCATCCCTATTAAACAATAGCAAGGGAAATCAGAAGAAGAGAAAACCATAGTTAAAAAGACGAAGAAAATAAATTCTAAACAATTTCAGAGACGAGGTAGTTTTTTTTTTTTTTTTTTTTAGTAGACTTGATTAAAAAAAATCAAGATTATTATGTAGCCAATTTCTATTATGCTGGACGATGAAAGAGACGTGGAAAAATTTCAGAACTTCGCTACGGTCACTGAAGAACTTTATGTGAAACTATATAATTGGTACCCGATGACTCTAGCCCTACATAAAGTTTTATTTCATGGCCCAGCAATCATAAAACATGCTATTTTGCCTATTGAGCAACTCTGAAAGGAGACAGCTGAGGTTAGGAACAAACATTTTCGATTTACAGGACGCAGTTCACCAATAATAGCAGCTGTCTTCAATGAGCGAAATCCTAATTACGTCCTCCAGCCAAAAGGATAATTTCGATTCTTTCCTCTCGAGTTAACATCCCATCCTACCTACAAGGAAAAAAATAGAGACAGTCAGTTTCCTCCATACAATGCTCCACACATAACAAAATTTGAGTCTGAAAGATAACATAACCTATCCTAAATTCATTTACAACTTCAAAACTGTTATAGATTTTGAAAAAAATATCTTTACTGTTGGATTCCCCTGCGAATGGGGATGTTGCTTAATATGTCACATGACCATATTGCCATTTAAAATAAACAAGTGAATTCCAATATGGCGGGCACCAAGATGGCGGACGAAAACCTTAACCAAGTCATAATGTTTCTTCATACCACAAACATTGATCCCAATTGACTTCGGATCGACTGCATTTACAGTTTCTTTAACATTTAGCCCGGTCCAGACTTTTGGCCACACCCTGTACAGTATATTTACAAAAGTGTATTGCTGTTTCTATGTTATGTTTATGTTATATTTTATCCATTATTTGATGTAGCAAATGCAAATTAATAGCAAAATTAAGAATTTTCTCTTAAAATGTTTCAAAGTATTTACCATAGACAGCTTAAAGTAATAAAAAAAATAATCGGACACAATATAATTTCCCTGACTTTCCTGACTGTTCAAAACTGCAGGACCAGGTTTTGGCTATAATATATCTTTAAACTTAAGGTAAAAATAAATTAATTTAATTCAACCGATTATTTTATGATACTGAATGGTAGATATTTTTGTCCGGGTTTCAAGACTTAATACTCTACTGTGCGGTTGTTGGTCCTGTTAAGGAAGGATGTCAAAACAAAAGAACTTACATAGTAGCAATGGTTGTTTTAAAATTTTACGATTTGTTGAAAATAACGAAAAATAGAATGCTATAAAATAGATTATCTATCCATATGTATCTTCATCCTATTAATTCAATGAAGCCAAATAGCAACCGAGCATCGACAAGTTTGATTGGCTACTCGCGTTTCCGCCATCGTCTGATTGGCTATTTTTGTTTCCGCCATGAATGTTGGCTCAAAACATTGCCATATTATTGGGCGGAGTGGGCAGGGTGGGGGTGGCAAAACTGTGACGTATGGCTTCAAGATTTTGTTGTATAGGCAGATCCTCTACTTTATAACATTCTAAGGGGAAAAGTTGCAGATATCGATTTTTGCTAGTTGCTGCTTATGCAAGGAAATACTGTAAATAATAAAAATGCGGCTTATATAAACTTTTGGTATATTAAACAAGTGCATAGTATATTAAGTGTTAATACAAAATGCTCTTATCGATTACGAATTGTATAGTTGTTCCGTTTACATTCTTTACTACATTTTAATTATACATACTGGAATCAAACAAAATTGAGCTATTTTAGCTAACGTATTTGACGTATATAGCGTTACTTTTAAACAAACCTTACTGTTTCTTTCGATTATTAGTTTAAGTCAGTGAAATAGCTATTCTTGTTACAATCTCCTTCTTAGTAAATGATACAAACTTATCTCATTAGTCATACTCAAGAATGATGATCCATTTAGCTTATGTCAAATTGCATGTCCTAATGAGTTTAGCAGGTCAGTCAATAAAGGAAGTGTGTTGCAGTCTTGGTGCTTCACGTTTGACATTTATTAATACGAACTGCCATACGCAAGGATTTATTGCCTGTCAGATAAGCTGCCTTTTCCCCCTTTTCCTGGTGGGATACAATATTTGGAAACAGCTATGAAATTTCTACGTTAAATTAAGTCTTTTAAAGTAGCACTTTGAGGAACAAGTTTTGATATTTCAAGCAATTATTAAGTTTCTTCCTGAAAGTTTTAAATAAACTAAATCAAAACTCCACACCGCTATGCATTTATGGTATGTACTAATGATGACCACACGTCTTTCGATATAGTATTTAGTTTGCATGTTCTCTCCTATCATCATTATTTCTAGTTTTCTTGGCAGGATTTTCCAACCTCTTAATCCCATTAACTTCTCAAACTACTCAAGATAGTGCTCAAACTCTCAAAAGGGTTTATTCCTACTGATAATCGAACCCAGGAGAACACTGTCAAAGTAGAAGCAATGACACTGTTCTAGCTGTAAAGGATATTTAATTTAGGTAAAATCCACAAACTTATTAAGGTTGTAGATATTGTATTTAGAAATTGTATCTTATACAAGAAGCGAAATGAAGTGTTTGAAATGATGTGTTTCATTTAATGTATCACGATTTCCTGTAAGTTAAGGGAGAAAAATGATTAACGAAATTGAACGATTGTGAAAAAAATTGATGGAATCATAATATGAGGACTGCATAAGAAACAGGGGACAAGTAATTTTTTTTAAATAATTATACACAATTGCCCTGCATTCCACCAACTTACTTACTTCTTCTTCTGTATACAAAGTCTTTAGCATTAAATTTATTAGCGACTGACCTTCTTCTGTCGGAATTAGTAATGCAAACTATATCTTTCAAGCCACATTATTCTGCTGTTAACTCATTTTCGATAATTTCTTGACATACCTCCTTTTCCCCTGTGGTCTTCATATGCCAGAAAAAGGGAGAATCTCAGAAAACTCACGAACATGAAGTTGTCCACCACAAAGCAAGATGCCCTGTGTCTGAAGCTGAGATTCTTCGCAGCAAAGGTCATGAACGTTTCAGCCCTGAATCATAATGTTCCCAAAAATAAGTACCTTGTAGTAATCAAGTTCTATTCTCACAATGTTAGATCATTCCGTCAAAAAAAAAAAAAAAAAAAAAAAAAAAAAAAAAAAAAAAAAAAAAAGAGAGAGAAAAGAAAGAAAGAAACATTAACCTCAATTTGGGCAACTTTGAAAATACGTACAAATCAAAGAGTAGTTTATACGTTAATTAACATGCTATACATAACTCATGATGTTCGTCTGTGATTATATGCATAAACAAACAGTCTTTCTTTGCTACTCCGTTATGTCTACTACGCATATGATAGACTACAACCAAAGTTTTATCCAAAAAGCTGATATTTATTTATTTAATGTATTTTAGAAGCAAAGTGCAAACCCTCTGTCAAAGTATTTCATACTGAGAGTTTGCTGTATGCCACACCAATTAAATACCACAATTTATAAGACCTTGAACCAAGTAAGCAATTAAGAAGTTGTTTCAACTACATCATTTTTTTGTATGTTATTATTATTATTTATTTATTTTCATTTATTTATTACTTATTTATTTATTTTTGCTATGTTGGTTAAAATTATTTAAAGATTCAACGATTGCAGTATTTCCGGACATCGTGGAGAATTTCTGATGTTTGACACAATCATTTTGTAAAGTAAACTGCAATAAAAATTAATGGTCTAAACATGTTTTCCAGACTGGAACTTTTTACGATAATTGTAAATAAGTGTGAATGAAATCAAATGGCAGATAAAGATAAGAAAGAACTCATTGAACAAAAATTTTAGGAAAACTAAAATTGGATCAAAAGATTGCAATCTTGGCCAATAATTAATTTTTGGATCAGGGGCCACATTTTTGAGCGACCTCTACTTCGAGTTTTCGTAGTTTCTACGAAATAAGCAGACCATACTGACAAAGGAACCTCTTATATTGATAGTAGTTGTCCAATCAAACAATGTGCAATCGATAGAAAAGTAAAGAAAAGTGAGAAATCCAAAGTTTTACGGGCCGACAACCAGAAACACAGGAGATACAGAGGAAAGAAGAATCTAGAATCATGTGAAGATAGCAATGCAAAAGATACACTGACACAGAAAGAACTTCAAAATGATTAAAGTAATCAAAATGATATTTACACAACAACATAGTAAGCAAACATTGTACTCACCGACATGCTCAAGAACATCATATGTAATGCAGTGTTGTCAACTGAGCACAAAATCAAGTTTTGTTAAATGGCACGGAACGCAAATAATAACATGTAGAAAATCTAATTATGCGTAGAACCATACCTGTGAAGTCATGATGTACAGTGTTGCCAACGTTTGAAAATAGGCTTATATGAATTCCTATATGAATCTTGGATGTAGAAGAGTACATACAGTAAAAATACACTGCGGAGCGCTTTATCAACAGCAGCACTGAAAAATTGACAAACTGTTACGAGTAATGTGTGAGGTAATACAATATTACGTGCATCAGAAAAGCGGGCCTGTTAACCAATTGTCAATGCAAGAGCATGTATCATTTCAGTTTTGTATGTTGTGTTTGATATTATTCTGATTTTCCACTTGCGCAAACCTGCTTCGACACTGTGCTTCGTCCCTTATATTAGTACTTCAGTGATTATCTTCTTGTTTGTTGTCTCATATTTTGGTTTTAACTACTTTGAATCATGTACTGTACAACATCCGAGATTCATATAGGAATTCACATAAGCCTATCTTCAAACGTTGGCAACACTGTACATCATGACTTCACAGATATGGTTCTACTCATAATTAGATCTTGCACATGTTATAATTTGTGTTCCGTGCCATTTAAGAAAACTTTATTTTGTGCTCAGTTGGCAACACTGTATTACATATGATGTTACTGAGCATGTCTGTGGGTACAATGTTTGCTTACTATATTGTTGTGTAACTGACATTTCGATTACGTTAATCATTTTGAATTTCTTTCTGTGTCAGTGTATCTTTCGCATTGCTATCTTCACATGATTCTAAATTCTTTTTTCCTCTGTACCTCCTGTGTTTCTGGGTGTCTGCCCGTAAAACTTTGGATTTCTCACTTTTCTTCACTCCTCTATCGATTGGACATTGTTTGATTGGGCAACGCTACTATTAATACAAGATGTTCCCTTGTGAGTTAAGTGATAGTTTGGGTTTGGTTGCATTATATGTAGTTCTCCAGATATAAGGCCTACAAAAATTATATATATATATATATATATATATATATATATATATATATATATATATATATATATATATATATATATATATATATATGGGATTTTTTGGGCCAATTGGATAAAGGGGCACAAAATTTTTGAAAGGTTCCTAAATCGAATTTTCGTATTTTCTACAGAATAAACACATCATATTGAGTTAAGTGATAGTTTGGGTTTGGGTACACTATACGTAATTCCCCAGATATAAGGACTACAAGAAAGTTTTTGATCGAAATATATTTGATGTTTTACAAACGTATATAACCGTTTTTCTCGTGTGTACCTACCAGAAAAAAGTACACACTCTTCTTAATGTGTTCTCCTCTGAACAATTTCACGAGTGGGCCTATTTTAGTGCATTTATTTTCTCCAAATTACACAGAATAGCGTACTATTTAATTGGATACTAACCACACCCAAACATCTCAATTCATTGTCGAGTCGTTCATGAATGCAAATAAACTTGAAATAGAAATGAAAGTACGTTTGCTAGTGTTTTACAAGGTCAATATTATATTGCATTCAACTTAAGCAACATGAGTAAGCTATGATAAGATCCAACGATATTTCGATTTCGCTGTATCAATAATGTAACGAATTTTTCTACTTGTTTCTAGATTTAACAAATCGCTTCCATTTACAATCTGTTACTTCTCTCCATTTTTTGGTCACTAGTGATCCAATAGATTATTGGTTTTATATAGCTTCCACCTGCTTCTACCCTTGAGAAAACAAGGGGAATTTTGACACAAACTATCAACACTGCTATATTTCTCCTGCATAACTGGCATTATTTCGTAGATATGGGATATGGTACTGTACGAGAAGTAACGTTGGATATGAAATTGTGTTAGTCTAAGCAATTTTATTCGACAAAGCTATTTGGTTACCCCTTGGTATCTTGTTAACGTAAAGTTAAATCACATTGAAAGAAGAAAAAATAACAAAATTATATATATATATATATATATATATATATATAATTTTGTTATTTTTTCTTCTTTCAATGTGATTTCAATGTGAGAAAGAAATGTTAATATATATGAACATTTCTTTCTCTGAAACAGCGAACACAATTAAACTCTTTGTCAGTGCTCACCCTGAGGCACATATTTGAACACGGAGCGGAAGACAAAAGACAATACGATTTTTCTTTCATCCGCAGTGAAGACGAGGGAAATCAAATAGTCTAGCGTATTTCTCTCAAATGCAGTTTTGGAATTGACTCATTAGCATTGAAAGTACTCGCTTTTACCTACGCTGGATATTCATAATCCAAGACGTCCTTCAAGAACTTCTCCAAAAGTTAAAATTTTTGGAGGTAAAGTAGAAAAGATGTTTCTAACATTTTTTTAAGAACAACATTTTTTAACTTACTTTCAGTTCCTGCCAAAGAAAACTGTTTGTACTTCATACTCAATAATAATAATAATAATAATAATAATAATAATAATAATAATAATAATAATAATAATAATAATAATAATAATAATAATAATAATAATAATAACACATGTAGTAGTATTGCAATATGTACAGACATATAGAAAAGTTACTACCTTACGACGTTTTCCTCATTTGGTGATGGAAATCGACTGCAGAATGATTTTCTAGTTGCAACAGTTGGTTGAATTTGAGTTTAATGTTCCTCTCAGGAACGAGGCTAAATGAAATTTGGACCTATTAGTTAATGTGGGACCCAATTTACCTGAGGTTCCACTGGAAATCAAACCCAGTTCTCATCTCCCTTAATCTAAAGGGCATAAGCGTAAGACGCTAAGCAGAAAAATTTCATTTTCAAAGCCGATTCTTCCACATCTCTACTTTAAAAAAAAAAACTTTGAAGAAGATATTTAAAAACTGTAGTTAGTTAATGTTTGAAGCTCTGCTAGTTAATATTTGAAGCAGCAAAATAGTGAACATTGTCCTGAAAGTAGGCTTATAATTCGGTTTACATTGGAAATGTTACATTCTGCAAAAAGAAAAAAAAAGCTGAACTAAGAAACAAACTTCTATGAACAGTAGAAAATGTACAGATGGTGATCAGAAAAATGGAAACACCTGTAGTTGGCAACACGTCAGATGTATAGGTTGGCAGTGGTGTCGTGGCCTCCGCAGCGCCGGACCGCTGGTGGTCGTGTGTTAGGTCGGTCTCCATACTACGTCAGGCGCAGTGGAACAGCAGTGTCCAGTGGCTGCAGCAGACGGAGGTAGTGTAAAATGGGAGACCTCTCAGATTTTCAAAGAGGGCAAATTGTTGATGCGCGGTTATGTGGAGTGAGTGTGACGGCAGTGGCTACTGTGTTAGGTGTGTCGCGTGGGACAGTGTCGAAGGTGATGACGGCCTACACAACACACGGGAAAACCACATCGAGGAAGCGGAACAGTGAGCGAAAGAAAATCATGAGTGACAGGTCACGCCGGGTATTAAAGCGCATTGTCACGCAGAACCGTCGTGCCACTGCTGAGCAAGTAACGGAGGAACTCAATCAGCACCTCCCTCACCTTGTTCCGACAATCACAGTCCGCCACGAATTACTTGATATGAACTTACGGGGTCGTGTTGCACGGGCCAAACCGCTCATCAGGGACCATAACGCTTTCGCACGCCGCAAATGGTGCCGCGACCATGCAACTTGGACCGTTGAGGACTGGAAACGTGTGATATGGTCGGATGAGTCATCCTTTACCCTACTCCCAACCACGGGTCGTGTTTATGTGTGGAGAACGCCCAAAGAAGCTTATGATCTGTAGTGTCTCCGCCCAACTGTGAAACATGGCGGCGGCTCGGTGATGCTGTGGGCCGCCATATCATGGTTTTCATTGGGTCATGTGGTCACACTTAGCGGACGAATCACTGCCAACGATTATGTCGCAATTTTAGGAGACCACTTGCATCCTATGGTCCGGATGTTGTTCCCGGACAATGACGCCATCTTCCAGGATGATAATGCACCCATTCACACAGCTGGCATTGTTGCAGCGTAGTTTAAGGAACATCGGGATGAAGTTCAACACCTCCCCTGGCCCGCCCAATCCCCAGATCTCAACATAATTGAACATCTGTGGTCCGTCTTGGAAACACGACTCCGGCGACGATTTCCACATCCATCTTCTCTCACAGAACTTGCCGATGACCTGCACGAGGAATGGTGTAAAATTCCACTTGCTATCATTCACGACCTCTATATCTCCATCCCACGTCGCATCAAGGCTGTTCTGAAGGCGAAGGGTGGCCCGACACCATATTAATCTGGTAAGTGGCAATTTCGTTCATGTGTTTCCATTTTTCTGATCTGTATTTGAAGGGAGGAGGTCGAAATGGAAGATGGTTGTTAAACTCGATGAAACCTATATTTATGGGTAATGATATTATCCACTCTATTTCGTTCGTTGCATGGTATTTTACCCTTCGTGGTGTTTCCCCGCCGTGACTTTTTTCCGTAATGATTTTCTACTCGTGGTTATTGCCCGCAAATCACAAGTCCTAGAGTCAATTCGGAGTATAATGTCGAAAAACTCCTTGTCTCTGTCTGAATCCTGAATCGCGAACAAAAAACATGAAAACCAACCATAGAAAATAAACAAACTCAAAAAAGTTTTTTTTAATTGCTTTTCTTTCATCTTTAGCTGAAACAAAACGACACTGTAATTTAAACATTTTTACATATTACATTTGAGATCGGGAACGTATGAAGGAATTTATTTCAAGGGACGAGGGTAAATTATATTAAAATATGTGAAAGCAGCCCTAAATTCACACTGAATTTACAGAGAAGTTTAGATATAGAGTTCCGGATCGCATACCTAAATCATGTATAGACACGTGTTTGAGGTGAGCGCGAAACAAGTGTTATAGCTTCTGTAGTGTATTTACTGTTTGAAAGATTGTATGACATACTTACCCAGTTCGTTCATTTCTTCGAAAGATAAAAAAAAAAAAAAAAAAAAAAAACTTTCAAAAATAACTTCTAATTTCAAATGTTTCAAAATATCTTATATTAAACAAAAGTTATGAAATGAAATGAAATCTTTAAGTTTTACGTCCTGCGGTTGTGCCGGTGATGCTAAAGGAGACGGTGATGATGAGAGATGAGTGAAACGGTGGAATGAAGAAAGTGGGAGGAAACGGAACAAATCCAAGAAAACACACGAGCACGGTGTTTGCCCACCAAAAAGTACACACGGCGCGAGCTCAAGCACCGGAGGTGAACGCTCTACCACTGAACCACCGCGCCCCTTAAAGGAGAGTTATGTATGTTAAATGAAACATAGTTTGTGTGAAGCATGAAGAGATACATCATTTCATTTGTACTTTTCTGTTCGTATTTTGTTCCTCCATGGATGCACATATTATTTTGTGTTTTTAGTAATCTTTCAGTGTTTTTATGCATGATAGTTGTTTCTATTTGTTATTCTATATAATTTTAATTCATGTGAAATTTGTGCACGTTCCAAAATAGATCTGAGAAAGATATTCCCTAAAATTGCTCATAGTAACGAACAATTATGTTTAAAATGAGAGATTTTGTGTCAAATTCTGAAACTAGCAAGTTCTTCGTATGGTTAATTAAATAATTCCTAATTACAATTATCTCAAGACGCTATTAGTGAAGAAGAAATAATACGAGGTGTCACGTGGTCAGATGTTAAACAGTTTTACGAAGATATTTTAGTGCGGTTGAGGGATGTTGTGAGCAAGAGGAGGACTGAATTGTTTGAAAACTAGACTTGGATTATGTACGGTGCCAATGTGCCTAATCACACTTCGCTCCTCATCCGCAGTTATCTGTCCAAACATCAAACTTCTCTTGTATCGTATCCACACTATTCTTCGGACCTAGCCCCACCAGACTTTTTCCTGATTCTCAAAATTAAAATCAATTTGAAATCATATCGTTTCCAAAGAATAGAGGAGATTCAGGACTATGCGACAAGAGGCATGCGTCAGTGGTAGAGCGTTCACCTCTGGTGCTTGTGGTCCCAGGTTCAAACCCTGCTCCCGTCAAGTGAGCTTTGTGGTGGACAAACACTGTGTACGTGGGTTTTCTCGGGGTTCTCCCGTTTCCTCCCACTTTCTTCATTCCACCATTTCATTCATCTTTCATCATCACCGTCTCCTTTAGCCTAACCGGCATAAACGTAGGACGTAAAACTCAAAGATTTCATTTCATTTTCAAGAAGCATGCGCACCA
This sequence comes from Thermobia domestica, assembly GCF_964235325.1. Classification (NCBI taxonomy): domain Eukaryota; kingdom Metazoa; phylum Arthropoda; class Insecta; order Zygentoma; family Lepismatidae; genus Thermobia; species Thermobia domestica. Next base: position 43,402,825 of record NC_137459.1, on the reverse strand, counting down.
TCCCAGAAATGGCGTTGTTCCAGGACACTTTCCAAAAGTGGAAGAAACGTTGGGAACGCTGTATTTCCAACACAGGGGATTACTTGGAGAGAAACAGTGCTTAAAATGTTGTACAATGTACAATAAAAATCTTACAGCAAAAGTTTGGTTTCCTTTGAGTACACATCGTATTCTACTTTTAGCAACTATTGATAATTTATTATCGGAAAACTGTTAATAAACCCAAATAATAATAACAATAACAATAACAACAACAGCAATAATAATAATAATAATAATAATAATAATAATAATAATAATAATAATAATAATAATAATCATAATAATAATAATAATAATAATAATAATAATAATAATAATAATAATAATAATCATAATAATAATAATAATAATAATAATAATAATAATAATAATAATAATAATAATAAACTCTGTATAAACTGTTTGGTAGTTTCAATTTCAAAATTAGGTTTCACAGTAATTTTTATACACTGACGGAATAATTTCACACGTTTCACAGCAATGTTTCTCCTCAAATTGAGAGGTTACAGCGAGGACGCAACCTCTTCGCTATGTGCACACTTCATCCACCGCGACCTAAGCATCAAGGTAGCGATCGCAACTTGAACCTCGACATCGACCGCGAGGTAAATGTGGTATGTATTTACCCTAACTTTAGGTCCCTATTAATAGTGCAAGATGTAAATGCAAGAAAGATTAATGTGTATTGAAAAAGTAATTATCTAATAATCCTGTGATTGAATTTATAAAATGATTCAGTTACTGTGATTGCATTTGTCCAAGATCAGTTCTTTTCGGGCAAAAGTCATGACAATATTCTTTTCTCGGGCTAAAACCACGAAATTCAAGAATAGTAAATTAGAACATCGTGCAAAACCATGGAGGCATTTCGTACCGTGATGGTGAATGCTGCTTACTTGCAGCAATCCACAAGGACTTCAATAATGTGGAAAGACGTTCCTTTGTTGTTAGGAACTAACAATAATAAGAGTCCACCCATACATTCCGGTTTTATCATTATATGAAGCAGTAAACGAGAATCTGTATTAGTTCCTTTCATGGTCTTAGTCGGAAAATAATGCTAAAGTCCGATAGAACACAACTGGTAGTGGTGATACGGTTTTTAATACAGTAAATACACTTCTAAAATCAGTTGGATATAAATTATCAAGTTAAAGGCACGATGCAGCGAGGTTGTCAATATATATATATATATACGTCCCCTAAGTTGCACTATCAAGGTGAAATGTTAAAAACCATCCTAGGTCGAACCTCACTTATGTAGTAGATTTGATCGAGATCTCTATCTTCGCTGAAGAGTTGTTAAGTCACAAACGTAGTCATTTTCATTTATATAAATATATAGGGAGATTTCGCCAACTTCGTCTTATCAAACATACAACTGAATAATAAAGATAAATTTGCACTCTTTACGTTGAAATGTTCAAAATATATTAATTTTAGTATGGTTTTACTAAGCTCTGCTCTTTTTGTGAGTTATTTCTACGTAGAACAGCTCAACACATTCTTCAAGAAACTCATCAAGTTATTTTGTGCATGTTTGAATTCGTTTACGTTGCCAGAGAATGCTCACAGTGGTATTCAGAATTCTAAGCACGCAACTGAGTACTTCTTGATAACAAATCCCTTGTTTCCTGCTCTCTCCCGTACTTTTCTTTCTTACCTTTATTCATTTTTTAAAAATATTTTTGACCTAAACTTTCTTTCTGAGTATGTCTCTTTCTGATTCGTCGTCCTCAATATTGAACGTGAGAATCGCCGACGAGGTTGAACTTTTCTGTGGAATATGAATGCTGGTTGCATATGGTGAACCCCACAAATCTGTCTTCATTCTGTTCTTAGTACGAGAATATGTGCTTAAAATGTTGACTTATTGATCAGAACTAAAATTCCTTACTACTTCGTTACAGTTACTATATTATATATAACATTTAGCTCAGTGACAGTATTAATGTTCGTGTTTGAGACAGGGAATTTGAATATCTTACAAAGTTTTGAAACATGGGAAGAGAAATACATTTATTATCATTATTATAAAGATAACAGAGAAAGTTCTGCCTCTTTTTGTGGAAGCCTATATTCAATTGGCCCTCACACCGTGAGTTGAATGCGAATGCAAGTAAGGCGAAGGTCAGTTGTTGGTATGTGCATGTCCAACATACTACCTGGTTGTGGCAGTTCAGTTACAACATGAACTTGCGTAAGGACAGAGTGAACATGGGACGTTCACAGAGCGTCATAAGGGAGTGTATGCTGTACGGGTTCAAACTTGGGTCAAACGCCGCTGCAGTGAAGATATGCCAAGCCTTTAGTGGGGTTTCGTGACTACGCGAACAGTACAGTGCTGGTTTGAGAAGTTTAAGGGCGATGACGAAACACTCGAAGACGCACCACGTGCCGGACGAATAACACATCTACAAAATGAAGATATTCAGGCAGTAATTGAGGTGAACAGTGGCCAGACGTGTGAGAAACTGGGACTAGAATTCAGCGTTAGTGGAGAAACAATTCAGCAGCCCTCCATCAACTGGGGAAGTCCTTCAAGTTGGATAGGTGGATATCACATGATTTGACTCCGTGCCAGAAGGCAACATGAGCAGACACCTGTGGTTATTTGCCGTCTCGTCTGAGGAAGGAGCCATTTCTGTACAGGGTGTTGACGTAATATGAGAAGTATGTCCTGTACGAAGCTTCACGGTGCCGTCATCATTAGTTAGTATCCCATGAACCGGTTCCAAAATAGCTGAAACCAGCACTGCTTAAGAATAAATTCCTCCTGTGTGTTTGATGGACTGCTCGCACATTGTGCATAGGGAACAGCTGCCAGCTGGCCAGAGCATCAATGTAACTGTGTACTGACAGCAGTTGAGCCGTGTTCAAGAAAAACTCAAAACTCTGGAGCTGACACTTCTGAATTGCAAATGGATCCTCCTGTTAAAGGACAACGCTAAGCAACATATGGATACACTAGGATGACACTAGGATTACACGGTACACCATTCTACGCCTTGGATGGGAAAAGCTATTGCATCCGCCATACTTCTTGGACATTGTATCCCCCGATTATTACCTGTTCCACCCATTGAACAATCATCTTATAGGACGCAAATTCAAATCTCTTGTAGAGGTGTAAAATGCACTTGATACCTTCTTCGATTCAAGACCCACTAAGTTCTACCGCGATGGAATCCATGGCCTTCCAGAACATTGGCAGAAGATCGTCGATGCTGATGGGGCCTGTTTTTAATCTTTCAGGTATACTTATGTCGAAAATGATTGTCGCATATCTATAACAGTTTTCTTGTAAGAATATGATTTGATAATGATTTTGCAGGGTACTTTTAATACTGATACTGTGTGTATAACCGGGAAATGTATATTTGTGGTAAATTTCATAGGGAAAGAATCATAAATACGAAGATTAGAATGAGCAATACAAAATGTTGGTAAATAGACAAGAAAGTTTTATTTTCGTATTATTGTTCTTATTTGCTGCTCTTTTCACATGAAATTTTGCACATACATGTGTTTGCCGATTATGCAGATACTAACATTATAAGAAATACAGGGAGAATTCCTTATCAAATTATATTCCTACAACAACATATTTATAAACACATGACGATAATTTTGGAGATGAGTGTACGTCTTAGGTGGCATATCAATGTTCGAAGGTGGTGGGTGAAAAAGCGACAGAACCTTCTTGGTTAACTTTATATTCTTCTTCTTCTTCTTCTTCTTCTTCTTCTTATTATTATTATTATTATTATTATTATTATTATTATTATTATTATTATTATTATTATTATTAATATTATTATTATTAGCTGAACCTGCGCTCTCTACACAGCGCACCATTCGCATATGAGCATAAATCTCCTTCTCATTCCTCACAACATATGTACATGTCCCTTTACAGACACAAGTGAAATACGTCTTGATTTAAAAATAAAATCGGCAAGGGGTAACATAAAGGGGAATTTTCGATTATTTTTCCTCAATATCTCGCACCGTTTGCAAGATTTGAGCCTACTTCCGGTTGAAGTTTCTAATTCATACATGACCAGTGTTTTCTTTCTTCTTGCATGCAGTATGTAATAAGCAAATACATTACATATACAATTAATTATAATGTCAGTTATATATGGTGTTCATTGAGCAAAACACTCAAAAAATAAAGATTTATCTTAAAACGCGAGAAATGGTTATCCTTCCCTTTTCACTATTATTTGGCCATGGAACAAACACCTGAGACATATACAACCTCGATATACAACATTGCGGTGTTGGAATGTATAACGCATAGGATATAATGCTTTTTTTTTTTAATTTCAACGCTTCCAGTGTACCCTAAAAAATGTAATAATGGCCATGTTTCTCTTAAATATTCAATTAGAACTGGACAATCTACGCAAAATTTTCAATCGATCAGTGAAAACGTAGAGCCTGTAGTTTCCGAGATCTCATTGTCGAAAGGATTGACCATAAACATATAAACATAGTTTAAAAGAAATCGGAAGATAGAAGCACAATTCACATGCATTGATTTTAGAGAACGCTTATTAAAATACAAAGGCTTTGAACAATAATTTTATATCATAAACTTTATGAAAAGGATATAGTTAACTAATTTAGACTATTTAAAGTAAAAATTCTCAAAATGTTTGTCTAGGTTAAACGTGAAATCACACATAACTGCAAATGAAAGGTTTGAAAGCCCAAGTTATAGGTTGGAGCAAAGGCGCTTTTAATTCGACCTTGACTCAGAATTCAGAATCGATTATCGATTCAAGGTCTGGGAACGATTACTAACGCTCTGCGAGTATTTACTATCATTTTTTTCACTTAGGGAGGATTGTTCTATTACAGACAATCGACATCCCCTTGCAGTCCGTATTGCTGACTCAAGTGGGAGCCCGTGGCCATCATCACATAGTCATCTCCTCACCTTTTTGTGGAGGGCCAGTGCTTGCACTGACCGACATGTCCGCGAGGACGTATTCCTGCCTCAAGTGAGAGCCATAGTGGGCTTTCTCTCCGCATCTACTTCGTACGATTGCCTCGAAACACTCAGTTTCCTTAACTTAATACACGGGCAACACCCCTTGAGTGCCCCGTTTTTGCTATTGTAGCTGTCTTTCCTTGTTTCCACCATGCATAAACTACCAGGAGTGTGTCGACCACCTTCTTCCGAACCTAAAGAAAAACCTCATTTCATCGACCTCTCCCGCAAAACACGAACCTTATCAGGATCTTCTGACAAATCAACAAGTTCCGAAAAACGAGCACGCTCAAGATCTCCAGTTTACACTTATCAGGTGCCAAACCAATCTTCTACTACAGACCAACTAACTGATATGGACTTGGAACATGTTCCTTATGGACCATCCGGATCTGCTTCTCCCAAACCTACCATCCATAATTTCCTGCTCACGAAATATGATACTAAATTTAGAACACCAAAACCTGTCTATTTTCAACTTCAAAAATATATGCCGAGAGCAGATATTGCTGACATGATCTTCACCCGGAATGGGATTATTCTCAAATCTCTGGACGTCAATTTCGCTACAAAACTTCGAAATAAGGCCTCTTTTGAAATTTTTGGCCCACAGGCTACTATGCAACGCCTTTCAGCTTCCACCAAAAAACAACCGCCTATTCCTCGGCGACCTCCACAACTATCAGTCGTCATTCGAGGTGTACCTCCAGACTACACTGACGCAGAAATCGAAGACGAACTACGCTATGGTGGACATGAAATCACAAAATGTATTCGAATCATCGGCCAAAATGGACCTACCTATATGGTACGAGTGCTCACCAATTCAAAATATACCATCGATGACCTCCTTCTTTACGGTTCTTCCATCTATTGTAAAAGACATCGCGTAGAACCTTCTAAAACTCCAGCTCCTTTATCAGTACGCTGTGCACGTTGCCAAGAATACAATCAATATACCACTGCTCAATGCACCAAAACTTCTATCTGTGGATACTGCACTGGCAATCACAATACCAAATCCTGCCCCAATCTACAAGCCGCTCCTAAATACAATACCTGCTCCGAAACTCATGCTACCTATTCCTACAAATGTAAGGCTAAACCTCAACCTCTACCAGATAAACCAAATTTAACTGTATCTGTTCGTACAAACGACGAATCAACTCCTACCAATAACTCCATCAGAGACCCAATCACCATAGAAGACATGATACGATTTACTACCATCGTTCTTCAAAAGTTTCATCCATTTCTTAGAGACCATATCCTACTACAAATCACAAACACTGCCATGTCTCTTTTTAAAGTCCAGCTTGAAGCCACCTACTCAGGACCTCACGTACACTTAACTTTCCACCCAATTGAACCTCAACATGATTTGGACTCTTAGATTTATGGTTTTCACTTTCTTGTTCTTAAATATTCGATCCGTCTTAAAAGACAAACTCGTTTTCGAACAACACCTACGTGAAGAACAAGTATGTGCCTTTGCGCTCAATGAAACATTTCTTACACCCAGTTCACCATTCAAAATTCATGGATATAAGTTATTTCGTTATGACTGTGCCTGAAATATCCTCAGAGCGCAAGGCGGAACAGCAATAGGCTCCTACCGACATCTTCCTGTCCGCACTCATACTTTACCGCACAATCTCCTCCAGCCTGTATCAGAACATAATCTTAATACAGTCTACTTTAAATCCCTAACCATAACAGTAGCTACTATCTATGTTCGTCCAGCATATCCAATTACCTATGACTTCTTTCATTACATCAACAATCACTTTCGCCATTATATCATTATGTCAGATATCAACTTCCATAGCCGGTCAAATCGAGAACGTACACACTTCATAACTTATGTCCAAAATCACCTGATAGCTGAAATCAAAGATCTTCCTTCTGCCTCAAGACCAATCAGCGATACAACCCCTAATGTCATCATAACCTCTACCACGCTCAATATCGTAAACATTCGTGTTCTCCCGCCTTTTGGCAGTGATCACGCTCCAACTTTGATCGATATCACCTCACCTATACAACCCACACGACAGCTTGAGCCTATCAAATACTATGACTATCAACATGCTGACTGGAACGCTTACCAATCAGATATTACCAGAGTACTGCATTCCGTACCTGCTCCTACTTCTGAACAGGATCTTTACCATCTTACCGACAAAATTCAAGAGATAATCTTACAAGCAGCTCAAGTTCATATACCTGTTAAGATGCGTTTCCCCCATAAACCGCCTGTGCCACCTCAATATCGTCGAATCATCACTGCATCACGACAAGCCTTTAGGGACTATCAACGAACTCGAAATCCTGACGCACTTCGCCACCATCGCCAATGGAACAGAATGGTCTCTAATTATCTCTCTGCCTATAAGCGCCGACAGTGGACCCGAGCCTGTAATTCTCTTTCCATTAAATCCAATCCTACTCAATATTGGCGAAAATTCAAATTACTTACTAGAAAATTTGAAACACCTACTTACCCTATCATTCTCAATACCCATCCTCTTCACACCGATCTCGAGAAGGCAAATACTTTCGCAACTTATTTTAGCAAATATTCACTCCACCACCTCAACTGGTTAATAGACCAATTTATCGTCGCATAGCACGATTTTGTGACCCACATAGTCGATTTCTCCAACCTGACTGTACACATATTTTGGAACCTGATAATAATTTAACCTCTGAAATTCTTCCGGCAGATATCCAAGCGATCATCCATCGAAAACGCTCAACAGCTCCGGGCTTTGACTCTATCACGCATAAGCTCATCAAGGCGGCTCCCCCAGTACTTCTACAGCCCCTAGCATCTATCTACACCTTCATATTACGCACAGGCTTCTATCCACCTGATTGGAAAGTCTCCAAGGTCTTTCTCTTCATTAAGCCCGACAAACCAATTCATGATGTTTCCTCATATAGGCCCATCCAACTGACCTCTTGCCTTAGTAAAATTTTTGAAAAAAAATCTTGTTACACGTCTCCATGTGTGCCGTAGTGATCTTTACATTGGTATTATAGAGTAAAATGAATGAAAAAGGGATTTAATTTAAAATTAGAAACAGCGCTGTTTCCTTCTAGATTTTTTTTTTTTTTTGTAACCTATTCACCTTCCTTTTTCCTCCCTGTATTCCACTACAGTATATTTTTGGGATAGAGAGTTGGTATTTTCTTAATTTAAATGATCTGGTATTATGGTTAGTCTTTTGTCAATGTCATGTGATTGATATACTTAAATTTGATTGGTTGTTTACCCTTCCGATTAAGGGAGCCTTAAAAATAAATGATTGGGCCCGTCACTTGTTCTCCTCGCGAGGTATGTGTTACACCATATTTAATATTGTGTATAGTATATTTTATTTGTGAATTTAAAATCTATTCTGGGTTTTCTCGTGAGTATATAAAAAACATGTAGATAGAAAATTGTTAAATATTCTAATTGAACCTTCAGTTCAAATATTGGTATTGAATTTCTATAATATAAATAATTGTATTTAAAATATGGTTTACGCTGAATATGTCTTGTGATAAGGCAGGAGCCATCTTGGAATTTTACTTCATGCTACATGTGCCTGATAAATTTTTCAGTAATTATAAATTTCTTATGGTTTTTGCATGAATCGAAATTGTTTAAATCTACTAGTAGTTGAAAATATTTTTTCAAAATCGGACAAACTTTTTCGAACTTCACAAATTCGTTGTTAGATTCAACATTACGTTTATTTTTTTAATAATAATAATAAAATTTGTTAATGTTATCTGATCTTTTTTGTGTTGTTTATCAAGTAGAGTTATGTTCCTGCAACCTTTGAAGACGTATTATTATTTGTTGAACTTTAGCATACCATTCTCTTTCAGTAGCTTACATTTTTACGTGCGTTAAGTGGCGTTGTAAACCACATACCTGGCCCGGGAAACTCTTCTCGGAGGGGCTACTTGTTTGAGTAGAGGGAAGGGAACATAAAACTTTCTTTCCTGATTTTCAAAGATTTAGTTTTTCTGAGAAGGGACGGTAATGACAACATTACCCAAATTGGCTGTTACAAAAGAAGAGAACAAGTCATTTATTTTTTTATGGTATGCTTTAAAAGTTTTAAGTCAGTTATAGTCTTCATTGGTAATATAAAGCAGGCGAGATTGAACCCAATTCTTGACACATGTTAGTCAATATCCTTGCTTACTTGTTTATATTCATCATGGCTTTTGGTGGTGATAGTTCCTTTTTTATGGATGAGATACCACTATTTAAGGAAAATGAAAATGGAGAACACGCAGAGCAAAGAAAGGTCGAATCAATATTTTTGAAAGAAATTGTTACAATGAATCCAATTGACCAAAGACAGGTCGTAGAAACGTTATCAGAAGGAGAAGCAAAATCACTACTCTATAGATTCCTTGCAAATAAAACAGCTGACCCACAGTCGTCTGTTGACCTTGATAAGCAGGAGGTAGTTAACGTAGCACCTGTGAGTAATACAAACACGGTGCCTGCTGTACCAAGTGTTCATTCACCTTTTGCTTGCTCGCTTGTTGATAAGAATGTGCAAGGTCAGCAATGTAACTTAACTTCTTCTTAGAATGCTTGTTTTTCAAAACTAGAACAGAATTCCGCAGCTTTGGTACTTCGATCTTTCTTTGATAATTTACCAAGTTGTGATGGATCTAACCCTATAGTATTATATGAATTTGTTAAACAAATAGACGAGTTTTATAATGTAGACCGTTTTCCTTTCCCGGCATTACTGTATTCTTTAAGAGGAAAGTATTAGGTCCTTTAAAAAATGTATTACTGGAATTGCCTAATCAGCTTTGTACCTGGGAGCTCACGCGAGACTATATTTTTTTCATAATTTATTATTGGAATGTGCTATACAATCCATAGTTGTTGAATATATGTATAAACCCCAAGGTCAGGCAGAGAACTTGAAAGACTTCGTTAAACGTTTAGTCACAGTGGACCGATTGCTTAAATTGTGGTGATGAGAGATTAATAAGTTTCATCACCAGTGGCGTTCTGCCTCGAATTAAAGGGAGGTTATTTTATAACCAGAAACCTAAAACTATGAGTGAATTACACCGATTGGTTAACGACTATATCTTTCATGAACTATATTCTAAACAATTTGATTTTAAGGTGCGTTCTCAAGTAGGGTTGCCACTTGTGAATAAGAATTTTACAAATAAACAAAAACAAAAAACTGTTGCGTGCTTTCTTTGTGGCGGTCCGCATTTAAAACGGAACTGTAGTTTAAATAAAAATTCGTCTTCATCTATGTCGTTTGTTGGAAATAATGAAAAGAAAGTGTGCTCTGTAGAATATAGTGAGGGCGTTGCCTTGGTGAACCTTCAAGTTGGGGATTTTTCAGTTGTCTCTGCCTTAGATTGTAGATGCACGGCTAATTTAATTAGTTTGGACATTTTTAATAAAGTCAAGAACTTAGATGGTGTCCGTGTTAATTATAAAGACTGTTTTCGTGGAAAAACTATTAATAGAAGCATTAGTGTTACGTCCTTCAGTGTTGCTACCCTTGGTTATAGATGGATATAAGTTTCAGTGCAAGTTTTATGTGATGAAAAATCTTGAATATCCAATTCTTTTGGGACTCGATTGTTTTCGTCGAGAGGGATTATGTATTAACTTTGATAAAAACACGTTATATTGGACCAAGTCAAAAATAGAAGTTCCCTTAGTAAAATCTTCTCCCTCCTCCCCTCTTACTTATAACAAAAAGAAGTCTGTTGCTGTTTTTTATCCTTCCAGGGAGGGGAGTGTGAGCGAAGCTGCCGCCAAACTTTTCTTGGGAGATTCTTCGCCTCATTCCTGTAGGCCCTGGACTTGTAAGAGAAATTCGGACAACGGAAGTAAACATCCTAGTAGGGAAGATTTGGATGCGACCAGGGCACCGCAGATAAGGAGCCGTAAGCCTTCTAAGCCGACAAGGAGCGACACAGTGGGACTACATGGTTACAGGTACTCTTGCAGCGAAAATTTTTCTTCCAGGACATTTCATTTGCCTTCATCAAATTTAAAAAGAAAAACAAATGTTACTTCGGACTCTAATTTTGAGAAAAATAATATTTCAATGTTAGAAAATGAGCCAGTGCCTGAGCCTTCTTCGCGATCTGATACTTGTAATGTAGTAAATGACGATAACGTCTGTGGGAAACGTGTGAATTTTGATGTCAATAATGTCAATTATAATAATGAAATAGGGGGCGATTCATTGTTATGTATGTTACAGTCGGGTGATGAGAGTAAGTGGGATATTACTGTAGAAGAGAGAAAGAAAATCATTGATGGTATAGATAAAAAGTTATTGGAACAAGATAAGAGTTTAGGGGCTTATGTAGATAGGTTATTGCGTAAATATGATAATGTAATCACTCATCGTATAGGCTGCATTAGTGATTTTGTATACCATATCCAAAGAAAATCAGATGAAGTGATACGTGAGAGACAGTACCCTTTTTCGAGAACTCAGCAGAAGGAATTATCCCATATTATTGAACAATTATTGGAAAAAATGTTATTCGTCCTTCACTCTCTGAGTTTACATCTCCTTGTTTTCTTGTTAAGAATAGGGATTCATCTTCCAGGCTAGTAGTAAATTTCGCTCGGGTGAACAATATCATTTGTGGAGATGGGGTCCCGTGTCCGAACCTCGACGAGTGTATTAGTTCGCTTTCTGATGCAAAAATTATGTCAATATTTGATGCCCGTCGAGCTTTCTTCCAGGTCCAACTGTCCCCTGAGAGTAGACGGCTCACCGCCTTCGCTGTACAAGACAAATTATATGAATACGGGCGTGTACCGATGGGAATCTGCATTGGGACACAGGCCTTAATGAGGGCTCTTAATGATATACTGGGAGACTTGAGAGGAAAGGGAGTTGGATTCTACGCTGACGACATTGTCGTATATGGACGTTCTATTGAGGAACACAATTCCATGCTTGAACAAGTTCTCTCTCGTTTTTCGAACAGAGGCCTCCCTCTCTCTCCCGACAAATGTAAGATATTGAGGACAAAAATTGAATTTTTGGGCTTCTTGATCGAGGACGGTGAGATTAAGATGTTACCCGAAAGGCTACAGGCAATTACGGATATTAAAACCCCTCAAAACCGACGTGGTCTTGTGAAGATTTTGAGCTTTTTAAATTTCTATTCTCGTTTCTGTAATGACTTCGCGGGCCTTATCGAACCCTTATCGAGAATGCGTTCTCCACGTGAGAAATTTGTTTGGGGTCTCAGAGAGGACTCTTGTTTGGAGCAAATAAAGCGAACTTTTGAAGAACAGATTATTTTGTCAATCCCCAATTTAAATAAAAGATTTTATTTGCATGTAGATTTGACGTTGAGATCTCAAGCCGCAATTTTGTCTCAGAAAACGGACGAGGGCTTGTTGAAACCAGTTTGGTTTTTCAGTAAGGCTTTAAAACCCGCTGATTTTAATAGAACAATATATCAATTGGAATTGCTTGCCATATATAATGTGGTGATGCGCTTTCGTTCATTCTTGAGTAACGAATTTACTATATTTACATATAATAATGCTCTCGTACACATGTTACGTAATACGAAGAATTTAGGTCGTTATGGTAATATAGTACAGAATTTATTTGAATTTAAATTTAAAATTGTGCACATTTCGAGTGCGAAGAATTTTCAAGTGGATTTTTTGACGTGGATTTATGAAATCAATCCCACGGATGTAGATGTTGATCCTTGTTCCATTAATTCCGCGGAGAATTGTATGTTTAGTCTATGGAGTTTACCATTGTCACATACAGATATTGTACAACATCAACAAACAGAAGCTGATACTAAAGATATATATCGGGAGGTGGTTGTACATGGTGGGGAATACCAAGATTATAAGAGTGTGAAGGATATCTTGTATCAAAATACTAAGGCGAAATATTCACCTTATAAGGTTTTGGTTCCCTGTTTACTTGTCCCTATGTTATTAAGTTATTATCATTCAATGTTACCTAATAGGGCTCACCTTGGGATTTTGAAGAGTTACAAGAAAATTTCCAAGTATTTCACCTGGAAGAACATGTACGACGAAGTTCGAGAGTATGTGAGAGGGTGCCATGAGTGCCAACTCTCGAAAGCTCGAAACTATCTTCCTCAAGGGCAGTTGATCTCAGAATACTGTTCTGAAGTGAATGGCCATAACTACGTAGGTTTGGCTGGGCCTCTCCCGTGTAGCTATGGATACCGGTACATTCTACTTTGTCTCGATAATGCGTCTCGATTCCTTCATTTAGTTCCTTTACGTAATGCAAGGAGCAAGCTTGTTATTAAAGCCCTGAATGATATTTTTTGTCGTTTCGGATTTTGTCGTTCTCTTACGAGCGATAGGGGTCCGTGTTTTTCTTCCTTAGAATTCAAGAATTTCCTCTTTGGAAATGGAATAAAACATATTAGGAGCTCTCCTTACTTTCCTGGTGGAAATGCAGTCGAGAAATACGTGAGATTAGTAAAAACTAGCCTGAAATCCTATTTGAATGGAAAACAGGAGAAATGAGCATATTTTATAAACCAACTGCAGTTTTCTCTAAATACTGCTGACCATTCAGAGTTGAAATTTTCTCCATTTAGATTGTTTCTTGGGAGAGATCCTATAGATACCTTGATGGTTAAGTGGAAAATTTCCTCTGAAGATATTGATGGCCCTAATAATGCCACTATATGGGAGCAAGCTTTAGAAAACATGCACAAAGCTTGGGAAGAGAGACAAAGGATATATAATAAGCGTACTGTTCCTGTCACCTCTGCTGTCGGTGATCGTGTTTTGATCAAATCACAGCAAAAGTCATCCCTACAGGAGAAGGTTACAAAATCATTAGCCTTTAATTGGTGGGGTCCTGTTACTGTGATTGCTAAACCTACGGCAAATACATTAAAATGCAAAACAAACGATAATAAAATAGTCGTGACACATACTACTTTAGCTAAGCTCTATAGAGAGCCCAGAAATGTATATGGTGGAACCATGTAAGGAAAATTGTTGTTTCTTGAATTGTATATTTATTGTTCATGTTCATCATCATTCATTCGCTACTAACCCTTTTCATAATCATTTCATCTCATGCTCATTACTATATTGTATTATACATATGTGTTTTTGGTATAAAATGAAAAATATTCTGAAGAATATTTTTGGAGGGGGATGTTGTGCCGTACTGATCTTTACATTGGTATTATAGAGTAAAATAAATGAAAAAGGGATTTAATTTAAAATTAGAAACAGCGCTGTTTCCTTCTAGACTTTTTTGGTAACCTATTCACCTTCCTTTTTCCTCCCTGTATTCCACTACAGTATATTTTTGCGATAGAGATTTGGTGTTTTCTTAATTTAAATGATCTGGTATTATGGTTAGTCTTTTGTCAATGTCATGTGATTGATATACTTAAATTTGATTGGTTGTTTACCCTTCCAATGAAGGAGCCTTAAAAATAAGTGATTGGGCCCGTCACTTGTTCCCTTCGCGAGGTATGTGTTACACCATATTTAATATTGTGTATAGTATATTTTATTTGTGAATTTAAAATTTATTCTGGATTTTTTCGTGAGTATATAAAAACATGTAGATAGAAAATTGTTAAATATTTTAATTGAACCTTCAGTTCAAATTTGGTATTGAATTTCTATAATATAAATAATTGTATTTAAAATATGGTTTACGCTGAATATGTCTTGTGATAAGGCAGGAGCCATCTTGGAATTTTACTTCATGCAACATGTGCCTGATAATTTTTTCAGTAATTATAAATTTCTTATGGTTTTTGCATGAATCGAAATTGTTTAAATCTACTAGTAGTTGAAAATATTTTTCAAAATCGGACAAACTGTTTCGAACTTCACAAATTCGTTGTTAGATTCAACATTACGTTTATTTTTTTAATAATAATAATAAAATTTGTTAATGTTATCTGATTTTTTTGTGTTGTTTATCAAGTAGAGTTATGCTCCTGCAACCTTTGAAGACGTATCATTATTTGTTGAACTTTAGCATACCATTCTCTTTCAGTAGCTTACATTTTTACGTGCGTTAAGCGGCGTTGTAAACCACATACCTGGCCCGGGAAACTCTTCTCGGAGGGGCTACTTGTTTGAGTAGAGGGAAGGGACCGTAAAACTTTCTTTCCTGACTTTCAAAGATTTAGTTTTTCTGGGAAGGGACGGTAATGGCAACATTACCCATATTGGCTGTTACACATGCTCATCTCACAGATCGTAATCTCATTCCTACTTACCAAGCAGGCTTTCGCCCTGGCATTAGTCTGAATGACCAATTACTTCGCCTCAGTAACACCATCACCAATCATTATAATTCTTCTCACCCATCTTGTCTCCTACTGTTCGACCTAGAAAAAGCGTTTGATAGAGTATGATAGAGGGTTGCTTTATAAACTTCACAAATTTCGCTTACCCACTAGCTATGTCCGCCTTATACATTCCTTCCTTGCCAATAGACTCGCATATATCCTCATAAATTCTACCATATCTTATCCTATACTCCTACACGCTGGAGTACCTCAAGGCTCTGTTCTCTCCCCGTTACTGTATATACTTTATGTAACAGATATGCCACCCCTACCGGCGAATATTCACTTATTTCAATATGATGACGATATCGCTTTTTTGACTCTTGGAAAATCTATTCAACATATTAATCGCACTCTACAACCAGCCATAAATGCTTTTATCAACTGGTGTGACATATGGAAACTCTCCGTCAATGCCTCAAAAACCGAAACCCTCATTATTCAAACACGTCCCTCCAAAATCCGTCGAAATCCTAAATTGCTACGTCTTTCAGTTCAAGGCACTCCCCTATTACCAACTTCCCATGTTAAATATCTCGGAGTGATCTTCGATAGTAAACTGACTTGGAAGCCCCATTTGCAGAAGATGCAAACTCAAGCCACTAAACTACTAGCTTTACTGGAAAGCTTAGTAGGTACCTCATGGGGCCTCCATACACGAACTGTTCTTACAACATACAAATCGTTTCTCCGACCGGCACTCATTCATGACCACACTGCATGGATATCTGCCCCACCACAACTGTATCAGCGACTAGAAATCATTGAACGCCACGCTTTTCGACTACCTTTTCGCATTCGCCTTCCGTCCCCTACCTCACTACTCTACGACAGAATTACTTTTCCTAACATTCTTCAACATATCGAACAAACCCGCTTCAATTACATCACCAAAGGCATTCAATCAGGTAACCCCCTTATTCTTGACGCCATTCATATAGACATCCTGCTTAGACACACCTTCTCAATATCTTGATACCCCTCTTCAACATCTTCTCACTATGTACTCCAATACCCTTGATGGCAACGATCCTACTAAACAAGATTTTGCCAACTACCACCCTGACCATTTATCAGAGCACGTTTATCCATCTTTGCACTAGTACTCATCATTGTTGTTCCAGAGGCTCACCTGTGCTCATTAGTTCTGAGTTGCCACAGAACAGAAGCTAACCCTGCATTTGTCTCTACTAATCATCTTCCTTGTGTTTGTCTTGTCCAATTGCACTGCATTCATCTATCATCTCATTATCCCGTGGATGAACTCCTAGTTTCAATTTCTCGCCGCTTATAGATACCTAAATGATGCCCTCCATATTTGAAGAGTACGATATATGAAATGGATGTCCTGAATAAATAAAGAAATAAAGAATGTGAAAACCCAACTACATTAATCAATGCTAATCCCAAAATAAAATGCACTGAAAAAAATTTAATAAATAAATAAATAAATAAATAAAAATAAATCACTTAGCCCTCACCTTCTCTCACCTATCCCTTAGCTTTCCCTTCATGCCCTTCCCGAAGAAAGGGTGTACCCCTTAACCGGTTTAACCTTGTTAAAAAAACGCTTTTAATTGCTATTGTAGCATTTTAATAGATAGAAGATTATTATTATTATTATTATTATTATTATTATTATTATTATTATTATTATTATTATTATTATTATTATTATTATTATTATTATTATTATTTCTCAACGTAAGCATAGGAAGCTGACAGTTTCACTTCAGATGGATGAGTTATGTGTGTGCGTGTGTGTATATGTATGGTAATTTATTTCTTGGTAACTGCTATCAGATCAGAAACAAATTTGGTTGGCAATTATCCCATGGCCCTAATGAATGATAAATGCTATATTTGGTGGTCAGGTTCGGCCAGTGACAGGCTTGGATAGATTCGGCTCGACTCGACTTGTCTTGTAAGATGTACTTCATTTCTCGGTAACCACTGGCAGCATTTATACAAAGGAGTACATGGTCTGACGTAAGAAATAAAGTCTGCTGTATTTAGCGGCCGGGCTTGGCCATTGACAGGCTCGGCTTGGCTTGGCTTCCCTTGTATGCTGTACCTTATTTCTTAGTAACTACTGATCAGTTCTGAGCGAAATGACCCATTACCAAATGAATAAAACAATGCTACATTTGGTGATCGGGCTTAGACAGGGACAATTACCAGAATTAATTGACACATGTTTCGATCCTAAATTTCAATTTTGTATTTCCACCATTGTATTTGTCATACCCGATTTACCTTAAAGCAGTGGCTCTCAAACTTGTTGTTACTGCGACCCACATTAAATAATAAAAGAGTATTCTGTGGCCCACCTACTTTTATTCAAATACATATTCACATTATATATAATGATAGTGTATTTCAAAGCAATTAAATTTCGTAAATCATAGCTATAACTTATTATTTCCTAGACTAAAAAATAGGCAAAAATATACATGATATACAAAAAATTATGGTATAGCAAAATATTTATACTACTGTTCATCATGAGACGCACGAGATGCATATACTTCTTTTCGATATTTATTAATAACTACATTGATATCCACGCTGATACGAGTTACTTTCAGCCGAAGGAATTGGGCACTTGCAGTCGGTTTCTGTATTTAGTCTTTATCCCCACGACTGCTGAACACCCAGCTTCAAATAAATACGAAGAATTAAATTGGAGTACCACTTTCAAAGCTTCAGTAGAAAGTTGTGGATAGGTTTGCTGAACGGACAGCCAAAACAGTGCCAGCTTGATGGGGTTGAAATTCATATGAAGTGAGCAATCTTGTGATATACATAAAAACACGTCAATTGCAAAACATGGTAAGTGGCAAAATCATATTTTCTGTATTGAATAAATATGTAAGACAAATCAGGTCGCAAAATAATAATAATACTTAGACAATCAAACGTAAACGTCAGTACTTTGACAGTTTTTTTACGCAGTTCTTCACTTGATGTGGCAATCAAATCAAATAGAATATATCAACGGTAATTGAATATGACAATTACCGTATATACCAGGGGTAGTATATATGAACGGTGTACGCATGGGACAACAGGTCAAAGCAAATAAACGGAAGGGTCCATTACGAACTAGAGGGGTCCTTTGCTAAGTACGAAGTTTTACTGGCTCACGGGCCCGTACTGATATGAGCAAGGGGGACCAGAGAAGACTTCTTTCGGAAAGAGGAACTTAAGCTTCCGTAACCTTTTTGACAGGAAGACTCAAGAAAGCATTTGCGATCGCAAAAATTCGACCAAGGACTATAGGCCCTGCGCCTCGTGATTCCTGCGGGGCACCTTGGCGATTGCCAAGTAGCCAAAGTGGCCAGTCCGACACGGCTTTCCCCCAAGCTGTCTAGCTCCGCCCCTGTCCACATCCGGATTATATATCATATAAACTTTTTTCTTGTTTTGGTGCCAGGAAACTGTGGTTTCATTTTTACCATTATTTTCGGACACCCTGTATATCCATGCGTTGGCTTCTGCCGAAACATGGTTCTCAGAAGTTTACGGCTGAATGGAATTTGGGGCTATTCACACAGATCATTCACAGGACCGATATTTTAACCACTTCAGTTTTAGACGCCAGAAAATTCACTTCAATATATTTTAAGTAAGTATGTGTAGACACATTGGCATCAGCAGCACATAAATTTTGAGAGGACAAAACCACCGGGGTTACTGAGGTGTATAGAATAACTCAGGAAAGCGGAGGTTTGGGGTCCTCCTCCGTATATATATATATATATATTTAAAAAGTCTTCGTATATTGCATTTTAAAGCATTTTTGACAAAAAGCAAACAAAAGCTCAAAATCTTTGGTTTTATTTCTACTTTGATAGTCTATTTTTTTATTTATTTATTTATTTATTTATTTATTTATTTATTTATTTATTTTTTTTTTTGAAAACGTGATACTAAAAAAACACACTTTACAGTTTGTTTGCTTATTCAAACAGTAAAATTCAACCTTGTTTAACAATTTTAGTTAAACTTAAATGATACCAAATATATCGTAAGACTTTGAACAAGATTTAAGCAATTTTAAAGAAAATCGCATGTAACTTACAAACGTAATGATTTAGAACACTGTATTTTAAACATATAATAGCCTGATATATAAGGAAATTATTAGTGCAAGTTCATTAGTAAACATTCAGTATCACCATAGTTATTCAAATATAAAATTTGGTGCAAAGTAACTAAATAGGTGGGGTTACTTGGCACAACATACAAAACAGTATGTTTAACATACGAACATAACTTTTCTGTGCAATGTTTTCCCTTCAGAATTTATATATTTTACTTTCACCACAAAACTGCATGCAGTCTCCAAATCCTGATATTAGAATGATGATACAAGTATCAGTAATTAGTTTAAATTATCGATATTTGTAAAGAAAATTATGTATTTTCTGGTACCGGCAAAGGAACCACACTCTGATACCCCCCCAAACTCGAAATACATTTGGACACTTTCTTATTAGAAGTAGGCCTACACTTGTTTAGCAGAGAACTTATTGATGTAGTATACATGTGGCGAGGGACTGGCACTATATATGTCATGGTTGTGCAAATGGAAATTCAACATTGAAGATTGTTTAGGAAAAAAAAAGAAGATTAAAGTAGTGTTTAGTTAAAAATAAATCTTCGCTCTTGAGGTCAAGACAATATTGATGAATCTCTAAAAAATCATTTAAAAAAAGAAACTAAAAGAGAGTGAGTTTACATTTATAGTTGCAACGAGCGTTGCCATTAGATTCAGTAATAGTGGCCCCGCGTAGAGTAGTCGCTAACGCTCTCGCCCTCGGTAGAGCGGTCCCGGGTTCGATTCGCGGTGGGGGCACTCCGTCGAAAAAGTGTAAAACGCTTTTTCAGGCCAGCCACCCTGAATGAGGTTTACCTCATTCACACCAGACAAATGCCGGGATGGTACCTAACTTATGGGTCTCAGGCCGCTTCCTTCCCCTTCCCTTTTCTCGGATAGTGTGCTCGTCGAGGGACGTCATCCCTCAAAACGTGACGGGCTAAATGGCCTTAGATACCGAAGGCCCAGAAATCTAAATCCTAATTATAGATTCAGTAATATTGAGATATGGTAGGGAGCTCCTATTTCTTAACATTGTAGACTGCGTTTGTACAGTCCGCAGCAAAAGACCTGCAACATGAGCATGTAAGTTTATTGTAAAACGACGAAGTCTTTTGCTCCAAAATAAGTGTGCAGTTGAGGACGCTGAGGTTTCTCCTGGCGTGATTCTTGCCACTTAGCGTGATGTTGATTCCTTGCGCTGTTAGGCGTAATTTCACAATAAACTTATACTCATGTTGCAGGTTTTTTGCTGCGGACTGTACCTGCATAGCTGCTATCTTCCTGTATTGTCTGCTAGCAGTTGCAACCACTTCGGCAAGCGGTAAATAGTTAGTTTGTGTAATAGTTACGAATTCCTCCACTTGGCAGCGCTTGACTGAATTGGTAGGGTTAGTAAGTCGCAGAAGCTTGCAAGAAGAGAAGACTGATTCACAAAACCCAAACTCGCAAAGGACAAATACGCGTCTGGTGGTAGTAGTGTTTCTCCCAGGCATAATTTTGGAGATCTTTTTCTTCCCTGGAGTTGGACAATTACTTCCACTGAAGCTAACAAAAATTAAATTACTATCCAGCCATTTTACAGTTTGATCATACCTCCCGGACAAAAGATTTTGGAAAGAAGCTTGGATGGTAGTGCGAAAAAAAAATATTAGCAGTAGCGCAACTTTCCGGCTAGCAATGCAGGCGGGTTCGTCATGGTTTAATGGCCCGCAGACTCCATCCTTTTCTGACAGACACGCGACACTATATATTGCGATGGTTTTACAGTATTGTCCTAAACATAGACAACCGCAGCGGAGAATAAGAGGGCAATTCCTTCACCCTGGATATTCAAAAAGGGCTCGGTTCTTCGAAATACATGCCAAAACGTTTTAGATTTGCTTACTCACTCAATACAGTATTTAATATATTTCTTGCAGCTAATAAGGTTATATAATACACGTAGAACATCGTGTTCATCAAGGTGTATATATTCGCGACTTCGCTTGCGTGTCGCCACCCTCCCCGTCCCTTGAGATGGGGGAAATTCTGCGGGCGTTTCGGGTCCTAAATATTCATATGGCTAAAACAGAAAAATTATCAAAATATAAAATACTCAGCCACATGCATCCGACGAAAATTGCTTCATGTGTATGGGGATGAGAAATTGGACCGCGACAATATCTAGCGCTGGGTACAAAAATTCCATAGCAGTGATTTCAGAACACAACTTTAAGAAAGACCACACTGACATATGTGTAACCACACGACAGCTTACTGAAACGACTGGGTTATCTGTGGATAGTTTTCCAACATTAATACAGTCTTTAGGTTACAGGAAACATTGTTTCCGTTGGGGTGCCACACTGCCACAAAGGAACAGAACAAACCTATTCTGCCAATCACACACAACACAAAATCAGAAGCATGGGATGAAAAATGATGTTTCAATCTTCTCTCCATAGTTCGGATCTGGCCTCGTCCGATTTTCTTTTTTTCTGTTTCGTCGTCTGAAGGCCTAACTTTGTAGCAGACAGTTTCAGTGTTGAATTCAGATTTTTGTACAGAGGGGGATACAAATTTAAGATGTACATATAAAAAAATTTCCTGATTTGGACCGGCAAGGCCATTCCAACTCATTTTTTTTTTCAAATACTTTCCTTAGTCCCACCAGGCGAATGCCGGAAAATGCATAAAACTTTCTTTAAAAATCAGTGTGAAAAACACTAATATTACACCTCCATGTGAGAGACTCCCATTTTCGACTTTTTACATTCCTCCCTTGCTCCCAACAGTGCAAGAGGGCTTCTAAAACGGCACGTCTCGAAACTTTCGCAATACATATGTGAAGAATGAGTTAGGCACGAGGATAAAAGCTAATTGGAGCCGTGTTCAAGGCTGTTTTATTTTCTTTACTCAGTAATTACTATTGCCACTTTTCCCTAACTAACGTTGTAAAGCGTTTGTATCTAATTTTCAAGTTTTTATTTAACTTAGATTTTATACAAGAACGCGGTTTGCTAATTAGAACAATAGGGTTGGATGAAAGAAGAAACTAATTTTCTTCAAAAAAAAAAAAAAAAATCTTTACTTTTAAGACTTTTGTTTCCGAAAAAAATATTTCAATGCATGTGATTAGATATTCTAGGGAGGGCGCATATACAGAGTGGCCCAAAAAGTAGATATACATCCCTGAATTAATCAAGTATAATATTCTAATTTATGGGTTTATTTGCTTCGGCTGTTCCGAGCTGAAGATGTAAGTAAAAACACATTAAGAACAAATAATAAAGCAACTACGTCTACCTTATGGAGGGTTACATGCACAGGACCGACACGGCGTAGGGCCGACACGGCATAGGATCGACACGGCGTAGGATCGACACGGCATAGGATCGACACGGCACAGAACCGAAACGGCATAGGATCGACACGGCACAGAACCGAAACGGCACGGGATCGACACGGCATAGGATCGACAGCAGAACTTTCATACGATCGAAATAATAAAAAATACATTATTTTATAATTACGCAATATTAAGTAACAATTATTTTCTTAAGGATATATAGGAGAGAACCGTCATACGATCGAAACGGCATAGGAACGAAACGGCGTAGGATCGACACGGCATAGGACTGAAACGGCACAGGGTCGACACGGCATAGGACCGAAACTAGGGATGGTATCGAGACGAGACGAGACGAGACTTTGTACAGTCTCGGTCTCGTCTCGGTTGATAAATAGCGGTCTCGGTCTCGGTCTCGTCTCGAGTCAAAAATCGCCGTCTCGGTCTCGGTCTCGTCTCGGTCAATAGATGCTTGTCTCGATCTCGGTCTCGGTCTCGAGGACCAAATCTCGGTCTCGTCTCGAAAGTCTCGAAAGTCTCGAAATAAATAGTGTGAAATTAAAATTGTGAAAGTATTATTATCGTACAGTCTGTCGTTTCCGCTTCTTATTTTTTGCTTTCATTCTTGACTATTATGGTATGCTGTACCTCTTCATAGCTAATTTGCTAGCGCTAATGCTTTCCATGCGTGTGTTCCAGGTTCAATCATCTGTGGGCAGTGGCGGAGGTTGGACGTTAAAAGTGTGTGTGGGGGGGAAAGACATGATCTGAATATTTGATATCAATGTTAGTTTTCCTGGTTACTTGTAACACTTTGTTTGACGAAAGGTTGTATAACTAATAGGATACTCTCTTTTTCAGTTAAAATACCGTATATCGTATTTCATATTTTATTAAGTAAATTGACAAGAGAAACGCAAGTAGACACTAGCCCTTTGTACTCTTAAACAACGAAGGTGTAAGAAGCGATTTGATTCCTTGCTCATGAATATCTGTGTGGAAAATTGTGTGATCAGATTAGAGGCATATTTAACCCTTTTAAATTCTTGCCTTTTTCGGTGTTTTTCGTGAGTCTCAGATAAGCAGCGACAGTGTTATCCCTATTTACCCTAGGATCATGGTTCATACCTCGTTTTTCTCAGAATAGAGTATCCTTTCAGATGGTATTACCCGATGTCCCTCGGACATCCCTAAGGAGGGAAAAATTGAGGAAAATAGGGATTTTTGTTGAAAAAATTCCTTTTTCCCCGGTTTGGAGCCCTTTGGCGCGGCCCTGGGTAAATATAGAGATCCAAAAATCACTTTCAAAAATACTACGTAGTGTACTAATTGCTTATGCCAAATACTAATCTCCGATCTTCAACACTAAGGACGGGAAAAATATTTTCCTCTTCTGCGAATATTCCCAGAATGTCCCAGAATACCCTATATAAATTTCAAAAAATTCTTGACACCCTAATTATCGTAGGATCACGGTTCATACGCCATTCTCTTCAGAATAGAGTAGGCTTCCAGATTATATTACCCTCATGTCCCTCGGACGTCCCTAAGGAGGGAAAAATTGAGTAAAATAGGGATTGTTGCTTAAAAATCCCTTTTTTCCCGTTTTGGGGCCCTCTGGTGCGGCCCTGGGTAAACATAGAGATATGGAAATTACTTTCAAAAATACTACGTAGTATGCTAATTACTTGTGCTAAATACCAATTTCCTATCTTCAATACTAAGGACGGGAAAAATTCAGGTTATTTTCCTCTTCTGCGAATATTTCCGAAATTTCCCAAGGATACTATACAAACTTCAAAAATTTCCTGACACGTCCCTAATTATCGTAGGATGATGATACATACGTAGTTCTCTTTAGAATGGAGTATGCTTTTAGATGGTATCACCAGCATGTCCCTAGGACGTTCCTAATGAGGTTACAAGTGAGGAAAATAGGGATTTTTGGAGAAAAAGCCCTTTTCCCCCGTTTTGGGACCCTCTGGCGCGGCCCTGGGTTAACATAGAGATCTGGAAATCACTTCAAAAATGTTACTTATGGTACTAATTACGTGTGCCAAATACCAATCTCCTATCTTCAATACTAAGGGCGGGAAAAATATTTTCCTCTTCTGCGAATATTTCCGAAATTTCCCAAGGATACTATACAAACTTCAAAAATTTCCTGACACGTCCCTAATTATCGTAGGATGTTGATACATACGTCGTTCTCTTCAGAATCAAGTAGGCTTTCAGAAAGTACCACTCAAATGTCCCTATCATGTAGACGAGTGGAGCAAGCAAGAATCGCGAAAGTGGGATTTTTGGTCAAAAATACCCCTTTTTTACCATTTTGTTCCTCTGAATCCCCCTTCCATGTTGACGAAGAGATCCGAAAAAATTCTCATAAAAACTAATGGGTCCACTGATTGTTTATGGAAAATATTAGGATTCTAGGATTAAAGAGAAGCTCACCAAAAAATGTTGAAGTTATAGCTCCCTAAAAAAAGGGAATTTGTAAATTGATGACGTCATACCCCCCTATGTTTTGACGCTCGGAAGCATATAGACCCTTCCAAGGCTTTCTTGAATGCCTCCTCTCTTGGAAAATTAAAAAAAAGGAACTAAATAGCATTCTTGGTACTCTTTTAATCGAATCTTTAAGACACTACAATATCGGTCGAAAACGACCGAAAAAACTTAAAAGGGTTAATAAATTTGCAAAACAAATAAACAGAAAGGATAATATTAATCAAATAATCATAGTAATGAATAATGGGGCTTGTTTTGCAAAAGTTATATTGAAACTGGAAATTAATGAACAACTTATTTTTAATTCCACGCATGCTATTATATATGTTATTACTCTTAGAATGACAGTGAATACTACAAGCATATGCTACGACATTTAAAGAAATACTTTTGCACCTTCCCGAAACATGTTCGTTGCCATTAAGTACAGTTTTCACTTTCTTGAAATATATCAAAACTCAGCAATACTTAGTGACTCTACATTTCAGTTATACAAAATAATCCTAAAATCTAGAATTATGCTAAATTTAATAAATTGAATTGTATATACAAAACTGTATATGTACACCCCTAAACTCTTATATTATACTGCAAAATTCCTTACTGAGTCCTTCGTGGCTAAGCGGTTAGCGTAAACGCCTTTGACGTGGGAGACCGGGGCTCGATTCCCCGGGGAGCTCACGTGGTTCGGACTCCACGTTGATAATTAAGTCCACGTCTCACATAACTTCGCTGCTGAACAGGATGTTAAACTAAAAAAAAAATCAAGTCAAAATATTCCTTATTATTAGAAAGAACAAAATACATTTTAGGAACTGTCGATTTTTGTGCAATTAAAGAATAACTTGTGAAGGACTTCTTTTCTTGCGAAATGTTATCTCAATTAGTTCCAGAGCAGCTGACTAACATATCGAGCACTTGCAAGAAGAAATTAAAGTACAGTAGAGCGTCGATTATCCGAACGTCGGTCAACCGAACGACCGCTTAACCGAACTGTGTACTCGCTCGCACCTGTTACTCTCCCACCCTACCGTCCATCATCCCCCTCACTTCCAAACCAAGTTTCCCACAGTAGTCGCCGCACTGAGCCACCGCTGGTGGAACATTGCTTCTAATGGGGCCTTCATAAGGCGCTGCTGACCGGCCAAGCCGCCAGTCGCTGTGTTTCAACAATCAGCACACTTCTGTCGGTTTGGCACTGGCTGTAGAAGTACAGTCCAGTACAGTGCAGTACAGTACAGTACAGTACGATTATCCGAACAAACCAGTTTTCCGAACACCCATGTCCCCCAATTACTTCGGATAATCGACGCTCTACTGTACGCTCTAATTGTGGCGCTCCAATAGGTTAATTTTTGGTCCATTTTTAGTAGCAGTTCAAACGCAATTCCTGTAGCTTTCTTAATTCCACGGGAAGACAACCAATACGTACTCATGGAACGACAAATATTTTATGGCACCATTTTTATTCTATGAACCAATAATACATACAAAACTTTATATTTCCAAATGAAACTATATACATTAATGGGTAATTTCAAAAAAGTGGGGGGGCAACTGCCCCCCTTTGCCCCCCTAATCGCCGCCCATGTCGGTTGGTATATCATATCTGGGATAAAACCCAATAGTAACCCATATATCACTTTCTAGCAATAGACTTAGTCTCAAATAGCCTCAGAACTGCCTATACAATTAAACTCTATTAAATTAACTCCAGTACTATACAGTAGTTTATTTTCTTCCTTTGAATCAGAATTGATCAATACCTCCTAACGGATAACACAACACATAGCAGCTCGAAAGTATTAAATCGGACCGAAATTGAAATTTTACAATACCTCATTTATTATCCAATACATTCTGCTTTGACTGTCATTTTAAAAACAGAATATAACTTTCATGATCTTAACAAATAGGGTAAATTATTACTACAATATATTTTGTTTCTAATTGATCAAATGCTTTATTAGCGTTTCATATATACGTATTTAATTTACACTTTGTAACACGGACTTCCTGAACCTTGTGGTGGGAGCTAAGACACCCACCTTTGTTATGTATGGTCTTGGGTTGAAATCAACAAACAAGTTAGATTCAAAGTCCGATATTTCACATAGTTCGCGTCTCAATTTAAGTACATTCTGTTTCTTATACGAGATCGTAAGGTCGTAATGCATTACTATGCATAGCCGTAACTAGGCAGGAGCAACTGAGACAGTGTCCCGGGGTCCTCACCTATAAGAGCGTCGAAAAACCCAGTCAGGCTTACAAAATTTCTACTCTGAGAAATATGGAAAGGATAATACGTAAGAAATTGAAGAATTTAGTGCTATAATTTAAATAAATTGTCATGAATACTGCAGATCTATCTCTTTGTACGCTAGGGAAAATGTCGACCCTCGGTGGCGACGAAATCAGCTTTGGGGGTCCATAGAGTTATTGTTACTCATCTAAGTAGGACAAAGCAATAATTTGTTTCCTTTTTCAAATATCTTGTTTTACTCTTCGTACTACTCTTCGCAGTAGTTTATGTGAAGTATATTTATTTATTTTAATTTAATTTAATTTATATTTTGCTCTCATTTCAATGATGTCACGCAGAAACGTAAGCAGACTACAGCAGAGCCGTAAGCAGCACGCTTAACTACAATTCGCGTGGTTCCAAGTTCGATTCCCGGTGTGGGTACAGTTGAACGACCAAAGTGGTTCAACTATAATCAGTAGCTCCACGTCTCCTTTAGCCGCCCTAGCATAACCGTGGGACGTTAAACTAAAACAAGTTAACCCAAAAATCAACACAATGCGTATTACTAACTTTAAGTCTTTGAATAATTGCATATACACTGAAGAAAAAACCCAAGTCCAGATTTTGGGATAAAACGAGGATAATATGCTTTTTGTTGGGAACACTATGACAAGACAGTGGTGTCAGTCTTAATACTGGGTGAAACACCCTCATTTCTATGGCGACATAGTCAGTAAGTGAGAGTAATGCTTACTGTTCTCACAGGAATAATTGATGCTCTCACTTACTGACGTACGTAGCCACATGAAATAAGGGTGTTGCACCCAGTATTACAATTGACGCCTGGGTATATATATATATAAAACAACACCGACGATTGGGAGGTGATTCCTGACACCAAGATAAGACAAAATGCTTCCTTTCGGAGTTACACGCTGCCAAAAACATGAAAAAAAATGAATTTTAATGTTCCACAGCTCCAGTGGCGGAGCCAAGGGAAGGTCAGGGAGGCCAGGCCCCCTTGCTCAAAATCTTGGCCCCCTAGTGCCCCCCACACAGTGATATAGCTATAGGTTTACAAACGCTAAGTGAGTCGTAGCCACAAGTGAAACTTCTACCAAAACATCTCTCCACAACAGAGTTATCAACTGCAGAATACCGTATGTTGCAATAGTCTGCGTTCCGAAATGAAATAAAATCAAGATTTACATCCCACGGATATGCCAACTAGGCTAATGGTGACGGAGACGACGAGAAATGAATGAAATGGTGGAATGAAGAAAGTGAGAGGAAACGGGAGAACCCCAAGAAAACCCACGCACGCGGTGTTTGTCCACCACAAAGTTCACTTGACGCGAGCTGTGATCGGACCAAAAGTGGACGCTCTACCACTGAACCACTGCTCTGCGTTTCGAGTAAAATAGCTCTACTAGTTTATGTTCGTAGTACAGCAAGATCTAATTCACCGAAATCTGTGGGATGCATGCATTGATCTCACCACCTGAACTACCTTTTAACCCCTGTATCTTATTGGCGTAGTTATCTCTTTTGTTTTCGACAAAGAGCCAGAAAGAAAAGTAAAATTAGTCGGCATTCTCATTCGCTTCAATGCTGAAATTTATACTAAAATATGAGACACTTACAAATAGCATACACTTTAGTAAACCATTACACTTGCGTTGGACGAAAGAAGTGTTCGTACATTACCTATTACAATTCGTACAGTAAGTTGTTAATTCTCATTGACTATGGTGACATAGAACAAATGCATAGTAATCATTAAATAATTTGGTACTACTACTACTACTACTACTACTACTACTACTACTACTAATAATAATAATAATAATAATAATAATAATAATAATAATAATAATTATTATTATTATTATTATTATTATTATTATTATTATTATTACAGTTTATCTACATAATAATATAAATAACTATTAATATTATTATGCGGTATTAAAACAAATCTGGAACTTGTGATATTTATTCACTTCCATCATTCCATCAGGCAAACTGGTCCCATGTGTGCAAGAAGGAATGTTTCGAACTGGTAAAATTTGAGATGACTACTGCCTATAACCTTGAGCTTCGCCTGTCCAATTCTATTATAGCAGTCAACCTCCGCCGTCACGTCTAAGTGGAGTAGTCACCTTACCCTTGCTCATGTTCGGCGGCAATCACGAGCACTAGGTTTACTCACAAAGGATGTCGCGGCATGTTCTGCGAACAGCTTGTTGTTTACAGTTTCCATTCAACTTTCAGAAGTAATGTTCCACTGTATAAATATGATAAACAGACTTGTTTCGTAGTTCGCTTTGATTTTCTTAACGACTACTAAAAAATAAGTAGTTATCGTATTTCTGCTTTTTTTTTTTAAATAGTGCTTTTGGATAGGATAGGCCTAATGGATAGAATAAGATATGCATATTCAATGATTTTTAAATTATTCAGTACATTTTAGCTTGTGATTGAACCTTACAAGTTTTGTGAGTATATGAATCAAGTTTTTCCATTCATTGAAGATGCTCCCCTCAAAATTTTCGTGGTCCCTTCACTGGCCCCCTTGAAAAACATTCTAGCTATGCTACTGCATAGCTCCAATACTATGGGATCTACCGTAGTCGGGTCAAGACTTCAACTAAGAACTAGTATGTTCCCTATCCAAATATCCATGTATCAGTATCTTGCGGTACTTCTGCAACTGCTTTTACAGAGGTAGTTGGTGAGTACTTAAAATTATATGCCCTTAGACAAACTCCTTCTATGAAAATTGTTGTGTGAGTACCGCAGGATTCTGAAACCTGTATTTTTGGATAGGTCACATAATTGTTCCTAAGTAAAGTCTTGATCCGACTACCGTAGATCCTATAGTATTGGAGCTAGGGACCATTAAAGTTCATTTTTTCATGTTTCCGGCAGCCTATAATTCCAAAAGTAAGCATTTGTGCACCCAGGTTGGTCTATACTTTTTGTCTTATCTTGGTGTCAGGAATCACCTCCCAAACGTTGTTGATATATATATATATATATATATATATATATATATATATATATATATATATATATATATATATATAGGTAGATAGATAGATATAGATAGATAGAGAGAGAGAGACAGACAGACAGACAGAGAAGGCTACATCAGCAGTGGATTTTGTTTCGGGAGAGGTTTGAGAAACGGGTAAGAAACATTTGTGCTGTACGTGCAGTGCGAAAAATAGTCACAAATTTATTTCGGGAGGGGCTTGAGCCTGATAGGCACCCCCTAAATACAGGACTGTACATCAGTGAACCGTTCCCATATTATCTAACACTGCGACGAAAGAAATTTTGAGTGAAGACAATTTTAATTTTTATCAATATTCGAGACGAGACCGAGACTTTCGAGACTGACCTAAGTCTCGTCTCGGTCTCGTCTCGATTTATAGAGGCCTGTCTCGGTCTCGGTCTCGTCTCGGTTATATAAAATCCGTCTCGGTCTCGGTCTCGTCTCGGTATATAAAAGCCCGTCTCGGTCTCGGTCTCGTCTCGATAATTCGAGACGAGACCGAGACGAGACCGAGACTAGTCTCGGTCTCGGTACCATCCCTAACCGAAACGGCACAGGATCGACACGGCACAGG
Organism: Thermobia domestica; assembly: GCF_964235325.1. Lineage (NCBI taxonomy): Eukaryota > Metazoa > Arthropoda > Insecta > Zygentoma > Lepismatidae > Thermobia > Thermobia domestica. The sequence continues at coordinate 43,371,595 of NC_137459.1, read as the reverse complement.
ACCGAAACGGCATAGGATGGACACGGCACAAGACCGAAACGGCATAGGATCGACATTCTGTAGGGTGGTCAACACTTTCTGAATATATCAGTATCGCATATCCCTCACCTTGAATTTGTGGATATAAAAAATTGTAAGGATAAATAATTCTAAATGGTCTATTTTTTAAAAAATTATGTATATATATATATATATATATATATATATATATATATATATATATATATATATATATATATATATATATATATATATATATAAATTGTATAAAAATACTGTTTGTAATATATCCATGTCTCACAACTTTAATTTTGTGATATTAAAAAAATGACGCTAAATGACTCCAATAGTTTATTCGAGGTTTTCAATACCGAATAAATAATATTATTAGTCTGATATTTTTATAATGCTGTAATTTTTTATGTATACTAAGTTGAAGTATGTATATGTAACTGCAATTTTAAAACTGTAGGCTTAGAATTTGCGTTTGGAAATTTGGAATTTTTTAAGGGAATCAATGCACCTATGTGAAGTTGCCTCCTTTCAAATTTCGAATTGAAATCGGAAGCCAATCCTTTGTTTTTCGTTTGTTATTGACTTTTTTGAAGAAAAAATAGTAAAAATCGTATCTTTCTTAAAGCATAAAGAGATGTTTACAAAATAAAGTTGGTATGTGGCCAAATTTACCCTTGTTCCTCCACTTAAAATTTTGATTGAAAATCAAAATCAATTGTTTGATATGCGTATGCTATTAATTATTTTGAAAAAGAATAGTCTGTTTCGAAAAACATAGAGTCTTTTCAAGAGAAATGGGTGAAATCAAAAACGAAGCCAAGCGTTTCTTATTGGTTGTTTTTAAGAGCAAATCGCTTGTTTCGAAAAAATAGAGAAAGAGATTTACAAAATAAATTTAGAATGTGATCAAATTCAATCTGATTCCTTTGCTTACAAATTTCGATTCAAGACCAAAATCAATCGTTTGATATAGATTTGTTGTTGCTTGTTTGGAAGAAAAGTAATTTGATTCGAAAAACATAAGAATATAATTAAGAAATAATGTTGATGAAGGTGATTTGTTTCGGGGCGGGTTGCTTATTTTGAAGAAAAAATCACTTGTTTCAAAACAACCAGTAAAATATATCTATTTGCAGAATACATTTGGTGGTCAACTTCATACTGTTTTTTCTGCTCTTAAATATCGATTCAATACTCAAGCTAATAACGTGTTTTCATTTCTTATTGATTGGTTTGAAGAGAAAATAGTTTGTTTTGAAAATTATTAAGAGGCATTTACAAAATAAGGTTGGGTGGGCCAACTTTTTGGTGGTATTTCAAATTTCGATTCAAAATCAAACTCAATCATTTATTTTTCGTTCGTTATTGATTGTTTTGAAGAAAAACTGAGAACCATTAAAGAAATTTTGATAGTAAAGGTGGTCACCTTCACAGGGTCCCTGCACTTCAAATTTCGTTCAAAGCATAAAACGGTTAAAATAATAAGAGAAACACAATCAGTACTCTACGCAAATGTTTAGGGGGTTCAGGGGCTTTAGGAACACAAGTTTATATAATATCAAGTGTTTATATATATAAACGTGCTAATATGATAAACGTGCTTAATTTTGCATAATACCTTGCTCAAGGGGGGTTTCAAAGTCCTTAATCCCTTTCCTTCAGTACGCCACTAAACATCAATTATAAATCATTCATTATCCAAATTGTACTTCTTGTACTGATTCAATTCTTAATTTCAAAGTTTAAAATTATATGAGCACTTATTATGCTATTGGAAAAGAGCACATATTTTATGACAGTGCAAGGAAGTTTCTTGTTTCAACAATTGAAAGAAAGGAAAACACCAATAAAAGTAATAATAATACCTGACACGAATTCCGATAGTAAATCATATTTCATTATCTTATTTGAAACTTTGAGAAAATTGAAGCTCTACACCAAATACAAATTGGATAATAAGCAATGCTTTATAATTGCTTGATACATTTCAAATTGAGAACAAAGAGAGTGATACTGTTTAAAAGAAAGATTGGATAAAAACAAGAATTTTAGGAATGATCTAAAAAATGGATCAAAATATTATGATCTTGGCTAATATTAATTTTTGGATCAGTTACCATAAAATATTCGGTCTCTAAATCGAGTTTTCTCCAGATATGTAGTTCTCCAGGTATAAGGAGTACAAGAAAAATTTCGATTAATGAAATATTTTGGATTTTTTTTTTATAACGTGCCAAAAAATTTTTGGACGGTCCCTAAATCGACTTTTCATATTTTTTACGCAATAAGCATATCACACTGAGTTAGTTGGGTTGGGTTACAGTATATGTAGTTTTCCATATATAAGACATACAATAAAATTACTGATTGAATGAAATATATTGGACTTTTTGGATCAGGGGCTACAAACATTTGGACGGTCCTTAAATCAAGGTTTCGTATTTCTTTCGGAATAAGCACATCATGCTGAGTTAAGTGATAGTTTTGGTTTGGCTGCACTATATGTAGTTCTTCAGATATAACACGTACAAGATTTATTTTTTATTGAATGAAATATATTAGATTTTTTGGATCAAGCTCAACAGAATTTTTGAATGGCCCCTAAATCGAGTTTTCGTATTTTTCATACACTAAGCACATATTACTGACAAGGAAGGGTCACGCAGTGGCTCCGCTGAGATCCGAACGAGAGAATTGTGTTTGCATTTGAAATGTTATAACTAGATGAATCCCAAAGTTATACGTGCCACCGGGAGGAATATCGTGAGTTACAACATATTTTGTAATGTAAGAACTACAAAAATAAATTACATGGCAGAATAGTTTGAACCGAGTTATTTGTTCGGAAACGGTTGGGTAAGTGGAAAACTCGACCAACACGTATCCCATCATTTTCAACGACAACCTTTTTGGGGTAAAAAAAAAAACTTTGTCCCAGAGTCCCCCGCAGGGTACCAGACGAAGTCCAACTCAAAATTTTCAAATGGGAAGGGGGGTTAAGTGGCACATCATTTGAAAGCTGTTGTAAAATGAAAGAAAATGCAGCAAGTCTCGACTCTCTACAACAACCCTGTGCAAAATGACGGAGGGTCAAAATGTAACCAAAAACTTAATTGAAAAGTCCATGGTCACCCCTATAAATCGGAAATGGTGAGACTTGAAAATAGGAAGGGAGTCTGGCATTATGTTCAAAGTACAACAATTTAAGTGAAAACGTCTTGTCCCAGGGTACCCACAGGTTCCCAGGTGGGGTCCAACTAAAAAATTTCAAATGGCAAGAGAGGTTAAGAAGCTCATCGTTTGCAAGATCTTGTTAAATGAAAGTAGATGGAGCAAGTCCTGACTTTCTACGACAACCCTGTCCAAAATTGTGGCGGGTCAAAATGTAAATAAAAGCTTAATTGAAAAACTATGGCCACCTTGAATCCAAGATGGCCGCTTAAAATCTATGCCATTCATAACAGTGCAAATCTAAATCACTATTTTTCTCTATTATGTATTTAGAAATACTAGGAAGACTAAAGAACAATTGAATTTCGATTCACTTCAACTATTATTTCATTCGGTAACAACACATATATGGTTTCTTCTTAATGCACGTTAGTCACGGTTCTCTCGGCATTATTTACTTGAATATAACGAATATGCGATGAACACACAACTATGACTTCCTACTCATAGTAAAAAACAAAAAGAAATAACCTTCGGGTATTTTTCTAATTTTGTCATACGTAGTTCATACAGAAAGAATTTGCTGCACCAGTAAGTTGGGGGCTCTATTGTAACGTATTCGTGATGGTTACATTTGTATGTCATTCGTTGGTTTGATCTCAATACTTCAAACAATACCAAATAAAAAAAAAATCATTTGCAAGATTGGCAAGTAGTACCAAACATATGTAAGTCATTTCAGTACATCGAACTGCGTCAAACTTTGTTGGCTTGGTCACAGTATTCCAAGAAATAACATGTTTATATACAAACTCATTTTTCACGCTGGCAGCCATATTGGATTACAGATTATACTCTTTGATATTTCGTGGACTATTAACCATAAACGTTCACTTCTCCAACACCAGTAGTGTGAGCTGGATATGCGTTCGATACATAGTGCGGCATTTTGAACTCAAGATGTCGCGTTTTTGAACATTTTGCATATTTTAGTCACTTACTAATCAACATTAATGCCAAATTTGTTTTCCTAGCTTCAGCAGTTTGGTATTCTTATCCTTTCGATATAGGTTTTAAGCGGCCATCTTGGATTGTTTTCCAATTTGTTTACATTTTGACCGACCGCAATTTTGGACAGGGTTGTCGTAGAAAGTCGAGACGTGCTCCATCTTCTTTCACTTAACAAGAGCTTTCAAACGATGTCCTACCTCTCTTGCCATTTGAAATTTTTTAGTTGGACCCCACCTGGGCCATGTGGGGACCCTGGGACAAGACGTTTTCACTTAAATCCTTATACTTTGAAAATAATACCACACATCCTTTTCTGTTTTCACATTTGTCTCACCATTTCCGATTTATAGGGGTGACCATGGACTTTTCAATTAAGTTTTGTTTACACTTTGACCCGTCGCCATTTTGCACAGGGTTGTTGTAGAGAGTCGAGACCTGCTGCATTTTCTTTCATTTTACAACAGCTTTCAAATGATGTGCCACTTAACCCCCCTTCCCATTTGAAAATTTTGAGTTGGACCCTGCGACCCTGCGACAAAGTTTTTTACCGTTTCCGAGCAAATGACTCGGTTCAAACTATTCTGCCATGTAATTTTTTTTGTAGTTCTTACATTACAAAATATGTTGTAACTCACGATATTCCTCCCGGTGGCACGTATAGCTTTGGGATTCATCTAGTTATAGCATTTCAAATGCAAACACAATTGTCTCGTTCGGATCTCAGCGGAGCCACTGTGTGACCCTTCCTTGTGAGTTCAGTTATAGTTTAGTTTTGGGTACACTATATGTTGTTCTCCAGATATAAAGCCTACAAGAAATTTTTTGTCTGAAATATATTGGATCTTTTGATCCAATAATAGTCCTTCATCCTCCATTTATACATTAAGCAAGTAACAATATAACGTGTACATTACGTGATACACTTTGTATTTTATGGTGTGATGTTTAATAATAAATTATTAACAGAATACCCGTTCTTCGCACGGGGAGAATAGTTTCATTTGGAGCATAAAAGGCAATGGTATCTGAGTATGGATTTAAATTGCATCGGAAGTGTTACTGTTCGTCTGAGTGACTCCAAATACTATTTCATCGACACTAATATCGGTATTATTTTTTATCATTATATATATAGGGTGTAACTTAATTAATGTAATGAACGTCTGGAGGTGATTCCTGGACTCGGAAGAAGAATTTAAATGAAACGAAGTCTTTAGCTTATCACAATTATAACTTCTATGCTAATGGTAACGGATGATCAATGAACGGCTTCCTGTTCAACTTAAGAGTGTGTAAAAATGGAAAAAATAACTTTGATCTAGAGTAGGTTTATAACGACTGTGCATAAGACAGTCAGGGGCAAAAGATCATGTATGATGAACTAGAGTATAAGGGATTCTTCACATAATATAATTTGAGCCAAAGTAAGCTGCATTAAAAGATTTCCTCCCCGTAATGCGTAAATCCGTGGAAGATAATAACTACGAGTACAGAAGGAATGAAATTCGACGATACTCAAGGTGTTGCGCGTGTTGCACAAGGAAAGAAAGAAATACAATTTCAAATTATCGATTTATTCTGTTTCGTACAAGGTAGGATAACTGTGAAATACTCAGAGGTACCTTGTACAGTATTTGTGCAATGCAGTATGTGTACACGAGACAGCTATGAAGAATAACAGTTCACAGTCTGATATTGTCGACCGTTGACCGCATTGCAAAGATGAATCGGCGAAGCAAATTTTTCTGCGTGTGGTCAAGCACGTCTGAAATTTCGTAGATGATTGCCGCAGCTATATTAAATCGAGCTACAAGTTCTTCGACTGTCGTGGCCGGAGTTTCATACGTATCCCCGAAATAAAAATCAAGCAGCGTGAGGTAGAATGAACGAGGTTGTCATAACACAGGTTTTTCTCTTCCAATCAAACGATCTGGGAATGTTTCATTTAGGTAAGTCTGCATATTCCTGTCAAAATGTGCAGGTGCACTGTCATACTGAAATCACATCTACTGTCTTATGTTCAAGGGCACATGTTCTATCAATTTTGGGAGAAAATTACGTAAAAAAAAGATATGTACTCCCACACAGGCAGGCCGGTAATAACTAAAATCCTACCACAAAATTATCCACCATACCACACCAAATTTCTGCTGCTGATCGTTTACTAGAGTTGTATGTGGATTTTTACGCCATACACATGATAGTATCAAGACGGACTCTGATCATTCGACGTACGCTGTCTTCAAGTTCAGCTGTCCATATGGGGCTATTTCCTCCGATTTCACGTACGAGAAACTGAAGGGACCCCTCTCTCGAAGTCGAATATGGAGGCGTGGAAAAATACAAGGAAAGTTACACTCTTTTGAGAGCGACGGTCACCATATAAACGCCTCGCCTCTGGGCTATTGCCCCTTGCTACTCCATAAATGAGTTGCATATCTGCCAGCTCGTGGACAGGGTAATCTTCCATTGCACAGGCGTGTACAGGTTAACACAATCAATTTTACTTAAACCCCAACGTCTACACTTTTACACGACCTTAAATACCTGGACACAACCCTCTACCGTTGAACGCAACACTTCCCATTCTGTTATACAGCAATTACACGTGAAACAGTAGAGTATCTGACTATGTATATCACTCACAAGTTGCGTAGATGCTTATTACAACTCAGCCATGCTAATTGATGCCATTCCACAGTAAAACTGCAAGACAGCCTTCTGCAAGCCACTCGCAATTGACACACAAGGGACGATAGTTCCGTAGGTATTCCTCCGTGTAGGTATTCCATACAGCTCTAAGGTACAAATGGTGATCAGAAAAATGGAAACACCTTAACGAAATTGCAACTTACCAGATTAATATGGTGTCGTGCCACCTTTCGCCTTCAGAACAGCCTTGATGCGACGTGGGATGGAGGCATAGAGGTCGTGAATGGTAGCAAGTGGAATTTTACACCATTCCTCGTGCAGCGCATCAGTCAGTTCTGTGAGAGAGGATGGAGGGGAAATCATCGCTGGAGTCGTGTTTCCAAGACGGACCACAGATGTTCAATTATGTTGAGATTTGGGGATTGGGCGGGCCAGGGAGGTGTTGAACTTCATCCCGATGTTCCTCAAACCACGCGGCAACAACGCCAGCTGAGTGAATGGGTGCATTATCATCCTGGAAGATGACGTCATTGTCCGGGAACAACATCCGGACCATAGGATGCAAGTGGTCTCCTAAAATTGCGACATCATTGTTGGCAGTGATTCGTCCGCTAAGTGTGACCACAGGACCCAATGAAAACCATGATATGGCAGCCCACAGCATCACCGAGCCTCCGCCATGTTTCACAGTTGGGCGGAGACACTGCAGATCATAAGCTTCTTTGGGCGTTCTCCACACATAAACACGGCCCGTGGTTGGGAGTAGGGTGAAGGATGACTCATCCGACAATATCACACGTTTCCAGTCCTCAATGATCCAAGTTGCATGGTCGCGGCACCATTTGCGGGTTACATGCGTAGGATCGACACTGCGTAGCATCGACACTGCGTACGGTCGAAACTGCGTACGATCGAAACTAAAACCGGCGTAGGATCGAAAACAGATAAGGTCATATGATCGAACAATAAAAAAAACAATTATTTTATAATCACAGAATATTAAATAATAGTATTTTTTTGAAGTTATATAGGGAAAAACCGGAGTAGGATCAAAACTGTATACGACCGAAACTGCGTAGCGTCGAAACTGCGTAGGATCGAAACTGCGTACGGTCGAAACTGCGTAGGATCGAAACTGCGTACGGTCGAAACTGCGTAGCGTCGAAACTGCGTAGGATCGAAACTGCATAGAAACGGAACTGACAAATAAAATAGTGACAAATATAATTAAATAATCATACAGGGGTGTACCCAGGAAGTTTTTCTTGGGGGACTATGACTTATTCAGGAGGACCAAAAAAGCTAAGTCTTGTCTCAGCAGGGAGAAAGGAGAAGCCTCCCCCCAAAAGCCACTACTTCTGATCAAGTTGGCAAATTCCTTGTTCAGAAGATTGCCGTTAAGTTCAATTGACTTAGCTTAACATTTTCTTAGTTACCTAGTTGCTGTGAATTGTCACTTCTTCTATAGACTTTGCAGGTGGCACAATCGAAGGTTCATGTAATTAGTTCAAGTTTTTGCTTGTTTGGGCTTCGTCCCAAATTTACTAACTTCCAGTGTTGTTTTGTTTAAAACAAAATATTTAAAACAAATGATTAAAACTTTTTTTAATTGGAATTTAATGTTAATTGTAATTGTTTGTGAAAAATTTGGGAAATTTATCCTTTCCCCCCTACTATTTCAGTGTCCTTGGCTATATTCAAACCAACGTACAACTGTCTGGAATCATTCTTGGCCTACAAAACACACCATAGAGGAGCACGATTGGATAATTAGGGAAGCCGGTGAACCACCATGTATGCTGATTTTTGCTTCTGACGCGTAAGAAGTGCCAAAATTTCATGTGTATTATGAGAGATTTTTTTTCTTTCTCTCTTTGTATGGCAGCCAGCGACTTCAGGTTTTTACTGTACCTTTTCAACATACCAGAAAATTCTTTTTAGGTGACTTGAACCCATGTGGCTTCGGTGTTGCCAGCTAGAAAAAATCATGAAATTCGGCTAGGGAATTTTTTTTAAAAAAATTTCACTCCTACACTTTTTCAATAATCCCTCCCGTTAGCAACACTGCAATCTAACTTACACCAAAAAATAGCCATGTCCCTCTTCTAAAATACAAGACGTAAACGATATCAATCGGGCTAACAGTGTTTGGGCAATAAATCATTAACTGAAAGTCTACGAAAACCCAAAAATCGATTTTGTCCCGAAAGGGTTAATGAGATATGCGCGCCAAAGATTTTGGGCTCTAATTTAACGTGAGCCCCCCCCCCCTTCAAATTTCTGGAATGGTCCATAGAATGAATGGCCTACATAGTACTGTCTACGGGCTGGATGGGCTACCAAATTTCAGCTTTCGTTCTCCCATAGTTAATGTGATATAGGCGCCGAAAATTTGGGGGCTAACTTCACCAGAGCCTCCCAACTTTCTGAGCTAGTCGAGATAAAGATCGAAGGGCTAACAAATTTCATCTTTTGGGCCAATATAGTTAATAAGGTGTGAAAACCAAAGTTTTGGGACGTTAACTTAACGTGAGCCCTTAACTTTTTGGGCAAGTTGAGATAATGGGTGTACCAGGTACTAAACTTCATGGGCCTTCCAACCCATTATTATTTAGCATTTGGGGCACTCAAGGAACACAGATACAGGGTCTCCAAATGTGAAAATGAAAATGCAATCTTTAAGTTTTATGTCCGACTGTCATCCTGGGTAGACTAAAGGAGACGCAGATGATGAGAATAAATGGAATGGTGAAATGAATTTATTTGGGAGGGAAGCAAAGTATAATACATTTCAGTCATTACACATGCAAATAGATGTTTTATGGTAATTGTTTTTTGCTGAAATATAACTTCGGTATCTTTTATACGTGTTTAGGAGCTGAGATTATTATCTAATAATTATAAGGAAGATACGTTTTTTTTTTTTTTTTTTTTAAGGAAGATATAAGTTTTTCACCTTCGTACAACAATTCATGTTTAATAGGCGTATAGAAGGGGCTCATGCCCAAAACATTGGGACTCCATTTCTGGGACCCCATAGTGGGGACCCGGTTCCTGACCACCACTGTGCTGAGGGGAATCGGATCTTTCCAACGTCACCATCTGCATGCAACAACTCCATGCTTAAACGAGAAATAGAGTGGACTCGAGCCCAGCATTTCGGAACCGCATTTTCTGGAGCTTCGAGGCCAGGGCCCAATTTCTGACATTACCGCTTTCGTTAATCGACCCCGACCTTTCAAACGCTAACACTATAGTACAACACCATGTTAAATAGGCAAATAAAAGAGACCTGAACCCAAGCTTTCGGGATCTCATTTCTGGAGTCTTAGGTCCCGGAGCTTTCCAACACCACAATATGTATCCAATAACTCCATGCTTAAAAGAAAAATATAATGAAGCCAAGCTCAAAATTTCCGGACACCATTTTTGGACCTTTGAGACAAGGGCCCAATTTCTGACGTTAACACTGTGCTCAGACGACCCGAACCTTTTTAACTTCACCACCCACATACAATTCCATGTTTAATAGGCGTATAGGAAGAACCCGCGCCCAAAACTTCGGGACCCCATTTTTCTGGAGCCTCATGGCTGGAGCCCGGTTTCTGATATCACCACTGTGTTCGGGAGACCCGGACTTTTCCAATGCCACCATCTGCATCCACTAACTCCATTTCTAACACGGCTTCCCCATTGTAGGAGGATTTTGATGAATTTTCTCCAGGTTCTTTACAGCTATTTACAACATTTCAAACTATTCATAAGAAATGAAATTTCAATACATTAGAAACTGTGTTCTTTTAAAATGTTCAAAATGGATGACAGCATTGATTTCCAGTAATAATTGTAAACTTTCGTAATTTTTTTTCTCTATTTGAATAGTAGTTTAATTTCGAATCTTTTACGGTTAAAAATATTTTTGTGAAATGTAACGGAATACATTGAAATGCTCCTACTCCCACGGGTACGTGTTCCAATTATAAATCGATTTGAGGTTCAGTGTACAAATGAGAAACTCCCAAAGCGAAGTACAATATTGTAACGTTGTTGACATACATATGAATAACTGGTGATTAGGTCGTTAAGCTGTACATAAAATCATACAAATTTTCATTCATATTACGCAGACAAGTACACACAGAAGAGCATATGGATCTTTATCTGACTTCTGTTTCTCTAACTTTCTGACAGCCTCTACGAAATAATACAGATGCAAGGGCTCGAAAAAAAACGGCTTTTTTTGAAAAAAAAAACTCGGTTTTTTTCTGCTTCGCTTTTTTGCTTGGGAAATTTTGGGCTTTTTTCAAAATTCGGCTTTAAATTGATAAACCAGATTTTGTTTCGCTTCTCTACAACACAAAAAGTCATTTAATTAGTGGTTGATGCCGATAATAATATAAAACCTCGAAAATAAACCATGAATTTCGAAAAGATATTTCAAACAGTTTTACTTCTCAACATATTTACATTATGAATTCCAAAGGATTAACCAATGTATATAATAAGAATTTTTTAACATCCTACATACAAAAGTAAGCAGGGTTGGCAAGAGCCATGGTTGTTTTTGAAAATGCCAAAAACCCGTATTTGGGGGGGAGTTTAAACTAGGCTTTTTCCGTTTAAACCAGGTTTTTTTGGGTTTAGATATTTTGCTTTATGTATTTATATTACATATTGACAGAAATAAGTTTGTTTCGCCTTGGTGTTATTATGCAATAACGGGGTTATGCTGGAAGAGGTCACATAAGCTTAAAGAAGTCCGGTCAGTAAATTTCTTAAATTGAGAAACTCCCGCCCTAGCCATCGGGAAAATCTCGTCATTACTCTAAATGTAAAACAATAACGGAAAAAATCCTGTTATTGCTTTGCATGTAAAATTTAAAGGTCAACGTATCATAATCAGTACGCTAAAATTGAGGTATTAAATTACAAATTTAGTGCGTACATATCATTGAAAATACAATCCAAGCTAATGTTGGAAGCTACGTAGGCAATCGATAAATTTTGTCAATTTATATCAGTATATTTAAGCAACATTGGCTTCTTTATAAAACAACAGACATTCATTCATGCAGAAATATACAATTTAGTTTCGTTTCGTATGTTCAGGCTTAACATCCTTATGTAATACCGAGGTTATCAAGGAGAAGACTTTCGCTTAAAGTGACATCCGAACCACTACTTTGTTTACGCATGAAACAAGGGTTGTGGTTCGACTGAGAATTGAACATGGGACACCTTGATTAAAAGGTGAAAAGGAAATAAAACTAATGCAGATGGTTTGATGTATGGAAACGTCACCATGAAGTTCACACGATTCGCATTTTTCGCACCTTTTATTTTTTTTCGGTTTAAACCAGTTGTTTATTTAAAAAAGAGAAGAAAAACAGCATGTGTAAACCATCCAACCCTAAAAGTAAATACTTCTTTTAAAAAAATATTCAAATAAGTAGCAAAATTCTATGTAGTATTTTTACTTCAAAATATTCCATACCCTCTTTTTGGAACAAACTAAAATTAAAATAAAACGTAAGAAAAATACTTAGATTTATATGATAGCTACACTTAAAGGCTGCACACCTAGAGCTTTTGGTTTTGTATATTCTTGAAATTCTACAGTTTTATATAAGCACCATCACGGTTTATTCAGTCCTCAAGTTTTCTGTATTTTTAACAAGAGGGATTGAACATGAAGGGTGTGAGATAAGAACATGGTAACCCATAACTTTACTATTTTAAGAAATTAGAAATTTTCTGCTGCACAATCCATTTTGAAAGTCGGAAAGCTGATTTTTCACATAAGTCTATACATGAGGGATTAAACGAAGCGGTATGCGTTGCTGCCTATCTGATGCTGCGTATTTAAGCCCCTTCATATCATTATGGAACTCTCCCCACCACACCAACACACACACACAAAAAAAGGACTACGGAATATATTTAAGTTAAGATAAATACAACTGCACAAGAAAGATGATTGACTGGAGCTTTTGCGCTTCTATCGAGAAGTCCGGAATTCAACTCAGCATTCGACCATTCTGACAAAACTTTTCTTCATTCCATCTATGAAGTAGAAATAGTGCGTGTACTGTGAGTTGGCTGACTTCATTTCTTATTGTTTTTAAATCGTTATTATTACTAATTACCAGCAGTGGTAATTAGTAATTATTACTAATTACTAATTACCAATTTTCTTACGTTTTATTTTAATTTTGCGAGGGTTAGCGGGGCGGTCTTTCGGACTGAAGCCTGTTCCCCAAAATTACGGAATGTCTAAAACAAACGAAATATCTATTAGTTATGCCTTTACTCATTAACTTTAAGCTGCCGTCAAATAAAAATTACGAATGTTTAGAAAAACTAAACATTAGTAAGAAAAAACCCTCCCAAAATACTTTTCTAAAGCCGCCACTGATTCTCAGTATAAAATGATCTTCAAGGTTGTATCCGGAAGATTATCGCTAAATATATAAACGAAACGAAATACAGTATTAGTTATGCCTGTACTCAAAAACTTCAAGCTCCTCCCAACTAAAATTAGGAGATTTTAGAAAATGAAACAATCAGAGAAACCCGTCCCAAAGTACGTTTCTAAATCCGCTACTGATTATTTGTATAAATTAGTATTCAAGGTTGTATCCGGAAAATTATTGCTAAATCGTTGCACAGCTACAGTATAACAGAAATGTGGAAGTACGGTTAGACGGATATATTGAAAAATGTACGCTTTGACGGATATATAGAAAAACGTAAGTTTAACTTCTGCGTTAGAAGCTAGACTACTAAGCGCTTAGAAATGAAATAGACGACAAACTGAAATGATATCGAGAAGAAAAAATATCGATAACTCAAAAGTTAAAATAAAGTTAAATAGCCTCTAAAATTGCCCTCAAATACTACATTCTTCATGTTAGCTTTAATTTGTAAAACATGTGCTCCATCCATCTTGATGGTGAATTTTAGAGCGAAATATGGCATTTAGGTCATGGAATTCTTATCTAAGTATAGAATGTACTATAAGAAAGCTATTTAGATAGAAAAATCAGGTAAATGAAAAAAGCCAAAATTTCCAAAATTCTCGTGTTTTTCCGCAAAAAAGCCGGCTTTTTATGTAAAAAAAAAAAAACCACCGATTCAAAAAAGCCGGCTTTTTTTGCATCTCTACGAAATAATATCTTTACAATCGAAATATTCCTTAAACATTATTATTATTCTTATCCTTCAATACTCATCATACATCATATTCTTCATTACTTTAAATTCTTCATATTACATAACTATTTTACATTATATTCCGTCGAAGCTGTTTCAAAGTTAGTATTACACTTCTGACATAGTCATCATTACAAATCATAATTGATTCTCAATCCATACGCCTGTAACTTGTCCATCCTACCTGCAGTGTGGATCCTACGCAGCTTGGATTTTACGCAGTTTGTATTCTACGCAGTTTCGATCGTACGCAGTTTCGACCGCACGCAGTTTCGACCGAACGCAGTTTCGACGCTACGCAGTTTTGATCCTACGCAGTTTCGACGCTACGCAGTTTCGACCGTACGCAGTTTCGATCCTACGCAGTTTAGGTCGTGTGGAGTCCATGAATATAACCCTAATTTATAGCTGCACAGGTTAAACAAATTAAAGAGAGAGAAAAAATATATTTTTTGAGCGCATGATTAAAACTTAAATTATTTCAGGGCAACTGCGTAGGATCGAAACTGCGTAGAATCAACACTGCGTAGGATCGACACTGCGTAAGATCGAAACAGGTTTTGAGCTGAATTTTTCGATCGTACGCAGTGTCGATCCTACGCCGCATTCCCCCATTTGCGGCGTGCAAAAGCGTTATGGTCCCTGATGAGCGGTTTGGCCCGTGCAACACGACCGCGTAACTTCATGTCATGTAATTCGCGGCGGACTGTGATTGTCGAAACGGGGTGGGGGAGGTGCTGATTGAGTTCCTCCGTCACTTGCTCCGCAGTGGCACGACGGTTCTGCGTGACAATGCGCTTTAATACCCGGCGTGACCTGTCACTCATGATTTTCTTCCGCCCACTGTACTGCTTCCCCGATGTTAGGGATGGTACCGAGACCGAGACGCACTTTTATATACCGAGACGAGACCGAGACCGAGACGGACTTTTACATACCGAGACGAGACCGAGATCGAGACAGTCCTCTATAAATCGAGACGAGACCTTGGTCAGTCTCGAAAGTCTCGGTCTCGTCTCGAATATTGATAGTTATTTTGAATTTACTCAAAATTTGTTTCGTTGCTGTGTGAGCTAATATGGGAACGGTTGACTGATGTACAGTGGCGTATTTAGGGGTAGGTATGGGGGTCAAGCCCCTCCCGAAATATATTTATGATCATTTTTTCGCATTACACGTACAACACAAAGGTTTCTTACCCGTTCCTCAAGCCTCTCCCGAAACAAAATCCACTGCTGTTGTACATAATCTCCTCTCTCTCTCTCTCTCTCTCTCTCTCTATATATATATATATATATATATATATATATATATATATATATATATATAGGCGCAGATCTAGGATGTGATAAAGGGAGGGGCTTGAGGGCCGGGAGGGGAGAGGAGGGACCATACTTGGACTCTTTATCCAGTGTAAAGCAGGAATGAAGTTCATTTTATTCAGTGTATACCTGAGCGTTAAGGGGAAATATAGCCCCTTGGATCCACGTATATATATTCAAAATGCTGAAATTTTGTACCATGTTGTGTGAAATATTGAAGGAAAAATTCTTCTAGATACCCTACAATACCACTAGATAAAGAAGCAGTGTTGCTAACGCAAAATAAAGTTTTATTTTCTCAAATTGCATTATGTAAAGTATTACCTATTTCTAATTTAGATATTAAATAAAACTACAATACAACATACATTATTCGGTGTAATAAAGGACAATACAGTATCACTAACATCAACATTTTGGAGATGACTAATAACTCAAATGGAATGGTGCAATGCTCATTATTTGTATCTTAGCGTCAAATACTATGATCATGGCATAATGCATTTCGAATGAATGAAGGAACAAAGTTATAAGAAATGAAAAAAAAAAAAAAAAAACTTTTTCTGAAGACTACTTCGAAAACGTGCTGACATATCACGTCTCATCATGTAGATTCTTCCAAAAGACTTAAGTGATCATAATGTCATTTACAACAATTGTTATTTCAAACCGTTTCAGAGATACCAAACACTTGGATAGTGATTGTTATACTGCTTAAAATATCGTATTTATGTTAAATTTTTATAATGATTGGTGCTTTAGTTTGCTTCTATAAGATTACAACAATAGTTTCTGGTGGTTTTAATTACAAGTCGCAGTTCCATTCTTTTAAGCAGTGTTGCCATCTTAAATAAATGCTAGATATTATTCTAAATACAGTGAAAATAACGTAGCTAAACTGCAAAATATTTTAAAATTACACCGTAATTTGTTTTATGGTACAAGAATGTTTTCAAAAGACGATGTTTTTCACAGTCTTTATAATGTTAATGTCAAAGTTTTGGTTCCAGCAATACATGTAAATGCAAATTGTAACTGAAATTAAATGTAACTTATAACTTTTTAGTAACACTAGTTGTTCCCCTTAGCCTTAGGCCTGATATACACAAAACCATACTTAATTAAAAGTTCTAATTACACCCTACTTACATTTCACTTGTTTTTTTGTTTGACTACCGACCACCTCAAACTCGATCCATACCATATAGCTATATGCAAATTATTTAAGGACTTACAGTTAGTAATACACACTGTGTTGATTTTTGGTTTGGTTTGTTTGAGTTTAACGTCCCACGATTATGCTAGAGCGTCTAAAGCAGACGTGGAGCTAATGATTATAATGGAATCCGAACCACTTCGGTCGTTCAACTGTACCCCCAGCGGAAATCGAATTCGGGACCACGCGAAACGAAGTCAAGCGTGCTAGCCGCTAGACCAAATGGAGGTCCTCATATTGTGTTAATTTAAATCATTGAGTCAGTGTTGTCAGATTCAACACAAAGATCAAAAACTAGCGTTTCAGTGCTCCAAGAGTAGCGGATTTGAACTATTTGTAGGCCAAATGTATAAAATAGAAAGAATTATTTGGCAATTAATGACTGGTACTAATAAAATTATTTTTAGCATCGGCTGGAAAATGTGCTGGACATATTGCAAGAAATTATGATCGATGGAGGAAAACAATTCTATACAGGATACCATGAGATAAAAACAGCCTAGGAAACGTCCTTATACAAGAAGGTTTGACGAAATCAAGAACAACTGGGGAGTGACCTGAAAAAGAATTGGCCAAGATAGATAGTTGTAGAGAAAACTTGGAAAGACTTTCATCCAGCAGTGGATAGATAATGGTTGATTATGATTATGGCTATGACTTTATTATATCTGGACCTCAGAGGTAAACTAAACCAAGTCACAATTTCGCAATTTTACAGGAGAAGCGAAAATCCGGTTCCTTAACTAAGACCTATAGTACTGTTTTCAAACTATACTAAGCAGTTACAAAGTAATAGATTGCTTTTAGGCTTACATCATTGCACCACTGGAAAGAACATAGTATATTTTAAAAAAGTATAGTTAACTCAATTTCGACCAAAAAGTGACTTAGCATAGTCTACCTCTAAAATTTAAAATTCATATATATATATATATATATATATATATATATATATATATATATATATATATATATATATATATATATATATATATATATAACTTTTACTTGGTAAGGTAGGGTAAAAACGGATCCAAAATTTAACGAAATTCGTACAGCAAAAAAAAAAAAAAAAAAAAAAAATTGTTGATCCTTCATATTGCAGCAAAACTACGAAAGTTAATAGAAAAGAAAACTAGAAAGTTAAGAATCACTTCTTTTGCCGGGACAGAGAAAATAGATACAGATAGCTCGAATTACCTATATATACTTATATAATATGCGTGTCCATGTTTCGCAAGTAATTTTCAATCAATATAAAATTTCAGCGTAATGAACGCATGATTAGTTTTCTCTAATAAAGATAACATGCAGCGCTGAGAGCTTAGGAATAAGCTTAGTCTATGCTACGATACTGAATATATGCTTATGTAATACATTACTACATTATGAACTTGTATAAGAAACAGAATGTACTTAAAGTGAGACGCATACTATACGAAGCATCGGACTTTGAATCTAACTTGTTTGGTGATCCAACCAGAGACCACAGACAGCAAAGATGAGTGTCGTAGCTTCCACCACAAGGTTAAGCTGTGCCTGTTAAGGAAGTGCCTATTTTAAAGTGTCAATTAAACACTGAGATGTGAAACGGTAATAAAGCATTTGATCAATTTGAAACAAAATATATTGTAGTAATAATTTACTCTATTTGTTAAGATAATGACCGTTATATTCTGTTTTTAAAATGACAGTCAAAGCAGAATGTATTGGATAGTAACTGAGAAATTGTAAAATTTCAATTTCGGTACGATTAAATACATTCGTGTTGTTATGTGTTGCGTTATCCGTTAGGAGGTATTGAACAACTCTGTTTCAAAGGAAGGAAATAAACTACTGTATAGTACTGGAGTTAATTTAATAGATTTTAATTGTATAGGCAGTACTGAATCTATATGAGACAAAGTCTATTACTGAAAGTGAAATATGGGTTACTATTAGAGTTTTACCCCAGGTATATTATACCCACACTGATGATTGAACCTGGAACACACGCATGGAAAGCATTAGCGATAGCAAATTAGCTACGAAGAGGTACATCATACCATAACTCTAAATCAAGAATGAAGGCAAAAAATAAGAAGCGAAAACGACAGACTGTACGATAATAATACTTTCACAATTTTAATTTCACACTATTTATTTCGAGACTTTCGTGACGAGACCCGAGACGAGACCGAGACTTGGCCTTCGAGACCGAGACCGAGATCGAGACAAGCATCTGCTGACCGAGACGGCGACTTTTGACTCGAGACGAAATCGAGACCGAGACCGCTACTTATCTACCGAGACGAGACCGAGACTTACAAAGTCTCGTCTCGTCTCGATACCATCCCTACCCGATGCAGTTTTCCCGTGTGTTGTGTAGGCCGTCATCACCTTCGACACTGTCCCACGCGACACCCCTAACACAGTAGCCACTGCCGTCATACTCACTCCACATAACCGCGCACCAATAATTTGCCCTCTTTGAAAATCTGAGAGGTCTCACATTTTACACTACCTCCGTCTGCTGCAGCCACTTGACACTGCTGTTCCACTGCGCCTGACGTAGTATGGAGACCGACCTAACACACCACCACCAGCGGTCCGGCGCTGCGGGCGCACGACACCACTGCCAACCCATACATCTGACGTGTTGCCAACTACAGGTGTTTCCATTTTTCTGATCACCATCTGTACATTAGAATGTCGAAAAAAGACTATCCTTTTTTTTAAATGTACTTTCAACTAGCTTCATTTTAGAAAATTTCTCCAGCAATGACAAAATCAAAATGTAAGTGGTCTACACTAGGATAGTATTTTGGTATATTCACAATAGCAATGAAGATTTTCATAGCTGAGGGAAAAGTTGAGGTTTGCCAACTCGAAGGAAGGGGAAAACGCCATCAAAAGTATTCCTGGGAGAAGATTCACCTAACGGATAAATCAAGTATACTATTCCAGCGCACTTCTTGGTATCCTTATGCAACGTGTACAACGTCCCTTGTTTCTCCACTTTTGTTGCTTCTGTGCACAGAAGTACCATATTCCAAGGAATTACATATTTCGAGGAGGAAACCGTTTAATGCAGCTTACTTTTGCCCCATATGTATTCACACAATATTTGGAATCCCTGGGTCATGTGGAGAATTCTTTATAATCAAGTGTGCAGGCGGGACATAGAGCCCGGTTCCTCTATTTACACCTAGAATTCTTTTCCTTTGCTTCAAGAGAGCTTGATTTCTCCTTTATACCAGCGTTAGGGTCGAGTCGAGCCAAATCTTGTATGTAGTTTCGAGTATTCTATTCAAGTATCTTGCATAGACAATATAGGTTATCAATGATACTAGTGCTACTACTAGTACAACTTTTATTATTATCAATAATAATAATAAATAATAATTATAATTATAATTATAACAACACTGTGAATAAACATTAAAGATACGCGGTATGTATTTGAATACTAAAAAACTAGTTGATTGCTAACCTCGGTAGTCGTGAATTCTAGGAGTCAAGGATATTGTTCACGAGCTTGTGAATTTGAGTTGAGGGTTTAGGTTGAGTATTCGGGCTCAAGCCAAACATTGTTAAAAGTTATAGGGCACTGGCCCAATATCTTCAAAACTGTTCGCCCCGAGTTTAGAATTGTCAACAACTTGAGCAGTTCGGCTCACAGCGCACTCACTATCGACCCGAACCGAGAAGTGAGCCGAGCCAACAGCTCACCGAACCGAGTCAGCTAGAGCCTTCGGCCCAGATGAGCTGAACCGAGCAGATGGCTCATCCCAACCAAGCCAGCTCGAGCCGATGGTTCACCCCAAGCGAGCCGGCTCGAGCCATCGGCTCAGCTATTACTTCCCAACTGAGCTTCTTATTTAAAAATCTCTTGTGGTCTCGATATCGAGACGAGAAGACATGCGAGCAGTGTTTCCTCTAGTGAGCAACATTAAAAGTATTCCATATTACTACTTAGCTTACATTTCCCATGGCTTTCGCTTTCTAGTGAAATCAGGACATGATTTCAAAACGAGTTAAAACGAAATAATAATAATAATAATAATAATAATAATAATAATAATAATAATAATAATAATAATAATAATAATAATAATAATAATAATAATAATAAATATAAGTTTTCCATACATATAGAAATGCTTTTGACCAAGCACACAAGAAATTATATTTTGTCCATTTAGCACTATCATTCTTTTGTCACTCACAATTATTAATATTCATATAGTAAATATCTTATAATTCTTATATTTTAAAATCAATTGACAGGGCTCTGATTGCTTTTATGAGAAATAAATCTTTGGTTTTATAGATCCTACGCAGTGGCGATGATCGTGCGTCGTTTCGGTCCTATGCCGTTTCGGTCCTGCGCCGTGTCGATCCTGTGCCGTTTCGATCCTGTGCCGTGTCGATCCTGTGCCGTTTCGTTCCTATGCCGTGTCGATCCTGTGCCGTTTCGGTCCTATGCCGTGTCGATCCTGTGCCGTTTCGGTCCTATGCCGTGTCGGCTCTATGCCGTTTCGATCGTACGTATTCTATGCATATAACTTGCACAGGCATAGAATCGACAGGAGTTTATAATTTGTAAGAGCAAAGATTAAACAGATAATAAAAATATTATTTTTTTAGGCACATGATTAAAAGTTAAATTATTTCAGAGCAGCGGCGTGTGAGCAAAACGGCACAGGACCGAAACGGCATAGGATCGACACGGCATAGGACCGAAACGACACAGGATCGACACGGCACAGGACCGAAACAGGTTTCTGAGCTGAATTGTCGGTCGTATGCCGTGTCGATCCTGTGCCGTGTCGATCCTGTGCCGCATCCCCCCTTATGGATAACAATAAGAAGTGATATAAAAAGCAATGAGTTGATCAGTACTGGACTGTATACTTACTTTTGGACCATCCTGTATATTCTAGAGGGGTTCATCCCCCCCCGAACATGCCTGAATTCAACACTGGACAGTTTGCTAAAAACCAAGACTCTATTGCGTGTTTCAAACTGTCGCGTAATAGTAAACGTCCAGGGTTTTACAAAAGTACATTTACGGCATGGAAAGAAAAGTGGAGTAAATGTGTCACAGCGGATGGAGGGTACATTTAGTAACAAGCATATATATATATATACACACACACACAAAAAAAAACTACATGCACACAGCATGATTCATGATTCTAGTGCTACTATTTAAAATAGATACGGTCCATTGTAAAACAAAAATTTTGAAAGTACTTTATATTTTCCATAACCTTAGTTCGATCCTAGGCCCACTAATTTTGCTATGGACAACAGGGTTTTCTCGGGGTACTCTTGTTTCCTCCCCCATTATTATTCCATTAATTCTTCCATCATCATTCACTTGCCTTAATCATTGTCTCCCTTAGCCTAAAGGGCATAATCATAGCACGTTGACGGGCATTTCAGCTAATACGTAATAATAGTCCTATAGTAGGAAAAGAAACAACCAGGGGTGGTGATTAGGGAGGTAGGAGGAGCAGTTCCACCCACTTTTTTGAAGTGACCCCTTGATTATATACCTTCATTTGGAAATATAAAGTTTTTGTGTGTAGTAGATACTGGTTCATAGAAAAAAATAGCGCCATATATTTGCCGTTGCATTTTGGTTATTTCTCTTCCCGTAAAGTTAAGAAAGCTACAGCAATTGCGTTTTAATTGTCACGGAAAATAGCCCAAAAATTAACCTATTGGAGCACAATAATTCAAGTATACTTTCATTTATTCTTACAAGGGCTCGATATATTAGTCAGCCGCTTTGGAACTAATTGCGAGAACATTATATAAAAAAAAAAAAAACTTTCAAATTTATTCTTTAATTGCACAAAAATCGACAGTTCCTAAAATGTCTTTTCTTCTTTCTAATAGTAAGAAATATTGATTAAAGACAGAAAGTAGTATGAAACAACTTCTACCTTTTCCATTGTTTTGTCTACAGAATTTACGATATCTTGCAGTTACAATTTTTTTTTTTACTAGCACACACAACAATGCTTCATTTGTCAATTTACTTAATAAAATATGAAATACGGTATACGGTATTTTAACTGAAAAAGATAGTATCCTATCAGTTACACAACCTTTCGTCAAGCAAAATGTTAGAAACAACCAGAAAAACTGACACTGATATACAAATATTCAAATCAGTCTTGCCCCCATTTTTAACTTCCAATCGCCGCCACTGGAAACAACTATTGTGTTTCAAACAATCCTCTTGATTTTTGAAGTTTCCAACTATCTCTCTTAAAAAAAAAATCACCAGATGTAGTTTATGCAGTGGATTAAAAAAGTAACGCCTGTTCCCTGTATTAATATTTCAATTTTTCTCGTAGTTCTAAGTATTTGTTTTTCTGCTTTGTAGATGGCAGCAGAACGCAAATATTGCAACTTAATGGATACTTTCAACACATTCTTGTTTCTCCAATCATTTGAGAAAAATAAAATAACATAAAATTTGTCGAACACAACGAACGGTTTTCCAAAAATAAATTTGATTCCGTGTTACATTTTTTGGAAGTAGTGACATTAACTCCCACTGAATGATATAGTACTCAATCTAGTTAGGGTACAGCAACGTCTGCTTTGTCATCAGCATTCGTTTTAAACACTTTTGATTTTTTTTTTTTGAAAGGTGCAACACAGGGACTTGAAAAGAGTCTCTTTGAGTGTACCACAGCAAAAATACCAAACTTGAGTTTTAATAGACTTACGGACATCTCGAACATGAGAATTTTTATATAGCCTTTACAGAACGAATGGCGCAGGGCTGAGCCAGCAGTTTAAACCTCTATTGCTCCATTCCTGATTAAACTAAATGATTTAGGTCTCTCTCCTTAGAAAAGATTAAACTGTCCGATGATGTGCATTTCATCCACATGGGGGAAGTGAAATGAAATGAAATCTTTGTTTTACGTCCCGCGCTTAGGCTAAAGGAGACGGTGATGTTGAGGAATGAATGAAATGGTGACATGAAAAAGTGGGAGGAAATGGGAGAATCCCGAGGAAACCAACGCACACGTTGTTTATCTACACACAAATTCACTTAGCGGGCCTGGGATCGAACCCGGGACACCAAGCACCAGAGGTGAACGCTCTACCATTGAGCTTTTATTGTACCTGCAGAACATACATTGACTTAATGAGAACCGGACAACTGCCGTTATGAATTAACTCAAGAGAGTAGTTCTATCAATAGTTGCACTTATTGAACATTAACATATATGAAGAAAAAAAAAAGAAGAAGAAAAATCAACATATCACAAAAAATATAAAAGAAATTATTTCAAAAAAAAGAGACGTCTACATACTTCTCCATATTTACATGGACTTGAAGGAAGGAGTCTATAGCAACACCACCTCTGAAAACCGACTGAAGAGACGCCGGTCCACCTCGGAAGGGAAGAGGTTTCGGCGATTGCGTCGCAAGAAATCAAAGTACGTGCATGCATCTAACAAAGGCGTGTAGCGCTGAACATAAATTATCGTACAGGCAATTAGGAAGAGTACAGCACGATGTTTTGCTGTTGGGAAAAAACGAAAATCTGGAAGTAGCAAGTAATCAACAGTGAACTGATGTGGTGGACGGCGGCTAATACGACCTAACATCGCTGTCAAACTTCTCCAGATGGAGGACGCACCTACGCACTGCGTATAACGATGGTCCAATGTATCTTCATTGCATCTTTCACAAATCGCATCGGGTGCGCGGTGAACTGCGAATAAACGCGCACGAGTAGGAATAAGCTGATGAACAACTTTAAACCAGGCCTCTTGCATATAAGAAGGTAACAGCATCAAAAATATTGGCCCAGACTTGAGGCCAAATCACCTGCGGGAAATGGTGGAGTATTCGAAGGCGTGTCTGAGGATATGTTAACTCTAAAAGAATACCATATAATGTACGGGCGGGGTCGACAATCATCCCAGTGTAGGTTCAATTACGAATTAAGGTCAAAACATAGGACGGACACTGGGCTGAAAATCGTATAAAAGGGGGGTTCAGAGGAGATTCATAACTCGGCCAGAAGCAACTAATCCATCGTTGTGTTACAGAGTCTCCAATGAGAAGAGCATTATAGAAGTCGCACATAAACAAAGTTTGGCATTTAAGACGAAGGTGAGCGAGACTTAATCCCCCACGGAAACGCGGAAGGTAAAGTGCAGTACGGGGAATGCGGAAAAAGAAACCGCGCCAAATATGCCAAAGAAACAGGGATTCAAACTTACGTGCGTACAGTTCCGGTAGGGGGTACAATCTCGAACGGTACCACAATTTGGGCGCCACATAAACGTTAATAAATTGAATACGATTTAATTACCACAGAGCCACCGCCCCCGTTCACATGGAGGTCCAGCAGTGGAAGGGTTAGGGGGAAACGTTCGGTATTTTTAGTTCCCTCTTCCTATCAGTAGGCGGAGGGAAACTCTCCCCTAAATGAGCTACAAACATAAAAAAGTGGTATCAATAAATATAGATAAACATCCTAACTAATGATACCCTGTGTATGGCCATTCTTGCGACAAACAAGTGTTGCCAACTTCGAGAAAATGTATTTTTTCTTCTTTTATGGGTTGGGCACTGGGGGGAACAACAGTTACCTCGTTGGAATCTGTGTCCCATAATCTTTCCAAGAGCGTATGGCTTATATGCCTGTGACGATTAGAGGCGTCACGGTAGACCAAAATATTTCGAAAAATATATATAGGGTAATTCTCGTAGGGAACACGTTCGGAATTTTTTCACTTGGTATTGAACTTTTGCCCTTCATTTTTTGCATGATTGTACCCAATGAATGGCGTACACGTTAAAATATCTTTTCCTACGTACGAGAAGTAACAGTGTTGCCAGCTTTTCACAAATTTCCAGAAATAATAAAAAATCATTTTTTACAAAAAAAAATCTTCTTCTTGTTCTATTACGGGTTTGAAATGGGGGCACAAAGGGTAGATGATTGGAGTCTGTGTTCCATATCCTTTACAACGAGGTATCGTTCATCTCCTGGTGACAATTACAAGAGGTACTAGGGCTGCCAACTAAAGGTCTGCGATTTTCTTGAAATTCCTAACCGTCCTATGAAGGCTAGTGGCTATGTCCAAACGTCTGCCTATTAAGGGAAAACAGTGAAAGGTAGCTAGAACCGTTTTTGAAACGAAAGTGGTTTTAACGTTAATCGTCATATAGCAGAAATGGTAATAAATAGCTAGAAGCAGTCTTCTGCAATCCAGTCAGCATTCGAAGGGCAAATTCTGTTTCCACATTATCTCCCTACTAAATTTGGCCGTGCATAAATCCGCTTCCGGTTTCAATATTGATTTGCACAGAGCATAAACGACATAAGATAAGGCATCCCAGAGTGGATTGAGTTGATTTTGAGTTTAACGTCCCGTTCAGCAGCGAGGCTATATGAGACGTGGACCTACTGATTAACGTGGAATCCGAACCACATGAGCTCCCGCCGGGAATCGAACCCGGGCCTCCCACACCAAAAGCGCGTACGCTAACCGCTTAGCCACGGAGGAGCTCTCAGAGTGGATTGAGCATACCAGGAGTAGATTTCATGTCCTCTGTTTATAGCAAAAGTATTGAAATAGGCCATTTCCGGTTTCAACGTTGATCTACAGAAAACAAAAATGACAATAGACAGCAAAAAGAGTTTATCTGCAACCAATTCAGCTTCCCAAGAATAGACTGTCTGTATCCTTTATTCCTATAGCAAAACAAGAAGTGGTAGAAATCCATAACTTCTGGTTTTAATATTGATTTCATAGAGCAAAACGGCAAGAGGTAGCAAGAAGTGTCTTTTTGATATGAAATTTAGAGTCGTTAGAGTGCTTCCCTTCGATCTTAATATCTCTACTACCCGAAATGACCGGAAAATAGGTTATGGAAAATATTTGACATTCTTCCCTCCACAAATAACAGACAACATCGATTCGAATGAGACGAAAATAATTACAGAAATTGCCTCCTTCCCCCTTAAAAACGGAATTTTCGAAAACCCCATAACACGTGTCAATTCAACTAATTGTCATCGGAACTGTCACCAGTTAACTTAGCAACCCCAAACACTATGGATTCGAAAATAATCTCGATCATTTTGGACATTTTAGTTTCCACCCGTTGTCACCTCGTGTCGACGAGATTTGGAATTGCACCTAAACTGCACTTAAAGTGTCACTATTCATCTCAGCGTCCTCGAAAATTATATAATTGACACTAATATCGACCATTTTCGATTGTTTTTAGATGTTAGCCCCTTGCCTCCCCGTACCTAGAGGTTCCTCATCCCATGACGGTGAGTCTGAAGTTGGACTTAAACTGCATTCGTAATATAGCTATTTATCTGAGCGAGCCCGAAATCTATGGAGGCGACACCAATATCAATCGTTTTTTTTATTATTATTATTATTTTTTTGCAAATCACCCCTCCTATCCCACCCTAGGAGTAACATATCCACACAATCCTTGTTACATATTGTAAGTCGTATATGTACCAAGTTGGTCTGAAATTGCTCCAGCAGTTTCTGACGTGCTGAAACGTACATATGCATTTATATGATATACTAGTTTAAATCCCTGTTATTGGCTAGATAAAAATACATTTATGGAATTATTATTTCCGAAAAATATGAACCCCTTCCCCTTTAGAATGAGCGTTAAATGATAAATCCGAGGTCAATACCCCAGTGCTATGTTCAAAAATCAGTTTCAAATGGTTGAAACATATCAATGGCGGATCTAGAAGGTAAAAAAGTGGGGGTCCAGCCAGAACTCAGACTATGATAGGTATATCATTAGTTTACAATTTTTCATGGGTCCTGCAGAAGTTTCTAACTTGACTCTCTCCCGATGGATATTGTGGCTAGATTGTACGTTGACATTGTGAACCTCAAGTATCGTTTTACTGAGTTGCACAGAAAAAACTGCAACTGAAACTATACCTAATATTTAAAAAAAAAATCCAATAAAGAATAAAAAACAACGCTTACTATAAACCTTCAAAAATATATAAATAACAGCTTCAATTATTTTTGTAGCTCAAGAACCTGGATGGCCTAGGCCCTCCTGGCCTCAGGCTAGATCCACCACTAAAACATGTAATATTTTTCATGTACAACCTTTGATTTTAACAGACTTAAATCTGATTTAAACTATTCGCTGAGCAAAACAATACGTTTATTGTAAAATATATTAATGTGTAACAAGTTTCGCCAACAATCCACTTTGGTTTCATCAGATATAGTGTTGGCGAAACTTGTTACATATTAATATATTTTACGATAAACGTATTGTTTTGCTCATCGAGTAGTTTAAATCAGATTTAACACTAAAATATGTTCTTGCTTTGCCCATTTTATGAACAAAAAATTGGAGAGTAACACATTTCAGAAATGATCCTTTCCCCTAGAGGTTGAATTTTCGCAAATGATCAAGCACGTAGTCTCAGAGCTTAATGTCATTTGGATTGGCAGACTGATGTCATCATTATGGAAAATTTATTATTCACATCATTCTCACTCTATACCAATAGGGTTAAAATTGGACTTAAGAGACATCGGAAGTGTCACTATTCATCTCAGTGACCCCGAAACTATAAATCTGACGCTAATAAGTTGTGGGAATGACGATTTATTTAATACAGCAAAAAATCCTGTTTTAAAACAACGCAATTTCACTATCATTCCAGTATGTTATTTCAACACCAAGAACATCTCCTTCCAATTATAGCATAACTATCTAGTAACTGACATTGAGAATTTGTATTAGTTTTAATTGGTTGCTATTAAGGAAACTTTATGTTGTGTATTTAACATATATACCAAGCAACGAACAACATACTCGTAACCCTTCACGAAAATAGCGTTGTGAATGTATGAATTTCCCAACAACATGACTAGAAGTGCTCTTGCTTTTATGTGCTAGGAACAGTGTACACTGCTACTCTTGTAAATGTTGTCCTAACACCCATACGCTCACAACACTGAAGGATTACGAGAAATATAATACTTTGTTACTTGGTATGAATGACAAATATACCGGCGGACTCTAGTAAAGCTTCCGGATCAAGAGCAAAAACCGGCATATTACTCTCACGCTCGAAGTAAAAGGGGAAAAAATTCGTGCCGCGAAGGCGAAACCATGGACGGGCTCTAGTACTACACATAGACGTCAGCGGCAAACTTCACAGACATCAAAAACTTTTGTTGCTTCTACTGGCTCTATACGCTCTAGATCAGCGCCATTCAACCTTTTTTTCTCGCTTACCCCTAGACGTAGTTCCTCATCCAATTGTGTATTCCTAAAGCTGTTTAAAATAAATTAAATCGAAATAAATTTCTTAAACTTAACACATATATTCTGTTGATTAAAAAGCGGGGACAAATAGAGACCCAATAAAATGACAATCAATGTGCCAATCAAAAGACTATTTATAGGGGGATAAAATGCGCATCCGAAACTATTAACATGGAAAATGTTAAAACATATGGAAGACATTCAGTTCTACTGAGTTGGATTTTCCCCTGATCCTTCCTCATAATTTGCACATTCAGGACACTTTTACAAATTCAAAAACTGAAAGTAACTTTAGAACTTATCTGTTAATGAGACGACTGAGATTGTTTCTGGGACGCCAACTTCTCGATTCTTGGTCGAATCTTCGATAGTGGGAGAATCAGAGCTGATTCTGGATTCAAGGAATTTCCGTGCTTTGCTTTTACTGATGTTAATACAAAGAAACCCTGTTCACACAAATATGTTGATGGAAATGGAAGAAGTTGTAAAATAGCACTGATCATTCAATTTTTAGGATTACGTACCCCAAAACATCTTCACTTACCCTCGGTTGAATAGCACTGCTCTAGATCACCCCAGGAGAAAGAAACCGCCTGTCTTATACGAAAACAGCAGAATCTTGACAAACACAGCTTGAAGACTTTCCTCTTCATATTTCTGAGTATTATTTGGATAAGATTCAAGAACATCGGGGAAGGGAAAACTCGCACGTGCAAACATACCTTTGATTTCCAACCGCTACTTCTGCATATCTCGAACCGCTATTGGTAGTACAAAAATTTAATCTTACACTTCATCTGTACTCCTTCTTTTCTTATGTAAACGATCTAGTTCTACATTCTTTTCTGAGAATATAGGTGACTGTACTTAACAATTACTCACAGTCTTTTCAGGTATAGAAAGTATTGAACCCCTAAACTTCTGACCACGCAACAAAAATTTCTCGCTGCGCGTCTGTCCCGGGGAATATCATCACTATTGCCAATGGACAATGAAAAAGCAAGCGGAACTGAAAAAAAAAAGTTACAGAAAATTTTCATGGAGGAATATCTAGTCACCAGAATCGAACTCAAGGCCTCCCGATTGCAAGTCAGGAACGCTTACATCTGCGACGGTAATTTTATCAAGGTTTTAAGGCAACACTTATTTCTTAAACTGAGGTTCAAACCACTACTACCTTACTGGAGACTTGGGACTAGCAGAAAGAATCAGATCATTATATGTATATACACAGAATGTCTTAAAAGTCCTCTGACATAGGGTAACTGTTACTATCAGAGTTACAACAAAAAGTAAGAGGAAAACCCATTTCCAAATATAATGTCTTCAATCTAAAGTAGAGGAATTTTTTAAATCGGAAGAGCCGTTTGGGCCGTACTCTCTTTATGCGCCCAATGTTAAACGAAAATGCAACGTTGTCATTTACCTGGACCCACAACATAAGTGAATGAAGTTACTATTTGACATGGGGCTGGCCATCGACATGTTAGCGTAAAAGACAGTAACTTCATCCATTTATGTTGTGGGTCCAGGTAAATGTAATGTTGCATTAAATACTGTACAGCCAAAACTGCTCTTCCGATTTTAAAAAATCCTTCACTCCCCTCTTACATTTTCATGTAATTCTGATAATAACAGTTACCCTATGTCAGGGAACTTTTTAGATACCCTATTATATATATATATATATATATATATATATATATATATATATATATATATATATATATATATATATATATCAAAATGACGAATATCGATGTCGATTTCAGTTTTCAGGGTTGTTGAGATGAACAATGACACTTCCGATGCCGTGCCTCAGAATATGGGGAGGGGAGGAGGATATATAAAATCACCGAAAATGACCGATACCAGAGAGTGTTTAGTAATAGTAAAAAGTGACTGACTAACGGAACATGTTACTATTTTTTTTCTTAATTTAACAAAGCGAAGCGGGTAATCTATACTAGTCTAGTACTAAAACGTAAAGCTAAAGATGTGTTAATTCTCTTTAAATCTATACCTACAGCTTTTGGTGAAGTGCAGAAGAACAATTGCACTATAGAAGACTTAGGAAGAATGTAGAAACGTCTTGAATGACTTTTGAAGAACCTGATATTCCCAAACATTTTTTTCTTTGATTTTGAAATTTGATTTAGGATTTAGGATTTAGATTTCTGGGCTTTCGACATCTATGCTATTTAGCCCGTCACGCATGAGTGGTGACGTCCCACGGAAACTATGCGAACTATACTTCGGCCCCAGCCCCGCCACCCTCTGGGGGATGAAACTTTCCCTTTGCGTATGGAAAAGAAGTGAATGACATCAGCTGTGTTGCCAATTTGTCATTCAGTCGTTTGGTCTCGACGAGTGAAGATCGTCAACTAGTTAGATTGGCTAACAAGACAGAACACAGTGAAGTCCAAGGATGTTATAAAATAGAGGATCTGCCCATATGTATCTTCATCCTATTAAATCAATGAAGCCAAAAAACAATCGAGCATCGGCACGTCTGATTGGCTACTTTCGTTTCCGCCATGATTGTTGGCTCAAAACATTGCAATAATATTGGGTGGGCAGAGTAGGCGTGGCGAATCTGTGACGTATGGCTTCAAGATTTTGTTGTAAGGGCAGATCCTCTATTTTATAAAATCCTTGGTCAAGTCCGTGAAATAATTCATTTTGGCAACGCATCCGCATCCAACAATTGAAAGATCCCGGTCGCAGCAAATTGTTCCTCCTCTTTCGAGGGAGATATGGCAAAATACATATCAATAGTAGCGCCAGAAGAGGCACACTTGAAATACAAAGTCTCTATCCGGGAAAAGGGGAGAAAGAAAGGAAGGGGGAAGGAAGGAAGCGGCCTGAGACCTATAAGTTAAATACCGGTGAATGTGCCTGGTGAGAATGAGAAAAACCCAGGAAAACATCATTCAGAATGGCTGGCCTGAAAAAGCTTTTTACGGTTTTTAGACCGAGTGCCCCGAACGAGAATCGAACCGGATTTTGAAGTTTGAACCTAAAGGAAACTACTTAACGAGTCATATTTTGTTTCTACAGTAAAGCACAGGTGTCAAAAAGTGAATGGTGAAAAAAGAAAACTATAAATCATGAGTAAAGACATAAGAACAATTTATTTTCCATTATTGTGCAGTTACTAAAGGTACAACTGTCTGCAGCTGCAGTTGAAAACTTATTTTTTTTTGTTTAATATAAATTTGTTTTGTTGAATCTTCGCTAAGAAACCGTTTAAAAACCGGAAAGGTTGTTGAGCAGGTAGTTTCGTTTGAAGTTTTAACAACAGTTATTCTGTTGATAGCCACCTGCATGAGTGGCATATAAAATTGACTAGCTTATTGAGTCAAAATTAAGCATTAGGTTTATATATATATATATTAACAACGAAATTACAAGTGGTTTTGGACTAGTGGTGGAAAGGGACGGAGTCAAGTATAACAACGGGAATTTCTAGTTTCTATTAGTATCAGTGATTGCTAGCATTCTTTGATGTATCACAATAAGTTAATAACGTTCTCATGTATAGGAAATTTGAGATGAAATATGTGCTGTATTCCTTTGACAAAATGTACTTATTTGTGCAGTATTCTATGCATATGAAGCATTGCTTTTCCACTTCCTATGTTCTTAAAATTGCGAATGTTATTGAAGATTGGTTTCGTTTTCAATGGAAACCTTTAAATAGCACAAAAGTGTAACTACAACATTACATCTATGCCTACTACTCCTTTATGTGCAAGAGCTGCATTTAGTACTTTAATGTACGCGACTACACTTGAAAGTAAGCTCTTAATACGAACAAAATAATTGATTTAAACTATAAAATCAGTTTGAAACCAATGAACTGTAGTTTTGGTTTTTATTATAATTAAAAAAACTGTTTTTTATAACCTTGCTTATAGGTATGTTAAAAATAGATGCATAAAATTGACTACCTTTTTATTCTGTTTAGCTATATGTTCTAACAAGTAATTCATTGACTATTTGAAAGTTTAATGCCCTTATGTACTCTTGTCTCCTGTTTTGTATAGAATGCAATATTGTTCCCGGTTCAAACAGTCATGTTTCACCTTAAAAGAGGGAACCCCAGAAAATGTTTTAAATTGAAAAGACGTTTTCTTTTTATATAGCAGTTTCCTCTTGTACTTGTAATTTTTATTTTGATTCAACAACGTAATGAAATTTAATTTGAATTTTCCAGTGTATTTCAAAGTTCGCATCGTATTTCTGTATTTTTTGTTCCTAGAAATATCATACATTATCAATAGGAAAATTTTGGTCAATTGCGTATTTGTGTTAGACAAATTTCAATAGAATTAACAACTGACAACTACTATGCAAGTTTAATTGTCCGTCCCGATTCACAATTGAAATTAGTAATTGTCAATTGTGAATTGCAGCTGGTCATAATTCAATGAGAATCAATTGCAATGAACTAGTCAATGGAAAATAATTGCTGGGAAAACAATTGCAGTTGAATTCAACCAATCAATTACAATGGAATATAGTTTGCAATTAATTGAATTGCAATTACTTTCAGTAGATTGATTCATTGCAATTGATTTTTACTGATTGATCACCAATACTGTAGTTGCGTATATATTAATCGAACTGCTGTTTTCAGATAACAGCATAAATTAACACTTGACCTTTGAGCACTGGATATTTTGACTGTAAACCGTGTTCATAACTCAGATAAGAGTCTCCTGAGGGGAACGGTACGGTATCAGGACACTTGCGGTATAACCAGAAAACCAGTTTTTCTGGGACATTTATGGTACTGTTCAAGACGTTTCCTTAGACCAGCGTTTCCCAACCGGTGTGCCGCGGCACACTGGTGTGCCGCGAATGGGTCGCTGGTGTGCCGCGAGGAAATCGAAACAAATTATTAATTCTATAGGAACCAAATTGCAAGACATAGGGGAAAATGTATATTTGTATTTCACATTACTATGAACATCTACTATAAAACTACAATTTTAAGTTTCATACTGTGTTACTTTTCTGAACATTTTTAATGCTGGAAAACGTATTTATCATTGTCATGACCATTATTGCTTCTTTATTGTTGCAGACTATTTCGTAACTTGAAATTTTAACATATCATTCACTAAATTCAACAAAGCAAAGATACATACAAATTACCTACATTTGTGTTTTAAAGGTACAGGAGACTTGTTTATTTGTTCGTTATTTATTGATCTTCCTTTTTAGTGAAAGATTGGATACAGTTTTCGAAAGAGAAAGTGGATTTTTAAAAACCCAAGTCCTATATTTCATTGAAATTGTTTTCTATTTTAAAATTAGAATGAAAAATAAGCATAATGATTTACCACGGGAGAAAACCAGTGATCGAGCTTTCTTCTCTCTAAGAAGGAGATCAGTAATCACAGAAAAATACAAAGGTATTTTATATTTACAAATAATAATAATAATAATAATTTTATATATATATATATATATATATATATATATATATATATATATATATATATATATATATATATATATATATATAATATGGGTGTGCCGCGAGAATTCAAATTACACCTGTAGTGTGCCGCAAGTTGAAAAAGGTTGGGAAACGCTGCCTTAGACAGTGGGACGTTTGCGGTACACACCGTAGAACATGCACCGTGATTCATCCTGATTGGCTGATTTTGGTAGATCATGGATATAAAAGAGGATATCACGCGGGCCATCTAATGGAAACTATCACAGTAATCGAAACTTCTAAGAAGAAATGATGTACTTTTCATCAGAGTTTTCACTACAGACAGTATCGAAATTTAAAGTACGGAAACATAGCTTGTAGGAAATAAATATTGTCAGCCTCTCACCAACAAGAGCTAGTAAGACGTATCAATTTTTTTTTTCATTTTGGTGAAGGATATGTTAATGATTGGAACCCGAAATTAGTCAAATTGGATTTCGAGCAAGTAGCATAACATCTCGAAGAATACTTTTCCAGGAAACGCACATTAGTGGGTGTAATTCCCATTATAATCAGTGCTTGTGGAGGAAGGTTCAGGAATTATGACTCATACATGACTATAAATTAGTTCCAGAGGTGAGGCTCTGCCTCAGAATGTGTTCTGCCCTAGCATTTCTCACTGCAGATGATATCGATGCTAGGTAGCTTTCCACTATGAAAGGTGCATCACATCACGAAAGACTTGAGAAGTTTTTAGATTATTTTGTAGAACGGTGGTTAAATAGTAATACCGGTATTGACATCTCCATGCGGAACTGGCCGAATCAATAGAACGAGTAATGCTGTTAAAAGGTGGAAAGACAGATTCAAATCATTAATAGGTAAGTCAATTCATAATGTGGTCTGTTTGTATTTAACAAGTAAGACTGAGTACAATGACTACCTATATGACTACCAGGGAAACGTAGACATCAGTATATCAGTACATTGCACGGAATAATAGAAAAAGCATTAACTGAAGTTGCTCTTTTGATAATTCTGTAATACTTTCTCGTAATTGCAAATATTTCAACATGTTATAAACGAAAATATTATATTTGAACTTTGAATAAACACTGGCAAATAATTATTGGAAAATTGTTAATAAAATCTACAAAAGAAATACATATTTCTGGAATTTCCCTTAAGTATCATGGACAGACGTTTGATCAATCAGAGATAAGGATTTGTTTATATTTTTCAGGTTTGGCCAATCACAAACAATAATTAGTTTATATCTTTCGTATGTGTCTACCATGCATTTTAGTACTTTTCTTTCTTTTTTTACTTTTCTGTATAATTGATCCTTATATTTGGGTTTACATGTTCCTAGTGTTTTGAGAAAGGTTTGTTTGTATGTATGTATGGTGAGTAAATAATGGTTTCTATTCTGAAAGAAGATTTTTAGTCTGTTTTTGGTATGCAAAAGTGTCTAGTTCCCTGAAAAAGTCGTTATTCTCCCCTATAACAACTTGCTGGCTACACCAATGTTATAAAGTTTGGTCTTTGTCTATCAGTTGATACCGTGTGCTTATCCTATAACTAAACACCCGAAAATATCCTCTTTTAACTTGGAGAATAAGAACTTATTTCGAATAGTACCACAAATGTCACAGTACCGCAAATGTCGATAATGCAAATGTTGTGCCTTCGAACGTAAGTATTAACTTAATATAATAGCATGTAACGTTCGCCTTTTCCGGCTTTTTTTCGAGAGTGGACAGGGGATGGTCATTATTCACCACTGCATATAAGGACCTTATTCAAATGTGTATTGAGTAATGGCAAGTGGAAAACGCAAAATACACTGTAAAAAATCGTTGTGTTATTTCAACGACATACCTATGTGTTAACACGATTGTGTTAAAATATAACACAAACAAGTGGTTAGAACAACTCACCCTCCATTTGGTTCCAAATGGCGGTAGTTGAGATACACAACCTGTGTGTTAAATTAACGCAAGTGTAGAATCTTCGGTGTTGTTTTCTGCGTGATTGCCAAATATGTTGAGCATCTAATTATAAAGGCTTATGAGCTGAAGCTACAGACAAACACAGTAGAAAGAAATGCTTAAACAAATCCAGATAAACTTTATTAGATGGCAACTGTCGCCGATCATTTGAAAGTGAATATGAAAGAACTATAAAAAAAGTAAATAGACAGTCGTATTTTGTTATAAAATTACATGGCGAGCAGATTTTATCTTATCCCAAACGGTTATCGTCGAATATACGCGGCTTAAAGGAGTACTCTGATTAGCCAAATTCAAAAGATCTCAACAATTTATCCCTCTGCAAGCGACGTTTACTTCATCGCCTCCGTGGCCAAGTTAGTTGCTCCTCAGACGCCGTGCCGTTCACCTCGTTGTTCGGGTAGGTGTTCGAGTGGAAGTAGTGAGTGTGTTAACTTGCTTCAACTCAACCTGCATTGTCAAGTGGAGTATTTTCTACTACCAAGTAGTTCGTGTTCTATTTACTCTTTTCATCATATTGTCTAGTGTGAAGTACAGGTTTACCTACTAAGTACATTATGTCTGTTATCCGAGTGAATACTTTACGTTTGTCATTTCAAGATGTTGTGACCAAGCCTAATACATTAGTCTTCCATGAATGGATCCGCAATACTTTTCATCTGCTTCCTGATCAAGTTGTCAGTATTCCGTTTGATTATAGTCGCAAACAGTTATATCTTAAGTTAATCTCGCAAGTGCTTTGTGAACAAATTCTGTTTCGAGTGAATGGAAAGATTAGATATTCAGATGATCTTGGTACTTATAACATTTTAATCGATTCTGCCAGTTCCAATATTATGACTGTCCGTTTACATTTGGTACCCACCGAGTTGGAAGATCATCATATTTCTCGCGTGCTATCTCGATACGGTGAAATTAAATCAATTGCAGACGAAATGTATTCTACTGGACGCATCTATGAAGTAAGAACTGGGAGAAAGATAATACATATGAGCATTAAGCGCCCCATACCTTCTTATGTGACTATCTGTGGTTTACGTTTGTGGTTAACGTATGGAGGTCAAGTTAAAACTTGCGCCATTTGTGACTCAGCAAATCATTTTCTATGGAATGTATCCTCGTCGCCATAAGTGCCTTTACATCGCAGTGACGGGTATGTGACCGCGCAGTACTCCAAGGAAGGGATGGTTGTATAAGAATTTGTGATTAATTTTGAAGAGTTTTTATTTTGACTAGGGAATTAACATAGGTGAAGGGAGTAAAGACACAGATTTGAAGCATCAGTTCACTGTTATTGAAGCATCAGTGCACGAAAAGATTCGTATTCTCAGTTTTTCTATTTATTGTTTTATATGTTAAGTTAAACACCACAATATGTATCACTGATATCGCAGATCGTATTATTTTTTAAAATCGTGTTTGTAACCTATTGTCAAAACATTCATCTCCAGACATAATGTAGAGAGAAGAGAAAGAGATACGACTTCTGTAATATATGTATATGTGATTCACTAAGTAACTGTAGAAATTAATTAAAGGACACATAACAGAGCGAAAAGGAGCTCTAGAAGGCTGAACTTTTTAGAAACGTCCTAGATAGGTGAAAATATAGTTAAAAATTGCCAAAGGTATCATATAAATTAACTCTCTTTTTTTATATTCTAGTATACTTTTTCTTTCACATCCAAACATCTCTATTCAGAATTATGAGATAAAGGTGAAGAGAGAAACATTTCCATTTCAAGAATTATATAAGGAAAAAAATCTTTTGACTTAGACTAGATTCGAACTCGCAACCATTGAATCCATGGCTCAGCGCTCTACCGATTGAGCTAACAAATTCTGTTGGAAATGCCTGATTTCTACAACTACCGGTTGCTGAATGGTGTGTATTAACCAAGTTTGCCGAGATAATTGCTTCATATAGGTATTGCAATAATAATAATAATAATAATAATAATAATAATAATAATAATAATAATAATAATAATAATAATAATAATAATAATAATAATAATAATAAAGCAGAAGAAGAACAGAATTTAAAAGTCGCACATGTTAAAAGTTTGACGTGCAGAGTAAGTCCTAATATAAGATTTTATTATTTATATATAATAAATGTAAGCGTGGTTTATTCGTGCGTGCTACTCAAACTGCGCAACTCACTACCTAGTCCCATAAGAGTAGGTACAGTATCCTTGCGTCCTCCAACCGTGAAGAATGTTTGGGTTTGAACCTATGCGTTCCTAAGAGGAAGGAAGAGATTGAAAGAAAGAAAAGTGGTTTAGAAATTACGCAAACGTAGAATATCTCACGAGGTGAGGTGATATAGAGTTCAGCGTGTCTTTCAGCTACTACTCTATACAAGACGTGCATCTACGACTTAACGTGGAACCCGAACCACACGACTCCTGACGGGAATCGAAATCCGTATCACCTCTAGTTCTATTATGGAAGACATAGGAACATGTAAAAATAATCGAAAATGAACGATATTAATGTTAAATCCATAGCTTTTGAGTACATGAATTATGTATGATTCCCTCTATATCGTTCACATCAAAGTTTAGCATTATCAGCATTGAGGTGTAATGGGAGGGGTGAAAATTAAAAATTTCTAATTGAAAGATATGAGTATCTATTCAATAGCTTTCGGGGTCGCTGAAATGAATAATTACACACCCGATACTATTAAAGCCCAAAGCTTTACTCTTTCGTTAGCAGGAAGTTTATTCATTTACTTAACTCAGGACACCTTAAAGTTAAGGATATGAAACTCGATGCATATATTTCTAATTCAAAATTATTAGATACGTATTGTAGTTTAGACTTCTAAGGAGGGGAAGGGACAATTTACGCAATGATTTCCTTCACATTCGAATAAAATACTGCCTCATTATATTGCAAAAACTCATTTCGAGTGGTGTCATTGCTAATAGTTTTCCGTATTTGTTTATATCCCTACTCATTTATAACAGTATCTCACTTTTCCTGTGACGGGAGCAACACCTAAGCGAGCATTCAGTAAAGTAAATGCCATTAAAATCTATATTCATAGCACAGTGGTGCAAATAAAGTTGAGCTCTTTGGCAATCTTTAGCATGGGAAGCGAATAAAGCCACCACATTGGAAAAGTAGCTAATGAATTCCTTTCCGAAAAAGATCCTACTAATAGTTGATGTTCATTATTTCTGTCGAATTTCCACGTCTACTAAGTTATTTCAATTTTTTATAAGTTTTCCCTTCCGGTTATGACAATGATTAGAAATGAAGGCTACTCTTCTTATACAATTCTTGATCATTGTAACATTTTTAGTCTAAATTCTGAATTATTGAAAATATTTAAATTAGTTAGAATGAAGAGGATAATACTAAAAAACATGATTAGAAAAAAAAGAAGCATTGTTGTTTAACGAAGAATCAAGCTTTTTCAAAACATAAAAAATTGTGTATGGTATGGGATGATCATGGAAAAAGTAAAAATAGCCATCGAGGACACACTAACCAACCACTGTACGTAGATAAGTCAAGGTTCGTTAACTTGAAAATGAAATGAAATGAAATCTTTGAGTTTTATCTCCCGCGGTTATGCCGGTTAGGCTAAATGAGACGGTGATGATGAGTAATGAATGAAATGGTGGAATGAAGAAAGTGGGAAGAAACGGGAGAACCCCGAGAAAACCCACGCACATGGTGTTTGTCCACCACGAAGTTCACTTTGCGGGGGCTGGGATCGAACCCACGACCCCAAGCACCAGAGGTGAACGCTCTACCACTGATTCGTTAACTTGGTAGACGTATATGAAGAAATCACTAACAGAAAATAGCTGATAGCTTTACGCCTAACCATCTCAGCGACCTCCAAACTATGAACTCAACATCGGTTGTCGTTTTCGATCATTTTATATGTTACTTTCTTCCAAGGTGCAAGATGTCTTGCCCCTTATCCCAATGCATGAAAAGCAAATGATATTTT
Organism: Thermobia domestica; assembly: GCF_964235325.1. Taxonomy (NCBI): domain Eukaryota; kingdom Metazoa; phylum Arthropoda; class Insecta; order Zygentoma; family Lepismatidae; genus Thermobia; species Thermobia domestica. The sequence continues at coordinate 43,331,240 of NC_137459.1, read as the reverse complement.
CGCAAACAGCCAGGGGCAGGGAGTAACACAGAACGCACACAACTCGCTATATAGCTTTAGGGCAAATACCTAAAGGCACAAGCAATAGGCCACTTGACCAAGAGCAATGTTGCCAAAGTAAGCCCACGCTCAGCCTGTTCGACACAAAATCACTGACCCTTCGAACAAGATACAGTGACTAGCAGAATTATTCGGACACTATAGTGTTTGAACAAAAGATGGGATTTATTTCAAAGAAAAAACAAATGTAAATAATATGCTATCATTTTCTTTGACATCCAACAAACATAAACAATTTTACACTTCGAAAATAAAATAACTTCATAAATAATGTAAAGTAGCGAGATCAAAACAAATACAATACGAATTCGGGTGTTGCAAAATTATTCGGACATCTGATCAGATATGACACTTATCGAGTAAAAAATATAAAACTCAATATCCAGTAGGCAGTCCTTTCTGCTTAAAAACTGCATGTAGTCTATTTGGCATACCATTCAGAAGTTTGCGAGTGTATGCAACAATAATCTTGGCCCATTCTTGACGAAGCACGTCCACGATGCACGTCCTTCGATGCGCCTTCGAGGTTATGCGGCGCATCTCTAGTTTATCACACATTTCGAACTTGCTTGCCTAGTTTATAACACATTTCTGATTTGTTTCTCTAGTTTATAACACATTTCGAACTTGTTTCTCTAGTTTATCCCACAAATTCTCAATGGGGTTCATATCTGGAGACTGGATAAGGGGATGGAGAATATCTTTGGGCAATTGTATAGTAACCACAGATTTACAATATGAGCTGTGTTTCGGGTAGAATTTGAATGTATCGATTTTCCACATTTTCCCGCCTTCTTCTTTAAATTATCTTTGAGAATTTGCAGGTAAAAGTGTTCATTGACTGTTCAATGAACACCAACTCATCTACTCCAGACGCTGACATGCAGCCCTATACCATTATGCTCCCTCCTTTGTATTTTACTTACGGCTGCAAATTTTGTTCCTCCAGCTCGGTATTGTTTCTTCTCCACACCATTACCTTCCCATCAGAACAGAAGATATTGAACTTACTTTCATCAGAAAAAAAATCACGTAGTTCCACCAGTTGGTACCCATATACTGGTATTATTTCGCAAAACTAGTCTTTTCTCCCTCTTTGTTTTGTTGATATAAGGCTTTCTGCATGCTACGCGGCCACGAAAACTAGTTCTTCTCAGGACTCTTCTAATTATATCGGGACTCACGTCGATCCCAATTTATTCTCCAACCTCGGCAGCGATTTTTGAAGCTGATTGATTCTTTTTTACTGATCCTTTCGTTGATGCTTGAGTTGTTGATCCTTTTTTTTCGGACTATTGCGGATTCCCGTCTCTCCGAAAATGTCTTTGGACGTCCCGTGTTAGGGAGGAAATCAACTCTATCCTCAACCTTGTATCGCTTGATAATATCACATACTGTACTTTTTTTATTTGCGACATCTCTGCAATTTTTCTGCAGCTTTTATCTTTTTCATAATGGAAAATTGCTAATTGCCGCTTTTCAAATGTCGTGTTCTTTCCTCTTTGACCCATTCTTCGTGTTGACAACGAATTGTTGTATCTAACTGCCACGATAACGACTACAGTACTTAACACAACCCTCAGCACTAGCGCCACGTCTCACAGTGCTCACATTATTTCACTAATGTCGTACTGTCCGAATAATTTTGCTGGGGAAAATTTGTGTATGATTTTCTTTGCGATTAATTATATTGATTCTGTTGACAGCAACTACACGCTTCATTGTGTTTTTCAGGTATGCGTATATAGCTCCTTTTTCTTATGTATTGTTGTGTACAAAATATGTTTTCATTTCGGAGCCATAGCCCGTTATATGTATTTCATTGGATCTGTCCGAATAATTCTGCTAGTCACTGTAACATTGTCGTGCTCTCAGAGTCAGGTTTTAATTGCATTTGTGTTGAAGTACGTTTTCTTTGGTTTTTAAACATTTGATGAATTTCTTACACATTGTTGTGTAGAAATTTTCTATGTGGAATATTATTGTATATTTTGTACTGTAAACATTGTGTAAATAGAACTCATCTGTATTTCTTACATTGACTTTGCAAACTTTAGCAATGACCTCATGCGCTATGTACGGCTTTAAAATGAACACACGAAATAGAAAAGTTGATGAAGAGAACGTCAAATTCCGTTCATTTCAAAAGCAGGGAGATTTACAGCAATTGTAAAGCAATAGGGGTGTAATTTTGTCATCTGTGGTTGGACCCAAAAAGCCGTAGGTCCATGCTGCTTATGCCCTTAGCAGAGCTGAGCTGATTTTGAGTTTAACGTCCCGTTCAGCAGCGAGGCTATATGAGACGTAGACCTACTGATTAACTTGGAATCCGAATCACATGAGCTCCCACCGGGAATCGAACCTGGGTCTCCCACGCCAAACGCGCGTACGCTAAGCTTGTGCCCTTAGTTTTATGAATTTTACCAAATGAATGAATATCTACATATTTTAACACAGTATTTGAGTTCTTTGCTATACTACTTTTGTATTAATACTTCTGTCATTAATTTGCTTATTATGTATCTTTCTATATAAAATAACAAGTTCTGGCTGGCTGATTGATCAACGCCTAGGCCAAACTGCTTTAGCTAGAAACTTGAAGTTTAGAAAGGGCATATGATTTGTAATGTAAGGTCCCACTAAAAGAAGAATATTTGGAAATTTGAAGGGAAAAGGGAGAAAGAGGAGTGGCAATTATTATCTTAAAATGCCCATACCTTGGAATCTTTGAGTGTTAACGACATGAAATTTGGTATATGGACTTCTCATTTAAAATAATTAGATATGTATGTAAGCGTTTTTATGATATTTGCCCTAGAAAGGAAGAAAATAGGGTAAAGTTACAATTGTTATAATTGGATGGTCATAACTCGAAAATCGTTAAGGTTATTGACATGAAAATTGGTTGGGTTGAGTTGATTTTGAGTTTAACGTCCCATTCAGCAGCGAAGCTATATGAAACGTGAACCTACTGATTAACGTGGAATTCGAAATACATGAGCTCCCGCCGGGAATGAAAATTGGTGTTTAGGTTTTGCATGTAAAACAATTAAAGACATGTTTCTGCGTTTTTTTCATTTTTCCTTAGAAAAAAAAGGTTTAAATTGTAATTGGTAAAATAGAATGGTCATATTCCGAAATCCCTTAAGAGTAGAAGCATCTTGATTAAAGATGTATTTCAGCGTTTTTTGATATTACGGTTAGAAGAAAAATAGCAGGAAGACAAAGTTGGGGGTTGAAATTGTTACAATAAGATAGCCATATCTCGAAACCACTTAAGATCAGAGATCTTAGGGATATGAGAGGTGAGAGGCCGGAGAAAGAGCAAATGCAAGCGTCTGGGGGCGGACTCCCCGCCTAGCCGAAAGCTAGTTATGCAATTAAAAAATTTGCATGAGTTAAACTTTACACGGCGGTTTCTGGGTGTTGGTTTTTGAAGCTCCAAGTTAATCACATAACTTCAATTTACATGTGTTTAGTTTCTAAAATTCAGTAGTTGTTTATAAGTGGGTATTTTGGACTCAAATTTTACATTTAAATTCATATGTTTTTTTGTTATTTATATCTGGTATCAACTTTATTTTCTTTATCAGAAAGATCGAAGATAATATTAGAATATTTTCATGGCTGAGGCTTTTGTTATACAATAATTTCAATCTTAAGCACTCTCCTTTAATATGTCACATTAGGGAGGGCTAAAATATAAAACGAACAGTAGCCGATTGTCCACAAGGTTTATTTTATTCCTTGTGATGTATACAAATAACCAACGAAATTTCTGTGCAATTAAGTCACATTTACAGGTCGCTTCATTTTTGCCTTGTTTTAGTTATTGTAGGATTAAAAGTGGATCTGAAAAGGCATGGGGACGCATTCGGTCACGCTGTCCCGCGTGCCTATTTTTGCCCAATGTAATATTTTAGGAAGTAGGAGATGGCACGTATATTTTTTGAAGTGAGGCTAACGGCGTCCTCCCATTCCCCCTCAGTTTTACCCCTGATTTGTTGCCAAAACTTTTAGAAAAATGTCACTATTTGTATCCTCAATTTAAAAATCGCTTTCTTCAGTAGAATGGAAACATTTTTAAGATGGTTTTCGACCAATCGAAGAATAAACTATTTCTGTTCCTAGTCTTCTGTCAAGGCTTCATTATACTTTTGGATGAGACTGATACCTCTTTCAGCTACATTATTCACCACAGCCATTTATTTTGATAATTCACAAAATTCTTAAAAAAAAAAAGCATTATCTCGCCAGCGTTGTAGTGTTTGTTTGAGGAAAGATTGAGACTTCTCTTTGCCTTTTTTCATTAGGACATCAAATATTGAGTGTTCTCGCTGTTACTAGATCCTCCAAATTAAGTTATTCGGGTTTCTTTGTCAACTTAAGTCGTAGTGGAATGTTTAGTAATGCTGGCCGCTGCAGGCTTTGGACCATCTTTTCCTTTGTTTCTTCTGATACTCTTTCATCCAAAAAAAAAAAAAAAAAAAATGCTAATCCTGATAAAAGTGTAGACAAAAACTAGAGATGTCTTGAAAATGCTGCACATGCACTACTAGAAATGCAGTCCTCTGGGTAAGTTTACAGAAGTGACATAAAATTAGTCATTGAGAGAGGTTTGGTCGACAAGGGGAGCTTCATTCCACTTTTTTACATAAACAAGGCTGACAAACAGCGCTAAACATGTGATAATTTTACTTTCGCGCAGTCATCCTAAATTGAGACTTAAAAAAAATTCAATGCTTAAATGCCTTTCCCCATCCATCTAGCGTGATGTTTTGGGTCTCGAGCTCGAAATGACTGATTGTCGTTGCATCCACCAAGAAATATGAGAAATAAACGCAAAAGTTCCTTATAATCATCTCTAGGCTTCTTTGCTTAAGGAGCACTTGGTAAATATTTTAACATCTGATATGTTTGTGCATCAATGGATTTCGTGCATAGCATCTGTGCATCACTGGACTCTCAAATAGGTCGTCAGTTGTCTTTGTAAATCATCCTGATTTATTGATGACCACTGTTTATGAAATCGTTTGAACGATGAAGTTGATAGACTTTCTGCCGGACTAAACAAACATTTGAATATACTAGAGAGGGGCCGTGATGTGTCAGTGGTAGGCGTTCACGGGATCCCGGGTTCAAATTCTGCTCCCGCCAAGTGAACTTTGTAGTGGACAAACACCGTGTGCGTTGATTTCCTCGGGGTTCTCCCGTTTCCTCCTACTTTCTTCATTCCAACATTCCATTCATTTCTCAACATCACCGTCTCCTTTAGCCTAGCCGGCATAAGCGTGGGACGTAAAACTCAAAAATTTCATTTCATTTTTAATACACTAGAGAGGACTACCCCCATAACATGATGACACCATCTAATGATCATGATGAAAGCTACGAACTTATCCGGCTATCCGGCTATTTGCACAGCAACTGTGTTAAATTACATTCTAGTCTTGACGCCTATAATATAGTATACATGAATATAATGGAGCGTATACCCATTATCAACCTAATATTTTTATAGTGCAGCATATATTTACCTTAAATTTACGAATGAACGAGTATATACGGAGAATGGTATACGCTATATTTTAGAAAACGGTCCAGCGTATACCTCAGAAAACTTCTAGCGTTCAAAAAGATTTAAAATGGAGCGACATGTAAATATTAAGCAATAGAGCTGAAATTAAGCAGGTAAGTAGCTTATGACTAGAGGAAAAAAATAAGCCTTGTGGACTATTATTTTGAACAAGTTGAATTTTTTCATTTGATTTTGGACCACCCTAATGTTACATGTTTCATTAAAAAAATAATAATCATATTCTTTCTAAAATTATTTATGTAGATCAAGCAAGGAACAGAAAGAAGTAAAATTCGTCCTTTTCCGTTTGTATTTCAGCTGTTATTTGTTTCGATTATTGTGATAGTTTCCATTAAGCAGCCCGCGTGATCTCCTCTTATATATTCATAACCTACTAAAATCAGCCAAACAGAATGAATCACATATATTAGGCTGTTGCATCTGCATACCCAACCTCTTTATTAATGTATTCATTCTAATTTCGATTAACGGGGCTGAAACGGATGATTTCGGCGCACGTTCCACGGTGTGTATCGCAAATGTCCTACTGTTTAAGGGAAAGTTTTGAACAGTACCGCAAATATCCCATAAAACTGGTGTTCTGGTTTTACCACAAATGTCCTGATACCTAGAAAACTAATGAGTTCAAGCAATGACCATCCGGATTCTCTAGGATTTAAGTACAGACTAAGAGGATATATAATGGAAAAGCATTCTATGTAAAAATATTGAAGAACCATTTACACAGCAGGACACAGTAACATCTGCATTAATTGAAGATATATATATATACTTGAAAAACTCGGCACTGCATGATGAATTATTTACAACAGTACCAGTGTTGTCAACGGCTTGAGCGGATCGGATCACGGCTCAGTAACTACCGAGCCGAGCCGAAAAGTGAGCCAAGCCAACAACTCACCCAATGGAGCCGGCTCGAGCCCTCGACTCAGTTGGGCCGAACTGATGGCTCACCCGAACCGAGCCGGCTCGAGCCGATTTCTCACCTGAGTCGAGCCGAACCAAGCCGGTTGGGCGCAACATCGTCCTGGTTAACAGCAAAGAAAAAATACAAGTTCGCTTAGAAATATTTTTTCAGTTATTGATAAATAAATGGAAGTAATAAAACAAAACAAGTCTCTAGCTAAACACAAAAGATGCCTTTAAAAAAATACATAGATGCTGTTACACGACCTTAACAATAATAGTTTTAGACGTACTCGAACTTTTACATATTTGTACTAATATTTCATTAGTTTAATGAATGATATTTACAGCAGAGATCAAACTAATGCCCACTGATTTAAGAGATTGATTAACGAATCAGTTACTACAAACTCAAATATCAAACATTTTGTTTGTCTTCACGTAATCCAACTTCGAAAAGTAGGCTTTTGTTTTAACATTTCGTAGCAAGTAGTTAGCAACTTTAATCACTGATTTATTTCATTGTAAAACAACTAATTATCTTAATAAACTGCATGAAGTATTAACTATATAATTACAAAGGTTATGACAAAATAACCAGATGAATTTGAAGAAATACGTATATTCTACATCAATTTTTTACTTGTTACGTGAGCCCACTATGGTTGAACGTATAACACACCTATGTTTGACGCAGAAGTCCTCAGGTTTGATTCCCAGTGGGGGCGAAAGGAACACACAGTCTTGGTGCTGGTTTCCATAATAATAATAATAATAATAATAATAATAATAATAATAATAATAATAATAATAATAATAATAATAATAATAATAATAATAATAATAATAGTAATAGGTTATTTGTTATGTTTACTACAAGCACGAAAAAGCGCTCCGAAACAAGCGTCTTTAACAACTACACGTTACTGCTGATTTGCAACGCAGGTGTATCACTCTTTTAGAGTTTTGATAAAATGCGTTGATCTCCGCATGTAAGTTTGTTTCCAATGGACCAACAACCAGTTTCTACTGTCTTTCATTCTTAGTAATTTTTGGGCCGATAAACTCTGTCACATTATAATTACATACAAATGCAATACGAAACCCATCATTCTTTCCTCAGTTGGGTATTTCAAAAGATTATTTATTTATTTATTTATTTATTTATTTATGACTTCTTTTACGTGGTGAAGTTAAGGCTCTGCAGCCTTCTCCGAGCACTTAACGAGAACGAGCACTCCGAGCACTATTACGATTATAACTTATTCTTGTTTAAAAAGAATTTACATTCTCCTAACCCTCCGTCTATCCCCATAGCTTAAACAGACAACATAATTTAAAAAATGATGAATTTAAGACATAAAACCTCTGTATTCTTCGTTTATTTATAAAGGTATTTAATTTGGAAGACTGCAAGACTTTCGCAAGTGGGTCTCATTCTTGTCCGAATCTTGCGGACTTGGACTTGTTTTTGCACACTTGATTTTGGTCTCGGTCTTGCATATAAATACTCGATCTTGGTCTTCGAATCAGACAGTTTTCACCCAAGTTAGCACTCTATCAGTTCCATTGGTAATTTGAGTTCGGAGGTTGAGGTCGACGGAGAATGATTTATTGTTGGAGTTTGGAGGTTGAGTGGTACTTGCAGTTCGGAGATTGAAATCGAACCGAATGAAGGTCAAGGAGCAATCGGAGTTTGAATGTTGAGATCGTAGTTTCCTGTAACTAGTATTGTAAACGGCTCGAGTGGCTCGGCTCAAGGCTGTCACCACCGAGCCGAGCCAACAGTTCACCCAACCGAGCCGGCTCGAGCCCTCGACTCAGTTGGGCCGAACAGAGCCAAGCCGATGGCTCAACTAAGTCAAGCCGAACCGAGCCGATAGCTCACCTGAGCCGAGACGATCCGAGCCAATGGCTCATTGTAACCGAGCCGGCTGACATCACTAAACAGTACAGCTGTAGACGCATATTTTAGCAGAAGATAAAAATGAAATTGAAGATCAAATGTATTAATTTAATACGCACGATCTTGAAGAACAAAATCTTGAATTTATAGCTGAGAAGCTAGCTTTCTAATTTAAAATCAAATATCCACAGCTCTATGTCAAAGAACCTCTTCAGAGACTACAGTGCAACTGGACAAAATTTATCTCAAAAGGAGAACTAACATTTTCATCAAAGGAACTTCTAGACACAATCAAAATAGCTAACGAATATTTTCTTGAAGAATGTAATGGAGAATTTATTCGCAAAGGAAAGAACATCATTAGAAAATTAACAGGCATCATTAAAAAAATGAATTTGTTAGCAAGTGTGAACCGGAGGTTTTAATATTTTATCCCATTTAGAACATACATAAAAATAAATTAACTAAACAAGCAACTGAAAAGTTCTTCCTCCAAAAGAACATATTACAAGCAAATGAAGAAAGTGGTGAAGTTAGAAAATTAAAAGTTCAGGGAAGAAATTCTGATTGACAAACGCAACTGGATTAGGCCAACTGGGGATACAATTTAAGGAAAAAATGAAAAATGAAAATGAAATCTTTGAGTTTTACGTCCGACGGTTATGCCGGTTAGGCTAAAGGGGACGGTAATGATGAGTAGGGTCTAATGAATGAAAGGAAGAAGGTGGGAGGAAACGGGAGAACCCCGAGGAAACCTACGCACACGGTGTTTGTCCACCACAAAGTTCACTTGAAGGTGGCGGGATCGAACGCGGGACCCCAAGCACTAGAGGTGAACGCTCTACCACTGACCCACCGCGGCCCTTAAGGAAAAGAAAAGAAAAGCGCACCACAGACAATACCTCTAGAGTTGTGGGGAAACTTGTCCAAATAGACTTTTTTTATTTACATTTAAAAAGAAATAAAATATATTTCCATGACGGAATAAAATTCCACTAATATAATAGACATCTAAATTAGAAATAGCAAAGACAGCTGAAAGTAAAGAGAAAACAGTAATTTCACATCAGGTTCCAAAGATAATACACAGTAGCAAGGAAGTAAGCAGACAGACAACAGCCTTACTCCTCCTGTGGTCCTGTCCCGAGCGCGTGTCAAAGGTGACGTCATTGCACGAGTAGGATGGAAACGCATTCAGTGATGAACTTACCAAGGCAGTAACTACTGTATTTACGCCGCGGAGTTCGACACTCTATAAAGTGCCTTTTATTATACAGGATTATGCGCGATCAATATTATAACTGTTACATTTTTCATTCTCTGTTGCAAGAAAATAATTGACATAAGGATAGGACCTGTATTTAAACGCAAAATTACATAAACGGTCTGGTAGTTTTAGATACAACGATCCGTCAACAGGAGGTGGGGTAAGTTCTCAAACATTTAAATATACGACGTCTTATGTAGGTGCACTACGCAACCAGTTACTAGAGAACAAGCCCCGAAGTAGGACTGGTATCAAAATGAGACAATACGAGAATACTTACAGTATTAGTCTCATTTCAATCGATAAATAGCGGACTCAGTCTCGTCTCAATAGTTCCGAAATAAATTGTGTGAAATTATTCCACACTAAATTCGGCAGCAGATAAATAAAATACACCTCCAATAGTTCTCCCTATTACTTCAGAATATATCCTGGATGCACCATTTTCTACTAGATAAAGTATGAATTAGCAATTCATATGCAACATTCAAAAATGCATATGTCTATTTCCATTAAATATGCTCATTGTTTCTTAAATTATTTATTTACTAATTGAAATACCCGGCGTTGCACGGAAAGAATAGGTTTATATTTCAAAGATATATTTGAGATTAGTCTTCCCAGTAGAATACGTATTTGAATCGGAATGAAATAGTACGAATCCATTTCCAGCAGAAGTTGAGTTGATTTTTAGTTTAACGTCCCGTTCAGCAGCGAGGCTATATGAGACGTGTACCTACTGATTAACGTGGAATCCGAACCACATGAGCTCCCGCCGGGAATCGAACCCGGGTCTCCCACGCCAAAGGCGGGTACTCTAACCGCTTAGCCAGGAAGGAGCTCATATTTCCAGCAGGAGCAACTTAATAAACTTGCCGCTAACGAAGAATAAAGCCTTGGGCTTTTATGGTATCGGGAGTGTCATTATTCACTTCAGCGACCCCGAAAACTATTGAATAGACACTCATATCTTTCTATTAGGAATTTTTAGGACCTCGAAAGCTATGGGAATTAATATCGTTCATTTTCGATTATTTTTGCATGTTCCTGTGTCTTCCATGATAGAACTAGAGGTGATATGGGTTTCGATTCCCGTCAGGAGTCGTGTGGTTCGGGTTCCACGTTAAGTCGTAGATGCACGTCTTGTATAGAGTAGTAGCTGAAAGACACGCTGAACTCTATATCACCTCACCTGGAGCAACGACAGTGCCCCAGAAATCATAATTTCCCCTGATAGGTCCGGATGTGACAACGGTATTTGTGTATTACCACTCTTCACTCTCAGTGTACTGAAACTTAAGTAAAAGGAACTGTTCTGAAATCTTCACCGGTTCTCTCCTCTGAAACCGCATGCGAATGGGGCCGACCTTGGTCATATACCACATCTGGAATATTATTATTTATGTCAGAGATACCGAAAAATATATATTCGACACAAATATAGGATGTTTTCGATTTTATTTATTTATTTATTTATTGCCTGTCACCTCCATGCCAACCAAGGCTTAACTTGTACTTAAGCAACATCGACAGCGTCACTATTAATCTGCGACCACGAAAACTATGATTTCGATACTAATGTTGTTCATATTTGACTACTTTAAGATGTCCCTTCCCCCCTTTGTTACGAATGGCTTCAGTGTTTCGCCCCACTGGAGCAAGTTCAACGAACTTAAGTATAGCTATAAACCACAATCTGTAAAATAAATGTGCGGGTGACAGGCCCGTAGCCAGCCCAAAAAATTAGGGAGGGCGGTAGAAGTTAGGGGGGCCCGACCCAATCATATTATACTTCATCACCATATTATAGTTCATTTGCAATCCTACCTTGAAATTTTATGGGGGCCAACCAAAGTTTAGGGGGGGGCCGGGTCCCCTTGCCCCCCGTGGATACGGGCCTGGCGGGTGATCTTTTTCGGAAAGGAATTCATTAGCTACTTTTCCAATGTGGTGGCTTTATTCGCTTCCCATGCTAAAGATTGCCAAAGAGCTCAATTTTATTTGCACCACTGTGCTATGAATATAGATTTTAATGGCATTTACTTTACTGAATGCTCGCTTAGGTGATGCTCTCGTCACAGGAAAAGTGAGATACTGTTATAAATGAGTAGGGATATAAACAAATACGGAAAACTATTAGCAATGACACTACTCGAAATGAGTTTTCGCAATATAATGGGGCAATATTTTATTCGAATGTGAAGGAAATCATTGCATAAATTGTCCCTTCCCCTCCTTAGAAGTCTAAGATACAATACGTATCTAATAATTTTGAATTAGAAATATATGCATCGAGTTTCATATCCTTCACTTTAAGGTGTCCTGAGTTAAGTAAATGAATAAACTTCCTGCTAACGAAAGAGTAAAGCTTTGGGCTTTAATAGTATCGGGTGTGTAATTATTCATTTCAGCGACCCCGAAAGCTATTGAATAGATACTCATATCTTTCAATTAGGAATTTTTAATTTTCACCCCTCCCATTACACCTCAATGCCGATAATGCTAAACTTTGATGTGAACGATATAGAGGGAATCATACATAATTCATGTACTCAAAAGCTATGGATTTAACATTAATATCGTTCATTTTCGATTATTTTTACATGTTCCTATGTCTTCCATAATAGAACTAGAGGTGATACGGATTTCGATTCCCGTCAGGAGTCGTGTGGTTCGGGTTCCACGTTAAGTCGTAGATGCACGTCTTGTATAGAGTAGTAGCTGAAAGACACGCTGAACTCTATATCACCTCACCTCGTGAGATATTCTACGTTTGCATAATTTCTAAACCACTTTTCTTTCTTTCAATCTCTTCCTTCCTCTTAGGAACGCATAGGTGCAAACCCAAACATTCTTTACGGTTGGAAGACGCAAGGCTACTGTACCTATTCTTATGGGACTAGGTAGTGAGTTGCGCAGTTTGAGTAGCACGCACGAATAAACCACGCTTACATTTATTATATATAAATAATAAAATCTCATATTAGGACTTACTCTGCACGTCAAACTTTTAACATATGCGACTTTTAAATTCTGTTCTTCTTCTGCTTTATTATTATTATTATTATTATTATTATTATTATTATTATTATTATTATTATTATTATTATTATTATTATTATTATTATTGCAATACCTATATGAAGCAATTATCTCGGCAAACTTGGTTAATACACACCATTCAGCAACCGGTAGTTGTAGAAATCAGGCATTTCCAACAGAAGTTGTTAGCTCAATCGGTAGAGCGCTGAGCCATGGATTCAAAGGTTGCGAGTTCGAATCTAGTCTAAGTCAAAAGATTTTTTTCCTTATATAATTCTTGAAATGGAAATGTTTCTCTCTTCACCTTTATCTCATAATTCTGAATAGGGATGTTTGAATGTGAAAGAAAAAGTATACTAGAATATAAGAAAAGAAAGGTAAATTACATGATACCCTTTGCAATTTTTAACTATTTTTACAACTATCTAGGACGTCTCTAAAAAGTTCAGACTTCTAGACCTTCTTTTCGCTCTCTTATGTGTCCCTTAACTAATTTCTACAGTTACTTAGTGAATCACATATACATATATTACAGATGACGTATCTCTTTCTCTTCTCTCTACATCATGTCTGGAGATGAATGTTTTGACAATAGGTTACAAACACGATTTTAAAAAATAATACGATCTGCGATATCAGTGATACATATTGTGGTGTTTAACTTAACATATAAAACAATAAATAGAAAAACTGAGAATACGAATCTTTTCGTGCACTGATGCTTCAATAACAGTGCACTGATGCTTCAAATCTGTGTCTTTACTCCCTTCACCTATGTTAATTCCCTAGTCAAAATAAAAACTCTTCAAAATTAATCACAAATTCTTATACAACCATCCCTTCCTTGGAGTACTGCGCGGTCACATACCCGTCACTGCGATGTAAAGGCACTTATGGCGACGAGGATACAAAGCGCCGTATCCCTCCAACCGTAACAGCTTCAGTATCCAGTGTCTCACCATCCAGAGCCCCGCCCATGCCCGGCAATTTGAATAAAGTGGATACTTTACCGAATGTTCATTCGTTTACTAGTTTTCCTGTATTAAGTGAGAAAATTCCTCCAACTTTACAGGAGAACCTTCCACCTCCAACTGCAACTTCCGCAAGTACTTTTGCTAAGGCACTGAATGAAACTGAACCCACTTGGCCGCTTGATGTTCCCCTTACTTCTATAGCTGCATTTCACACCAGTTCCCCTGCTATTGGCTCCCCGCAGATCCTTGCTTCCAATACAATGCAGAGTGACTCATCCAATTCCACTACCATAGCGCCTAATACTTCGGATTTTCCACAACAGAGTATTACTCTTTCAGCATCTTCAGCATTGGAGATGGATACGCTACCTGAAATCCCGGTAAGTACTCCACCATTAGTGGGTATTGATGATTCTCACCAGGAAGTGGGTGATTCTTTCGATATCGATTCACCATCTACAGAAGCATCCTAGTTTCCCTCTCTACCCGAGAAGAGGCGTCGCAAAGGTCGATCTCAGTCTTCACCTCGTGATAAATCCAGTAGAGCCAATAAACTTCAGAAAACTAAGAGTGTTCCCCCTGTAAACAACAATTGTGTGTCTGGTTTCACGAGGTCACGAGTAGATCCCCATCATAGTGAAACAAGTGCTAAGGCAAATGATAGTTCTGTCTCTTCGGACAAGTAATCACATCACCTTCCAGTATAGAATGAGAATGTGCACGAGTGTTGCCACCCGTCTTTGTTTTTCAAGTGTATTGTGTCATTTCCTTGTGTCGTGCTCTTTTGGTGTATTTTTATTTTTCTGTGGCCATTAAATATGTATGCCACGCGTATAGCCGCTCTTAATGTCAACGGCATTTCTAGTCTTACCAAGCAAAAAGCGTTAGCCGATTACATCAACAAATCGTCTCTGGACATAATTTTCCTTCAATAATGCAATATTGACAATTTCTCCTTTCTTTTTAACCATTTGTGGGAAGTCAATCCTTCTGAAACTGGTTCTGGAAGCTACTATATATCGCAAAGATATCTCAGTAACCGCCTTCTGAAAATTTCCGTCAGGTCGTATTACCACAGCCAATTATGAATGCATACACTTTTGTAATTTATATTCGCCGTCCGGGAATAACAAACGTGTTGAGCGAAACTCCTTCTATCTCACAGACGTTCCAATGGAGTTACATTCTGGTGCCAGAGATTTGATTTGTGTAGGAGACTACAACACAGTTTTAGATCCTATAGACTCAAGTTTTGGTTACAATACTTCTCCTACACTACGTAAATTGATTCAAGACTTTAAAATGGTTGACGTATGGCGTCATTATAAAAGTAACGCCCCAGGGCATACTTTTTTCGACGAAATGGATCCTCACGTTTAGATGAGATATATGTCAGTACCACTTTAATTAATTTTGTGCGCTCCATAAGCGTTCAACCGGTATGCTTTTCTGATCACTGTGCTGTGATTTGAACCATTGACCTACTCATCCGTAAGTACTTAAAGTCATCCTTTGTTTGGTTACTCAATAACATCATTTTAACTGACGAGGATCTACAGTTACTTATTACCAATAGATGGAACTATTTAATGCACTTTAAATCTCACAAGAAAAGTTTGTTTTCATGGTGTTTACATCACATTAAACCTTCCTTTCGGTCTGTCTGTAAACAGCACTGCAAAGACAGATCCTCTCTTCTTAACGAGCAATATAATTATTACCAAAACTTATTATGTGACTACTATAAAGAACTTGCTCAAGGAGTAGACGTACTCCCTCATATTAAGGAAATTAAGGCTCTCTTACTCACTTTATATCGTAAAAAAATCAAGGCTATTTCACGAGACGCAAAACAACGATGCTTCAGCATGAAGCTCCCTCTTTACATACAGTTGTCTGTGAAAGGCGAAGAGGTAAACAAAATCTTATTTCCAAGGTCACCTTTCCTAACGGTGTAGCTCACGAGCATGATCAGGTACTCCCAACTTTGTGCGATGCATACCAGAACCTATATTTCCCCGCTCCAACCCAATCCTCTGACCCTTGCTTCGAGCGTTCGACCGGTACTTTCACCCCGGAGGCTCGTAACATCTTCAATGCGACCTTTACAGAAAAAGAAGTCAAGCAAGCTATTTTTGTGAGGAAGTTAACCCTATATGGTCAGGTGTAACGAAAACGTAACGTTTCACAGAGGGAAGAGTAACGACTAAGGAAAAGAGTTGCTGTGAAAAGAGACGATAGTGTCGTTTTCTTCACATTTCACTGTGATGCCCCTATGGGTGGATGTCCCGGGTGGAATATATTGGAAGTTTTTCTGAGAAGTTTTACTGGCGGAGTCGCTGTTGTTGTTGCTGTGTTCGAAACATTGTTTTCGTCGGATTAGAAGTAGATGGTCAATTAAGTGATAATGTTGAAGAACTATTTTCTAAAACGCATACGCTTGTAAATTTTTTTTACTGTTGTAATGTAACTTTTTGCTTCAATCTGGATTTTGTTATGTTATTGTCACTTAACGTAACGTTTTCGTAACATCCGGCACTAAATCTCCAGTTTTCATTTCTTACATCAAGATGAATCCTGCTATGATTTACGGTCGGAAGGCAAGGCAAAAGATTACTACACGACCAATAGATGGCAAAAATGAAGATGAAATGCTTAATGATTCTGGGTCAGATGATGAATATGTTCCAAATGAGGAATGTGACAATTTTTACAATAATTCATAGGTGCAGTTGATTTATTTGATTCTTTGATGGCACTATATAGAATATCTATAAGGCCGAAGAAGTACTACCATATATTATTTTTCCATATCATCGATATGGTATTAGTTAGTAGTGAGTTATTATACAGTCAAGATTGAAACAAATTTGGACTACCGGAGAAAAATGAGCGTCAACTGTATGAGTTCCGAGGAGATGTAGCAGATGTCTTATCCAAACAGAGAAAAGGTGAAAGAAAAATATCAGAATGCCCAAGCAATTTTGTGGACTTCGACTATCAGAGGAAAAGAAGAAGGCCATCCGTAGAGATAACGTAGGGCACTGGCCTGAAACTGCAAAGTAAAGTGGCAGATGTAGGAATCCTACTTTCAATGGATGTGCCATTACTATGTGTCAGAAGTGCAACGTTCCTGTGTTTCAACAAGCGAAAGAAACGTTTCTCTGAGTTTCATTGAAACTGATACACCAATGAATATAACGTTGAAACATTTCCAGTAGATAGTAAAAGATCAAAATTTAGTATGTCATTCTATTGCTTGTGTATTACCTTATTTTTTCACGTATTGTAAAGTATCTAAAAATGTATTCATAGAAAACAAGCATTAATATAAAATGAAAGTGATTTCCTACTGTATTAGGGTACGAGTGTAAAATAGATATTCACAAATTCGTCTTGCTTATTATTAGAATCTTTCATAGATTTAATCCTGTAAACGCCGAGCGTAACGAAAACGTGACGTTTGAAATTTCACACCAGTATGGTTTCATTTTACATTGAAACATACATTTTCAATTTTATTTGTCATAAGGAGTAAATGCTGTAAGTATTACAATTTTTCTTTAATGTTATAGTAATTCAGGCAATAAAGGGTTAAATAAATCTCCGGGACCCGATGGTCTTACACTAGAATTTTACCGCCAATTTCACAGTATTCTTACGCCTTTTCTCACAGAAATGTATAACGAACTCCGACTCACTCCCACGTGCATATATTCCTTTACCGCTGGGATTATGGTACTTGTACCTAAACATGCAGATGCGCATGGCATTGATAATTTTAGACCGATTACCCTCCTTAATGTTGACAAAAAATTTTATCTCGTTGAATTGCCTCTTGTTTAGAACCTTTTAAAATCAAACCTTACACAATGATCAGTACGGCTTAAAACATACAAAACCTATGTTTTTAGCATTAAGTAATATACGAGAATGTATTCATTGATGTCAGAAAACTAGTTCTCCACAGATTGCTTTGTTGGCTCTTGATTTTCATAAGACATTTGACAGATTGTCACATGATTACATGTTTACGGTACTTGAAAAATATGATTTCGGAGACAGTTTTCTTAATTTGATTAAATTCTTTATACTCAACGATATGTAACACTAAAGGTTAATGGTGCACTTACATATCCTACCAATGTACGTCGAGGTATTGCACAAGGTTGCCCTCTGTCTTCCATTCTATATAGCTTGGTTCTTGTTCCCTTTCTTTTAACACTGGAACAACACGTTCAAGGTATACAGATTGGTGCAACATCCTTAAAATTATAGGCATTTATAGACGATATACATTGTTTTATTAACAGTCCACAGGAACTGTCACGTGTTGAAATTCTCATATCGAAGTATGAGTGCGTTTCAGGTGCTATTCTCAATAAACAAAAGTCACGCCTGATGTGTTTAAATCCGGCTGACAACACGTGTATTTGTCTGCGATTCCTTTTACTGATCGCATCAAAATCTTAGGCATAACTTGGCGACGTCGCATAACAGATACTTAGACTACAATTTTCATACCACAACATGTACTTTGGTTGCACTCATTCACCAAAGTAAAGTCCGGCAGGTAAGTCTTGCAGACAGAGTGTACCTTTCAAATGTTTTTATTTTTAGTCGCCTTTGGTTTCTGACTCAATTATTTTCCTTGCCGAAAAAATACCTAAGTATCATACGAAAACACACCATGCAACTGCTATGGCATAATCACTGCTTGCGGGTAAGTCACGAGACTGCGTGTTTATCAAAACGTGATGGTGGCCTTGACCTTAAAAACTTCAAAGTTACTCGCTGCTGATACATCGCGTCTGCCAAACATTCTGATCCTATTCAGAGTCCTTTTTCCAGCAAGGCTTTATGTGTACCACTACGTCATATTGAGTTACAAGCTCCCCTGCATATACAACCTTGGATTTCCCTTGTGCCACACCTCAAGGACGTATTTCTTGATATTAGTTACTCGCTTATCGCACGGAGTCACCTTGAAGATCTTTCTGTTAGACAATTATATAATCGTTATCATGCCACCACAATTTATTTTCCCCGTATTGTAGAACATTTCCCAATGACAAACTGGAAGAAAATCTGGGCAAACATTCATACTCCAGTATTGTCTCCTACCATGCAATCTCTTTGGTACAGTGTTGTTCATAATATATATCCTACTAACGGGAGACTTTATGAATTGGGTACCTGTAATATTTTTTCTGTGGTACTTGTTATGTTCTTGATACTCTCCAACACCGGCTCGAAAGCTGCTCACGAAACACAGCTATATGGTTTAAGTATCAAAAAATCATTGCACGTATCTGCAGAACAACTCCTTCTAATATTCACTGTATGTCATTCATGCTGCTTCCGGATTACCAATCTTATCCCAGCACTAAACATAACGCAATTTTATGGATCACGTCCCAAACTATCGATATTATTTTATGTAATGATTTTGATAGTAATGTGACTTTGTATGTCAACCAACTATTGTTACGTATGCACACTATAGCACTTTCAATTCGTAAACAAAAGTTTACTAATTTTCTAGCAGCAATTTATTGATGTGTCTATTATACTTTCTTGGTGTAATTGGATGCTCACAGTACAATTTTGATTGTTAATCCTTTCTGATGTCATTGGCTAATAAGAGTACAATAAAGTATTTTTAAAAAGTCGGGAGAGCACGCGGCTAGTAATCGAAAGGTTGGTGGTTCGGGCCCGTAACTGGAGTATTCTTTTTAACTTGTTTAAAGTGTTTTTTTTAGACTCAGCATAATGTAAACATATTACACATATAGGCGATTTAACATATTTTGAGGGAGTAATTTTGTGTTTCATTAACGCTTACGGCACTGCTCAACACCGGTTCTGTGTTAAAGGTGTTAAACGCCAACACTGCGGGGTATGTGTTGAACTAACACCGCATAGTGGTAGTCACGCTGAAACCATTGCCTTGTGTTAAAATTGAGTTGAATTATCACAACCATTTTTTACTGTGTATTTGCTGATTTGCTGAGTGGAATCGCAATTAGCATTAACAGTCCACAGTTACTAGTTAAAATTGCTTTATTGCAATTAATAATAATTAACAATTGCAAGTTTTAATTCTCTGATGACTAATTAACAATTAATAATTCACTTACTTTTAATTGTAAATTTGGAGGTTAAATTGAACTCTAATGTAGGCCAGCGGCAGCGTTCATAGCGTAATTTGACTTGCGTAGTACAATGACGTACTGCATGAATGTGCGCCAGCTCGTGCCGCATTCATGTACTAATGAGGTGCCATTTCGAGTGTGACAGTGATATGGAGCAGTGGAGTGCACAGCATCGTTCCTTTGCTGTTGAAACTTATTTCAAGAATAACGACTCTGTTATTGCTACCCAGCGTCTATTTCGTCAACATTTCAACTTGGGACGTTATGGGAAAGTTCCAGATGGACGGACCATTGTGAGGTGGGTACCTGCATTTCGTACAACAGGTTCTGTTTGCAATGGTAAACCGGGAAGAAATGAATGAACTTTGCGGACACCAGAAGCCGTGGAAAATGTTCGTGCTGCAATATTGTGTAGCCCAAAAAGATCTGCTAGTCGTCATTCGCAAACTGTGCATATGTCCGATCGCTCATTCAGGAGAATATTGCACGAAGATCTCCATTTTCACCCATATAAGCTGCAGATTGTTCAGAAAATTAGGCCTCGCGATTGAGTTTCACGAAAAACATTCTGCTTAACCATGCGTGATCTCCTTCGCCAAAATCCACAAATGATGCACACCATCCTGATGTCAGATGAAGCTCATTTCGAGTTATGTAATTCAGTGAATAAACAGAATATGCGTTATTGGAGTGATGTAAACCCGCATGAACTGCACATCAAGCTCTTGCACAGTTCTCGTGTCACAGTGTAGTGTGGAGTTACTTCCTTTGGGATTATTGGCCCTTACTTCTTTGAGGAGGACAGCGGTGTGGCTGTAACTGTCACCAGTGAACGCTACCTAAAGATGCTGCAAGACTTCGTTCTTCCCCAATTAGGTATAGTTGATGTGGATGTGGAACAATTATGGTTTCAACAAGACGGAGCGACCTCGCATGCAGCCAGAATTTGCATGGATTTCTTGCGACAGACATTTCCAGGTAGAGTAATTTCCCGTTTTGGTGACATTTCCTGGCCTCCTCGCTCACCTGATCTGTCATGTGCAGACTTTTTCCTTTGGGGCTACCCGAAGCAAGAAGTGTTCCGAACACGTTGTGCCACTATTCCTGAGTTGAAGGATCGCATCAGAACTGCCGTCAGCAATGTCCCAGGGAATACGTTACGCCGAGTTGTGGATAGCTTCCAACGCCGCCCAGATGAATGTGTTGTGCAGAGGGGGCATCATTTGACAAGAGTCATATTCAAAAAGTAATCCACGCAATGGACAATTGCTTGCACATTCGTAAATGGCATACCTTTAACTATTAATTGACATAAGAGGTAATAAATAAATTACAGTTACTGCCTGATGGTGTGTTTTTAATATCCTACTACGAACCCTGCCGCCCCTGTATTATTAATTGCGAGGAAAAAAATTGAAATTAATTGCAATTTAGATAAATTGTAATTCATTTTCCAGAGCAATTACTTTCAGTTGATTGATTAATTGCAGTCGATTTAATTGATTAATGCCCAACACAACTACGTATAAAAGTTCTAATGAATCTAAGTAGTGCTGAAAGAGGCAAATACTTGCAATTGTGCTAGCTTTCCTTTCCGCGCCTTGGTAGTAAAATTCTGCTTCTTATAAATAACATTCGATTTTTATTGGCCATCAAGGAAATAATTTGTGCTGTTTATGAGCATATACAAAATTTACAAACTGTTGTAAAAGTGTTCTCAGCTTGAAATCAGCTAACTGGAGTATAAGTAATAGCTGTAGATAGTATTCATATACATGCACGGAATTTCAGGTGAGTATATGAATGGTTTACAAAATGTTCGTTCTTTATCGCTTACATAAATACTTAATGGTTGAATTATAATGCTCTTTTTTTCTCTCTGGTAATTGAATTTTTATTGCATCCTGTTATCTGGATCACAGATATATTTATACACTTAAATTTCATCGAACGACATCGATATAAAACGCAGATGGAAATACAAGTAAACAATGCTGAGTTTTCAACATTTTAAAGTAAAATATGCCTCTTCAGCTTTCTAGTATGGTTTTCAATTATCGCCTTTTAGTACTCTCTTTTGTGAAACAAAATGGAACTACATTGGGAAGGAAGAGAAGAGTGTTTTGTGTGTTGGTTTTAGTATTGCACTCTTGAGAAAAGAAATTGTAAAAGTCTGAGTTTCTATTTGTATCGGATAAAGAGTAGTTTAAAAATTAGTTTTAATATTCTAGGACAATATACAATAGATGCAAACTATATTTTTTGTCGTTCGTTTGTTCGTTAGTTTGTTTGTTTGTCTGTAGGTATGTTCACCTAGTTGTTTGGTTGCCTGCTTTTTGTTTGTATGTCTCTCCCTTTATCTATGTGTGTCTGTCTGTTTGTAAGCACGTTTGTCTATTTGGTTGTTTGTCGTTCTTGTCCGTTTGTTTGCTTGTATGTTTTGTATCTCTTTGTTAGTATGTTTGTATCTTCGATTTTACCGTCTCTTTTCAGCACAGAGGCTATGTGGGACGTGAATCTGTACTTTAAGGTGGAATATGAGCCACACGATACGTTTAGAACTGAAATGAAATCTTTAAGTTTTACATCCCACGGTTTTGACGGCTAGGATAAAGGAAACAGTGATAATGCAAATGAATGGAATGGTGGATTGAAGAAAGTAGAAGAAACGGCAGAACCCTGAGAAGACCCACGCGCACGGTGTTTGTCCACCACAAAGCTCACTTAGCACGAGCTGGGATGGAACCAAAAAAATGAAAATGAAATCTTTAGTTTTACGTCCCGCGGTTATGCCGGTTAAGCTAAAGGAGACGGTGATGATGAGAAATGAATGAAATGGTGGAATGAATAAAGTGGGAGGAAACGGGAGAACCCCGAGGAACCCACGAGCACGGTGTTTGCCCACCTCAAAGTCCACACGGCGCGAGCTGAGATCGAACCAGGGACCCCAAACACCGGAGGTGGGGATGGAACCAAGGACCCAATGCACCAGAAGTGAATGTTCTACCTCTGAGCCATCTTGATTCTACATTTCATTTAAGTTTTAATATTCTTCCACGAGGAATCAAACCCGGGACCACATGCATCAACGGCGTGCGCCCTAGCTACTAGGCTAGTGGGGAGGACTAAGTGCAAGAATACACGAAGAAACTGATGAATGTGTAATTTTACAGTATGGGGAATTTTACAAAAATTATCATAGGTAATTCTGTCATTATTAGGAGGTCAGTAGCCGCAAATAGAGAAACAGCAATGCACCACAGTTTTCAGTTGACTTCTTCGCCTTCAAGTAGAAATTTGCTTTTTTAATATACCCCATCTATTCTACCTTCTTTTGCCCTTACCTCCTTTCTTTTTTACCATAGCTTTTATCACGCCTTTCAAGATACAGTTTCTTTTCACAGAGTGCCCCAACTAGTTTATCTTCCCTCTTTAATTGTATCTGATATGTTTCTTACTTCCTGCTATTCATAATACTTTCTTGTTACGACCAGATAGGTCAAACCATGGTCTAAGGGCAATAAACCTTCTTTAGTTCCACAAACTAAAATTTTATCCTAAACTACTCAAGCAACTACAATCATAGAAATCTTGGTCCTGCAAAAAAGATCAATAAATTTAAAGGCAATCAGTGTAACATCAATAATAAATATTCTCGCACACTTCCCCCCCTTCCCCAACAAGAATATAAATTAGAATAAGGCATTCCGTGTTGAGTATATGAATATAAATACAATCTCTAAGCAGCTCTAAAAAAAAGATAGTAAAGCTAACCCTAACATACTCAATCAAGACCAGCCAATGATTCTATTTAACAGACTAATTTCTCCTAATAAATTTAATGTTGGTGGCGCAGCCATATTAGCAATTCTTAATAAAAATCATCACAGCCCTAGACTCGGCATAAAAGATAATATTCCTCGATTGATTAACAGTCTTCGACTCCCTAAACGTTCATAAGAAATATTTACAAGACAAAATAATCCCGAAGAACATAGGCCGTGGGCAATTATTAATGTAAGAGCACCTCTAAATCCTCATAATCCCATCGTTAGTAATCCTATCAACACTAACCCTATATGAGCAACAGAAGAATAAGCAATTAAAGATTTTACATCAACTTGTCGTAAGCACACTAATCTAACCGATCAAATACCCACAACTCTAATACCAAATCAAATTAAATTTATATTTACAGCTACATTTTCTATAAAATATAGAATACGTAATAGCCCATACCCCCCTAACTTCAATAAAACCCCCGCCAAAATTATTGAACCACTTACGGGTGCCTCAACATGTGCTTTAGGCAATCAAAGATGAACCAAAAATTTAGGTATTTTATTTAAAAAAGCAACAACTAAAGCAAAATACCATATATAATACGTAATTCCTAAATTTATTACACTTCTCATATTAATTATCAATAAGCTACCCCTAACATATTCTAAATAAAAAATTCCAATCAAAAGTGGCAGCGAAGCAAATAAAGTATAAAACAACAAGTATATACCTGCCTGCATCCGTTCAGGTTGATAGCCTCAACCCAAAATTAAAAATAATGTAGGAATTAATGAACGCTCAAAAAAATAAAACATAAATAATCTAGAAGAAGAAAATCTCAAATAGAGTAACACAAGTAATAATAAAACTAAACTAATAAAACTCGTAGTATAAAATGAACTTCTTAATACACCTTCTCTAGCCATAATTATAAGGATAACAATTCAAATACTTAATAAAATCAACGAATATCTCAGGCTGTCTCTCCACAAATAATAATCCACCTCCCAAGGAACCAGTCCTATACTATTTATTATTATAAATAAAAAACAAACTCTAATAAGACAAAACTGAACAACTCACCATAGTTTAAAATTAAAGCCCAAAGGTATTAAAACAACATAAACATTAAATATTTTAGCATCGCAATACAACTAAAGAATTCAAGTAATCACCTCCATGAGTTCGAACAATAGACACTAAAATTGATAAACCTAAACTACCTTCGCAAACACTAAAAGTTAAAAATAATAAACAAAAATAGTCTTCAACATACAAGCTTCCCAAAGAATAAGACAAAAGTAAAAAACTTATCAACACAATAAATTCAAGTCTTAATAAAACTATCAGTAAATGCTTACGCTGAATAACAAAACAAGCTATTCCTAAAATAACTAGAAAACAAGAAAACAAAATAAATAATATTTTCATAAGCTTTTATAGTTTAACTAAAACGTTGGTCTTGTAAACCATTAATGAACAAAATTCTAAAAGCATCAAGAGAAAGTATAAACTTATCTTTAGTCCCCAAAACTAATATTTTAATAAACTATCTCTTGAAATTAAAATAACCTGAATATTACTTATAATTTTAGTAGTTTTAAGATTTATTCTAATTCAAATATCTCACCCCCTATCAATAGGGTTAATACTCATTGTCAACACTATTACCACCTGCTTAACTATTTCAACCATAAGAGAATCTCCTTGATTTTCTTATATTCTCTTCTTAGTTTTTCTAGGGGGCATATTAGTTCTATTTATTTATGTTACAAGACTAGCATCAAATGAAATATTTACTCTAACACCTAATCTTTCCTACTAATTTTCCTAGTTCCATTGCTCCTAATTCTTATAATAATTATCGACCCCCTTCTACTGCCAAACATAATTTCATTGCCAGACCCACACCACTATACAACTAATTACCAAGAAATCCCTGGTATAAAATTTTATATAACATCAATCTTAATGAATACCATTATATTAGCAACATACCTATTTATTACATTAATTGCAGTAGTAAAGATCACTTCATTATATCAAGGCCCTCTTCGGCCTTCTAAGTCATATGTCAACACCAATTCGCTTACATCATCCTCTTTTTAAAATTGCTAATAACGCCTTAGTAGACCTCCCAGCTCCTATTAACATCTCATATTGATGAAATTTTGGCTCTCTTCTCGGTTTATGCTTAATTATTCAAATTGCTACAGGTCTATTTCTAGCAATACATTATGTATCGAGTATTGAATTAGCCTTCAACAGAGTAATTCACATCTGCCGAGATGTAAATTTTGGGTGGCTTTTACGCACTTTACATGCAAATGGAGCATCATTTTTCTTCATTTGCCTTTACTTACACGTCGGTCGAGGAATATACTACGGTTCTTATCTTTATCTTCATACTTGAAGAGTAGGAGTTGCTATTCTACTTTTAGTGATAGCAACTGCTTTTGTAGGCTACGTCCTGCCTTGAGGTCAAATATCTTTCTGAGGTGCTACAGTCATTACAAATCTATTATCAGCTATTCCCTACCTAGGAACAATATTAGTACAATGAATTTGAGGGGGCTTTGCTGTAGATAATGCCACTTTAAAGCGATTCTTTGCTTTCCATTTCCTCTTACCCTTCATTGTAGCCGCCATATCAATAGTGCATCTCCTATTCCTCCACCAAACAGGATCTAACAACCCCCTCGGCCTTAACAGAAACCAAGATAAAATCCCCTTCCACCCTTATTTTTCAACTAAGGACACTATTGGATTTCTAATGATAATGACAGCCTTAATATTACTCACCCTCTGAAATCCCTATATACTAGGAGACCCTGAAAACTTCACTCCAGCCAATCCTCTAGTCACACCAGTACATATTCAACCAGAATGATACTTCTTATTTGCTTACGCTATTCTTCGTTCCATTCCTAATAAACTCGGAGGAGTTATTGCTTTAGTAATATCAATCCTCATTTTAATAATCATACCATTTTTCCATACAGAATCAAATTATATTCTGAATTATAGTTAGCACGGTAATCCTTTTAACTTGAATTGGAGCTCGACCGGTAGAAGATCCTTATATTCTAACAGGTCAAATTCTCACAGTTATTTACTTCGCTTATTTCCTACTTGTACCTTATCTCTCCTCTTTATGAGATTTCCTACTAAATAAAACTTAGTTCTTTGGCTGAGAATAAGCATATGTTTTGAAAACATACAACAGAGCAAAGCTCTAACAAGGGAACCTTCCGAAAATGATAGTTGCAGTGAAAGATGTGGCCTATGCCAATTGAAAGAGCTGTAACAGAGATGAGCATTCCCAAAAAATTAGCTGCCCATAGCAATAGGTTCAAGAAATATAAGGGGTGGAAGTTCGGGAAACAGCAAGGTTGAACAAAGGGGAAAAGTGCAAATTCCGCAAAAAAAAAAAAAAAAAAAGGGGGGGGGCAGGGCAAAATACAATGCTGACAAGTGATGTATAGAAAGAGTCTTGCCACAAAAGGGAACAAATGAAGGCCACCAGTAGGGTTAACAGTGTTGCCAACTGCAATAAAAAGTACATGGTTTGCAAAGAGCACTATATGTAGTGAGTGCAATATTCAGTGTCATGTAGAACATAAGATATGACGTGTATAATCAGTGGTACAATCTAACAAGAGAGAATAGAAAAAAACAGAAGTACGAAAAATACGGAAAAGACGAAGTTGGCCATAATGCGCCACATTTGATCACGAGCTGTGCATATTAGAATGAGCAAAACAAGAAGCACCAACTATGCAGGAAACCGACGTACCTAGAGTCGAAGAAAAAAACGAGTTCCAAAGTTGGCAGCACTGGCCATGAAAATCCAGACAATTCTAATATAGTTAAGCCACTCGCTTCACAAAAAGAAAATTCCGGCAAGAAGCATTAGCCTTCGCATCATTTGTACATGCTCGTTCACATTGTACGTGCAATTGTTCGATGAGACAATGGTCCAAACAGAAGATACATTTGCAGTGAGCACAGCGGAATACTGCTAATCCGTCATACATGGTACAATGATCCCCTGTGAATGTCTCGAAACAGTACTCTAGAGGTGTCGGAACCTTTGGTGGTCTCTCTATCACATATCCACACCAGTAGAAAGCAAACATAATCAAAGGCTTGATCTGCTGTGTGTTGCTGTCTGCAGTACTATCACCGCCTATATAATGTATCCAGAGTGTCCCACCTAACTCTGCGACTGAAATAGTTTCAAAGCAAAAAAAAAAAAAAAAAAAAAAAAAAAAGTGACACATCCAGTTGTGCAGGAATGTACCCATGTCAGCGGGCGAGAAACTTCTGTGAGACGCAAGTGCCCCCAAGTCCCCCATTATAGGGTCCCAGGGGCCAACTTCAAACTTTCCAATAGCACCATCGGTCGAGTTATATTTCTTTCGATAAATCATGGAATATGCAACAACGCATATCAGAAATATTTACTATATGGGATTTCAAAATGGCCGCCAAAATATCTGCTCGGTGACAAGAACAACGTGCATTTTTGGCGGCCATTTTGAAAACCGTGCTTCATATGGCAAATGCTTCTTATAGGCGGTGTTGTATCTATCGAGAGAAATATCATCCGCCCCCTGTTCCCATTTGACATGTTGCGGTTGACCCCTCGAGCCTTATGATGGGGACCCTAGGGACTTGCTTCTTACAAAGTTTTCTTGGCCCTCGACATGAGTACATTCCTGTGCAATTGGATTTGCAACATCTCTTTTCACTTCGTAGCAATTTGAGATCACAATGTTCGATGCCATGTTAAGACACAACATATATTTGTGGCGGCCATTTTGAAAAACATGCTTCATATAGCATGCTTCAAATGTTTCATTTTGAAAAACATGCTTCAAATGTTTCCTATATGTGTTGTTCCATATTCCATGATCTATCGAGAGAGGTACCACTAGGTCCCTGTTGCCATTTGAAAGTTTGAAATTTGCTCCTGGGGCCCTATGATGGGGATCCTGGGGGCACTTGCTTCCCACAGACTTTTATCATCCCCTGACATTGGTACCTTCCTGCACAACTGGATCCGTCACATTTTTGTTCGTTTCTCAAATCTTTCAGGTCACAAAGTTTGGTGGGACACCCTGTATATTCCCACACACGACCCAACCATGACATAATGTTTACTTCTATTATAGGTTGTTGGCTCAACCCAACCATTTCATGTTTCCCGACTTGGCATTGCCTCAATCACTCTAGCATTGATGCATTCCGAGTGATGCCTGTTGCCGGAATTTTCTTTTTGTGAAGCGAGTGGCCTAACTATATTAGACTTGTCTGGATGTTCATGGCCAGTGCTGCCAACTTTGGAACTCGTTTTTCTTTTCGACTCTAGGTACGTCGGTTTCCTGCATAGTTGGTGCTTCTTGTTTTGTTCATTCTAATATGCACAGCTCGTGATCAAGTGTGGCGCATTATGGCCAACTTCGTCTTTTCCGTATTTTTCGTACTTCTGTTTTTTCTATTCTCTCTTGTTAGATTGTACAACTGATTATACACGTCATATCTTATGTTCTACATGACACTGAATATTGCACTCAATTCATATAGTGCTCTTTGCAAACCATGTACTTTTTATTGCAGTTGGCAACACTGTTAACCCTACTGGTGGCCTTCATTTGTTCCCTTTTGTGTCAAGTCTCTTTCTATACATCACTTGTCAGCATTGTATTTTGCCCTGCCCCCTTTTTTTTTTTTTTTTTTTTTTTGCGGAATTTGCACTTTTCCCCCTTGTCCAACCTTGCTGTTTCCGAACTTCCACACCTTATATTTCTTGAACCTATTGCTATGGGCAGCTATTTTTTTTGGAAATGCTCATCTCTGTTACAGCTCTTTCAATTGGCATAGGCCATATCTTTCACTGCAACTATCATTTTCGGAAGGTTCCCTTGTAAGAACTTATCCTCAATTTAATACACTTAAATTAAAAGAGAAATAAAAAGAAGCTTTATGCCTCCTAAAAATAAAAGATAATTAAGAGATAAAGGTAAAAAACATTTTCAAGCAAGATATATTAATTTATCATACCGAAATCGGGGTAGCGTTCCTCGTACTCAAATAAACCCAAAAGAAATAAACACTACCTTACAAAAAAACAAAACAGAAAAAAATATCATGCCCTAGAAACAAAATACTAAATAAAGTTCTCATAAACAAAATACTAGCATACTCGGCCATAAAAATAAGAGCAAATCCTCCAAGCTATTTTACTTCGTTCTTCTCCGCGTATACACTTCGAAAGTCCTCAGTGGTTTATCATCACTTTTGTGTTTTGTCCTTATGTTTGCATCATTGAGATTTTGTCTATCCGTCGAATCTTTCTCTTAACACCTCAATCACAGATCAACAAATGAATTTTCTTCTTTGTAAATGCATATTTTGTTTCTATACTTGCTTGCTTTTACGTTCAAACTTCATGTTTTCACTAATAATACTACGTAGGTTTTGGAAATTACTCTACTGCTCTACTTTCTCCCCTTGTATTTCCATATTTGATATCGGCGGCTTCCTTCCAATCGTAATTTATTTTCTCTTTCATTTTGTGGATAACCAAGTCAATTCGTAAAGTTTTTTGAGTAACTTTATTTATAATTTTTAATACTGATGAGGTTCATACAATTCTTGTCCGTAAACCTTTGGGAAGGACAATAAGAACGTGGAAGTACACTGAGAAAAAAAAATGTAGGTGGCATACTTAAAAACGTAGGTTACATTCGTAATTCCTGTAGTTTCCGGACTTAACGTACAACCGTATATAACATCCTGCAGCAAACGTATAGCTGAAAAAGTATGTATTATACATACTGTCTGCATAAGTGCAATGACGTCATTCGTGTGACGTCATCTGCAGTAACAAGTATATACGGAGGTAATATCTAGCTTTCTGACGTCACGATCGTATGTAGCATGTGGGTTAATAATGACGACACTCACTGACTATCAGGACGGAGCATAATTTCAAGAAGTATGCAATATACGTTCTGTACGTATGTTTCTTGCGTTCAACCCCGAGACAGCATCTATATCGTACTTGTGCCCCGTACGTACGACTAGATACAATATACGTATTGTACGTATATATTACACAGATTTTCCTTATGTCGCACACAGCTTGTCCCGATACAGCATACAGAATATCCGTATGCACCATACAGAGTGCACATATGCAGCTTACAGACTGTGTGCATGCAGCATATAGATTATACGTATGTCGCGTACAGGCTGGCCATATGTAATGTATGGATTGGATGTATGTAGCTTATAGATTGTCCGTATGAAATATACGGATTTTACCTGTATCGCATACGTATTGCCTTGTTGTAATATATGGATTGGACATATTCAGGATTTAGATTGTACGTATAGTGCACCGTTATTGAAGTGCTGCAACATACTGAGAAATGCATGATACCTTCTTACTGTAATGTTGTCACATATTGTTTTTCTCTGTATGGAAACAAAAATAGCTTAAAATATGGTTGATCTTTTGTGCCAATAATAAAAAAATTAAAAATACTACACTTTTCAATCTTAGTTTGCAGCAGTGAAACTGTCCAGAGAAATGTATTTACCTGCAGGGTATAAGTTTGGACTTCCTGCTAATTCTTTGGAAAGCTACTGCAAAGCCAAGTGTTGAAAAGTGGCACAAGCGTTAATTTTAAAATTATTGGCACAAAGGACGTTAACCATATGTTAAACTATTTTAGTTTTCATACAGAGTAAATCAATATGTGACAATATTACTGTAAGAATTTATCATACCTTTTGCAATAACTTAGTTGCAGCACTTCAATAATAATGCAAAATGCACAGCCATGTACAATCCTATGTTCAAACTCAAACAAACTTACGTGCAGTCATTTATTAAGCCGTTATCATCCATTGCTTGTACAGTCACGAAATTAAATATTCTTCAGTTGACAAAATTTGTTTTCCTAAAAACTCAACAATAAATTAACCTATTAGAGTACCGACTTTGGCAGGTTGTCAAGTTATAACTATTCGAAGAATAACAACAAAAAGATCCAAATAAATTCATTTGTTCCCGAGCTATTGGCAAAAGAAAATTTGTCAACTGTCAAATGCTTTCTTTTCCGTGTGTACTATATAAAGACGACTTTACCTCATTCTTTTCCTTAATAATATCCTCTTCCAAAATGCAGAAGTTGTTACCACAAGAGGCGTGAATAGGATTTTCCAGAAATAACTTCTCTGCACATTTTAATTAACAGATATTTTTTAAATGACGCTATAATTAAAAACATGGTGTCAGCTGAAAACGTGTTCCCTCACAAGATGATTCCTACACAGTACTCGCCATTAAAAATGCAACTTCAGGGAGACAGGGTAGCTACGCCAAAGTTCCCAAGCCGATATCTAATAGTAAGTGTCGAATATGCTTAACCCTTAACATACCAAGCGGGGTACTCTTGGGACCCCAGAGAGTGATATTTAGTGATACTGCCGCAATCATAAGAATCAATTTATTCTCAATTTTTGTATGCAATTCAGAGTACAAAAAGAGGTATAGCTCTCGGAACACTGATTATAGCCAGATAATACCACTAGTAAACTCAACCACACTCAGTACCATTAGTTGCTTGGTATTGTCTATGAGGCAAAGATCATCGTATCTCATTGCGTGTAGATTTTTGTATTTGTTTAACGCTAAAAATTGTTTGTCGCTAATCGAACCCAGTAACATATATATACCGACAGGACGTACGTTAGTCACAAGGTTACATGAGTGAAACACTAAATTATTCGATTGACACTTGCGGCCTTGTCAACACTAGAGAAAGGTACAAAGTGATTAAATAAATACGAAACATAGTTCATACAAAATATAGCGATGTATGAAGTCTCCTTTTCATACGATTTGGATAAAGGATACATCTGTAGAGAGCAACATAAATGATTTCTCTGGATAATTTAGATTAGTCCAGAATTCGAACAAAAATAATTTTGAAATTCGTTGTTAAGTCCAACATTTTTTCTTTCTTTCTTCGGATTATCAATAAAGTTGACTACTGAAAAGCTGAGTTACAGATTTTATGTTAAAACATGTTCACTATACCATTGCCTTATTCACAGAACAATACATTAGTTATTAATGTATGTCTGAAATAATAGTGCTTCGTGCAGATACTTTATCCAATCGGAATTGCACAATGATAAAAAAAAATGTTGCAAGGTATAATGTTCTTATTTACAGAGAAAAAGAGTTGAAAGGACTTAACGCTAACAAACATTTTCTTTAAACAGACATACATTTATTCTAATTTATGGAAGAAAGAAATAATTTGTGGAGCAGTATATTTATTAAGGTTACATATTCGTACAAAAGAATGTAAATATAATCGGGTCTGTCTTCAGAAAGGACGTGCTTTTAGCCACAAATTACACTGCTTCTTTTCGCTGTCTTTCATGCAGAATCCTGGTTTTGTTTTGATGCATGAAATACCTGAAACAAAAATCCAAAAAATATTTAAAATGTTACATTTTAAAATATTTAACATTTTTTTTTTAAATTAAATGGACAAAATCTGTTCAGTCAGGTATGGACTTTTGGGTTTCTGGTAGAAAAACGATTAATTAAAAAAAAGTGTTTATTGATGCTGAACAACTCGAAATGTATTACTATGCAAAAGTAAGTGGGTACCCAATGGCGTTCGAGGTACTGTGGGGTACCTAATGTCTGCATTTTTAGATATGTGGAAATATATGTCTCTAAAATGTAAAGAACTGATATCTGTTTAGTACAGAAAACCGCAACTCGGTAAGCCTTATGGATACCGAGGTATGGGAAAATAAAGAACACCGCCATAGAAGTGTGAGGTTTGCGTACCAGATTGTGCAGTTTCGAAAACGTAATTACTGAGAGCTAACAACAACCTCAAAAGTAGTTTCAATGCAATACACTACACACACGTCCTTATGGGGGTTTTCGGGTACTATGGCATTCACAGTCCTCCCATTTCTAAACATTCTAAAATATACCTTAATAAACTTATAAAGAACGTTACAGGTGTGTGTTTACCGAAACCGCAAGTCGATACGTTTAACAGTTACCGAAATATGGTGAAATAAATAGGATCACCATAGGTATGTGGGGCTTCCATACTTGACAGTTCAGTTTAGAAAATTAATGAAAATATGACTAATGGCTATCAAGATATTGTCAAATAAAGGGAGGACCCACACAGTTATAGGGTTTTGGTGTTAGGTGGTAAAATTTCCGAAACCGGTCATGAAATCTGAATAAGCACCAGTAGCAATTTCATCCTAAAGTAACTGGGTATTTCCATGGGGTTTTAGAACACCATGGGTCTAAAAAGAATAAGTTTTAAAAGCTTTGGAAAATATAATCTGACATTTGTAAAGAGTATTAGTAAAGAGAATAGAGTTACCCAAAACTTCCAGCCAGTACATCTTACAGATAGAGAGACACCGTGAAATAAAAGAGTATTAGATCTTGAAATTTCATAAAACAACTTTTGATCTTAATAAAAGTTAAATAAGATGGTACTTATATGGGTGAAGTGAGTACCTCACACTCGTCAGGGCAATTCCGATCGAAAGATTAATTCAGCTCGAAGTTTTCTTCGGGTAAATCCAAGCGTGATAATTCCTAGCGTACAAAAAGAATGAAAATTCTTTGTCAATATCTAATATAGCAACCGAGATATAAGTAATTATGCATTTTATGACGTCGTAAAAATGGAGACCCACATGGATTTGTACTGTTGAGTCTTTGCTGTAAGAAGAAGAAATTTCAGAAAATTACCGTATATACCTTAATGGACAATTAAATGGGTGCAGGCACGGTGGCTTAGTGGTAGAGTGCGTACCTTTGGTGTATTGGGTCCCTGGTTCGATCCGCGGCCAAGTCAGTTTGTAGTCCACATCGTATTCGTGGGTATTCTCGGGGTACTCCCGTTTTCTCCCACCTTTGCACTCCATCAATTCTATCATCAACATTCATTTACCTTAATTTGATTTTAAAATTAAATGGGCAGTTAAGTGTGATCGTATCTCTGTGGATTAAGAGAATACTCCAGTGTAGTTTCTGCAAAACATACTAGGTAAACACCCCACCACGAAGTTACTGTGTCCTCATTGATTTAATTGTCCATTAAGGTATATACAGTAGGTTTTTGAATTTCTTTCTTATAGCAAAGACCCAGAAGTACAAATCCTAAAAGATCTCTATTTTTACGTCATAAAACATATGACTCGTTATATTTTGGTTACTATATTAGATATTCACAGGGAATTTTCACTCTCTTACACAGGTCGATGAACCTTTGGAACTGCCTGAAGAAAACCTAGAACTAATCTTTCCATCGAAATTGTAATGAGGTACTCACTTAACCCATAGAAGTACCATCTTATTTAATTTTGTTGGGACCAATAATTTTTCCGAAATTTCAACATCTCATACTCTTTTATTTTACGGTGTTTCTCTATATGTTAGATGTACTGGCTGGAAGTTTTAGGTAAACATATTTATACTTACATATTTCTAATACTCTTTACAAATGTCAAGTTATATTTTCAAAAGCTTTTAAAATTTAATCTTAGTAGACTGTAAGATGATCTAACACCCCATGGAAATATCTAATTACTTGAAGATGGAATTGCTACTGGTGCTTATTAACTTTCCATGACCGGTTTCGGAAATTTTATCATCTAACACGAAAATCCCATACTTGTATTGGTCCTCCCTTTATTTGACAATATCTTGAAAGCCTTAGTCATATTTTAATTCATTTTCCAAATTGTACCTTCAAGTATGCAAGCCCCAAGCCACACATACATATCGTGTCGCTCTTTATTTTCCCATATCTCGGTATTCGTAAGGCTTACCGAGTTGCAGTTTTCAGTAAACAAATATCAGTTCTTTACATTTTAGACACATGCATTTCCATATATCTAAAATGCAGAAATTAGGTACCGCATTGGAACCCCATTGGAGTACCCACTTACTTTTGCATAGCAGGGTATAAACGCCAGTGGTTCTCACTTTAAGGTTGAAAACATACTATTTTGTCTCTTCTCTCAGCATCGTGAATCTGTCGGAGCTGTACCATAGTTGGAAAGACTCCCTGATCCTTCCTATAATGACCATGTAGTCAGAATTCAAAAAGGAGTAGCCGTTGAAGGAAAAACAATATTTTAAAATCCTTGCACCAGTAGTCGTCAGCTTAAAATCAAAATGTTCCAGTAGTAGTCAGAATTTTCTACCAGTGTTCGTCACTCAAATAACTTGACATAATTTATTCAGAAACGCACTGTTTATCAGTTTAAAATTAAGAATAGAGTATAAAGTACTAATGTTAATAACTATGCATCACTTTTGGCATTCAAGAAAGAAAATAAAAACGTTTTTACATAATTTTTTAAAGCAATTTCAGTAAGAAAAATGTTAACTGAATTCAAAAGTTAACTGTATATTATTTTAACGTTAAGAGTACAATATTAAATACTATGTTTAATAACTATAGTGACTTTAAGTACTCAAGAATGAAAATAAACATGTTTGTACATACATTTTTAAAACAATTTGAGAAACAAAATAAGTTAACCGAATTCAAAACTTAATTATACATCACCTTAAGATTAAGAATGGACTATAAAATACTGAGGTTAATAATAATGCATTACTGAAGAATGAAAACAAAAATGTTTTTAACTACCTATATTGTATTTACATGTTGTTATTTCTCATTAACATGCTTTTTGATAACGCGCGATATGGACTATGGGTGCGCACGAGAAATGATTTGAGACTGTTACCTCTCGCAAAGATGTCGCGAAAGTTGTCTCCTCTCGAAATCTGTATCTGTTTCTATTGGAAGAGCTATGTCTCGTCTCGAATTTTGTAACAAAAATTCTGTCTAGTCTCGTGCCGTGCGCAACCCTAATCAGGCCATAGACAAAAACTTCATTTCGGTGGGGTTTCGATAGGGCTTTGTGATATCCAAATTTTGAAATAGATAATCGATATTGAAATACTATTGAAACTTGTTCGAAATATCAAAAAATACAGCAATATCAAAATATAAGCAATATCAAAAATCGAAAATATAGAAATTGATAAAGATCAAAAACATCGATATATCGGTCAAAAATTTCGATATCGATAGTTTGATATTTGAAAATATTAATCGTTCGATCGAAATATCGCACATCCTTTGGCTCCAACTGTTACCACCTTAAAAAAGAATGTGAAAATTGCTAACTACCTAGGTAATCTGTAAGTACCTTAAGACGGGGTTACTTTGCACTTCAGGGTTAACTTCGCACAAAATACGAAAAAAGTTACACAGTCTTCCGTCGGTAAACCCATGAACTGTGAAGAGAAAGTTTCAACTGTCACCGTAAGATAGAACATCTAACTGGATTTTGGCTATAATGTTGGCGGTTAACATCAGTTCTAATCACCTGAAGGATTTGTTGTTGTAGAGGTATGGAAAGCACTCACTGTAAATGCAGACAAAATTTGGAAGATATCACCTACAAGAATTTCCGTCAAAGTTAAGTCGGTTTCGTAGAATTCTACTGTGTATGATGGGACTTCCAAGCAATAGTTGAAACTTAAGGGTGAAACATTGTAAAGTCATAGAAAAAATAACGCTGGGAGAAGGCTGTTTTGAGCCTCAAATCGTGGTTACTTTGCACCGGGTCAACGTAACCCCTTAAATGGGAAATTCTTACTACTGGCACCTCCTCCCGTCTAACTTTAGGAAAATTTCCTCTTTAGGTAGATGTCGAAATGGATTTCTTGTTGGAAAATAAATTACGAACAGCGGCGGATTCAGAAGAATAGTTTGAGAGGGACTTCACACAGAAATACTTCGTTTATTTAGAAATCACGAGACTTTTTGAAGGGCTTGACGGGCATACGCATAGGAATGGCTAAATTAGATTTTTTTAAAAAAGAAATCCTGCAATTTGGGTGGGCTTCAGCCTGAAAGCCCCAAATCCCGTAAATCTTCCACTGATTACGGTTGAGATGATATTCTTGGATATAAAGAGCAACCAAGGCAAATCTGTTCACGGAGATTTTTTCTGTTTTTCAGTTGCCATTTTTGTGGGTCATGCTAAACTATCAGAATGTGGCTCCTATTTCGGTACCAGAAAATACATAATTTTCTTTACAAATATCGATAATTCATACTAAGTACTGATACCGGTACCATAATTCCAACATCAATATTTGTTGACTGCATGCAGTTTTGTGTAAAAAGTGAAATGTATAAATACAGGAGAGAAAACATTGCAGACAAACATTATGTTAGTATGTTGAACATACTTTTTTGTATGTGGTGCAAAATATCTTCATCTATGAGGTTACTTTGCACCAAAGTTTATATGAAATGAAATCTTTGAGTTTTACGTTCTACGATTTTGCCGGGTATGCTAAAGGAGACGGTGATGATGAATAATGAATGAAATGGTGGAATGAAGAAAGTGGGAGGAAACGGGACAACCCCGAGAACACACGGTGTTTGTCCACCACAAAGTTCACTTGGCGGGGACTGGGATCGAACCCGGGACCCCAAGAACCAGAGGTGACTACCACTGAGCCACCGCGGCCCCTCATATAGAGTACAAGTAACAATATGTTGTAAAAAAAAATGGCCCGTCTGGAGGTCATGTAAGCTAAACACCAATACAATTGTTACAGATTTATTTACTAACACTGTTTAATTATCTACGGCGCTGAACATCGCAACACCAATATCATTATGTCACATCCTTTCAAAACTATGCTAACTGCAAAGTAGACCTGCTTTGCTTCGTAATGTCCAAATACATTGTAGTTGATTACTGTGCTCGAATGCAGGCAAGTAGCATACAAATTTATGATGTTGAAGGTGTTATTTTTCACAGCTATGAAGAAAAGACATGAAAACGAAAAATAAAAATAAATCTTTGTTTTACGTCCTACGGTTATGCTGTGTATGCTGACAGTCACAAATGAGTATTGAAAATTGATGATCTTGGAATACGATTTGGTGGAATAATGAGGGGGAAAAATAGACATTGATTAAATATAAAATTGAAAAGAAATAAGGGCCTGACGCTCAAATATTTATCTATCTGGCAGCCATCTTGATCCCTCTAAAATATCATGAAGTACTTGATTGATTCTAAACCCAATAATAGTAATAGTAATTATAACAATAAACACAGAATATACCTAGATATAATTTACGCACCTTGAAGTCTAGACATTAATAATTGCAATCCTCAGCATTCCAATAGAACTTTGGTTTCTCCAAATGAAGATTCGGACATCGGTTTTCTTCTCAAGCAATAATGGGGTACAATAATCAGTTGCAGTCCAAAGCCAAGTCACTAAGCATGAATATAAAAGATTTTGTGTTAAATATTTCAATGTAAATTTCATGAAATACAACTCATTAGTTAGTTACATAGAAACTCTTACGCATGTAAGTCAGAATCTACTTGTAATAACTTGTAAATTTAAACAAAATTATACTACAGTTATAGGGACATCAAACATATATTCCATAAGATATATAGGGTGTCTCAAAAGTTCCCTGACATAAAGTAACTCGGTTATTATCAGAGTTACAACAAAATGTAATTGGGAAACCGTCTCCAAATATGATGTTTCCAATGTAAGTTGAAGGAATTTTCGAAATCGGATGAATCGTTTGGCTGTACACTCTTTATGCGTCCAATGTTAAATGAAAATGCAACGTTGCCATTTACCTGGACCCACAACATAAGTGAATGAAGTTACTGTCTTTTACGTTAACATGTCGATGGCCCGTTTCAAACAGTAACTTCAATCACATATGTTGTGGATCCTGGTAAATGGTAACATTGCATTTTCATTCCACATTGGGCGCATAAAGAGTACAGCCAAAACGGCTCCTCCGATTTAAAAAGTGTTCACTTTAGATTGAAAACAACATATTTAGAAATGGTTTTTCCTCTTACATTTTGTTGTAACTCTGATAACAGAGTTACTCTGTGTCAGGGGACTTTCGAAACACATACATCATTCGAAGTTCCTTTCTAAATTCTACACGGGTGTAGTTTAATTGAATGTGAGATGGATGATACATTAGGCCGTTTGGGAATACTCACACAGATGGCCGCCATTTTGGATTAAATTTGTTTGTTATAAATTGGTGGGTAATGTGATATATATATATATATATATATATATATGGCCACGGGCTAGAATTTTCTCAGTATGTCAAATAT
The DNA here is from genome assembly GCF_964235325.1 of Thermobia domestica. Classification (NCBI taxonomy): domain Eukaryota; kingdom Metazoa; phylum Arthropoda; class Insecta; order Zygentoma; family Lepismatidae; genus Thermobia; species Thermobia domestica. Next base: position 43,291,261 of record NC_137459.1, on the reverse strand, counting down.
GCAATCAGATTCCATGGAGCTTAATTTGGTGAAAAGTTATTGCCAATTGAACGTTGTATTTACCTCTTTCTTCTAGATGTAGAACCATACCGTTAGAACGTGAGGAATGTATCGAAATATTCAAACTGTGGGGTGGGAGGAGTGCCTGTGCAGTGGTTACCGATTGCAAACAGAATCATCCACAATGTGACTGTGTTACATGTTGCAGTGTCACAGTAATTAACTAAATTTGAGGAGACGGGCACATTCGTGGACATACGTCGTAGCGGACGATCATAGACAGCTACAGATGAAGCAACGCCTACGGCAGTGCTGACTTCCTTCTCGATGTGGCCCCAAAGGAGCACACGTCATTTATTAATGCAATGCGGGTTGAGTCATAGGGTCTGCGCGTGTATAAGTGCATCCGTACAAGGTGCAAATGAAGCAACATTTCCACGGGAACGATCTTGGTCGCCAAGTGCAGTTTTGTGACCGAGTTATCGAGTAATTATGGTTAAACTCTAACATTTTTATGCAAATACTCTTTTCAGATGAAGCTGACCTCTACGTAAATGGGAAGGTTAATAGGCAGAACATGCACAATTGGTCACCTGACAACCCCGCGTGCAAGATCCCTCCAACATGACCAGCGCAAAGAAAATTAATTATGGTGTTGGCAGATAAATGAGGAATACGTCTAATCAGTCACTTTTTCATTCCATAAAATTAACTGCGGAATAATACCTCACGCTCGTACAGGGATAGATATTACGAGCTGCGATGCCCGAGGATGGTACATTCTCGCAGTTTTTTCAACACCATGGCGCTTTCTTCATTATGGATTCGTGGTGCGTCACTATTTGAACAATTCCCTAAAACATTGGTTGATCGACGAGAGGCAGTTGAATGGCTGCCCGATCACCGGACCTAACGCTGTTCAATTTCTAGCTTTGTGGACATGTTAAGCCTATGGTTTGTGCAGTAAATATTCATAATTTTTATCATCTAGAACAAAGTATCGCCATCGTCTGTGCACGAATTTGACCCTATATCCTACTTTGTGTCCACATTAATTGGAAGAAGCTTCTGCAAATGTTTATTGCTCAGTAGGAACATGTGGAACATATACTATAACCAGGGGTAAAAGTGGACCTGAAAAGGTGGGGGGACGGTAGGTAGCGGCATCACTCCACGCCGTTCCTCCTGCCTATCTTTGCCCATTGTACCATTTTAGGGTCTGGGAGACGCCGTACATGTTTTTCGAGGTGAGGAACTGTGTCTCCCGCGTTCCCCCTCGCTTTTACCCCTGACTATAACAGGGAAATGTGTTCGAAGTGGGAACAATCAGAGGCGGTGCGTTTTATTACGATTTTGACTCGACATATCGGCTATCTAAATGTTCAAATGCAGTGAAGTGTGAAGCCTACAAGATTGCATTTCTATTTACATAATGTCTGAAAACCACTGGAAAGCCTCTTTAGTTACGGAGAAAAAATGGAGAGACTGATCCATCCACCGTGAACAACTTTCTGAAAAAAAATAAATAAAAATAGCCCCTTACCTTGTATCAGAGAATTATACACGAAAGTGCTCAAAAACCGACTTTTAATATTAACAATTTCCAGCGGGAAAACTCCTGGACCACACACTCGAATGAGGGGTATTTCGAACTCCCGTAAGATTCGCCCCCACTGCAATCCCCTAAATCCGCCCACGCTCAAACCACGACGCTTATAAGACTTCAGACAAGACGACACATACCAACATACGAAAGAAACAATTCAATATGGCACATCAAAATATAAACTAATGAACTTCTTTGAAAACACCTCATTTTACAAACAAAAGGTTGAAAAAGGTAAAATAATGTCAGTATTGTCAACTTAGAAGTTACTTCTACATGAGAAACAAAATCTTTGTCAATATATAAAAATGGATTTATTAAAGGTATTTAGCATTTATTCTTCCCTGAAGGTATATCTTGATCACTAAAAAACCAGAAACGGTATGTCTCTATCACTGAAAAAAAAGAAGAGTATGACATACCACTACATATAGTCTCACTTGGTTCACTGCCAATAACATTTCACCAGAATAAGTTAAATGATATCTGATTGCACATTTGACATCCTCAGAACATTTTAGTGCATGGCCATGTATCACACTACCCACTTATCATCCGTATTACAATTTCGAATCTAAGATGGCGACCGTCCGCGTGATGTAATCCGAAAGTATCCCTCTGGGCCTAATGTGTATCTCTTATCTCGCATTCAATGAAACTACATCCCTGTAGTTTTCAGAAAGGATGACAAGGGACTTCTGATGCATCCTGTATATAATAGTTGTATCAATAATGAAGTTGGAAGTATGTGATCTAGATCGTTGTTTCCAATTTAACCTAATGTCTTGCTGAAAAGGGAATATTTGTTGAAATCTGAGTTTTACGTGCGACGGGTATACCGGCTAGGCTAAAGGAGACGCTGATGATGATATAATGAATGAAATGGTGGAATGAAGAAAGTGGGAGGAAACGGGAGAACCCCGAGAAAACCCACTCACACGGTGTTTGTCAACCACAAAGTTTACTTGGCGCGAGCTGGGATCAAATCAAAGACCCCAAACACCAGAGGTGAACGCTCTACCACTGAGCCATCGAGGCCCGACAGGAATATTTGTTGAAGTCTACTGTCTTCTTCACTACCAAGTTTACACAAAAATGAGCCTATGGTTTGATGGAATTCGAACCAACATTATATGTATACTCTCTCAGCGAGAATCAAAGCTGGCACCAAGTTTACATATGCGCGCGCATTGTATGTTACTTATATAGCTCACAGAGCTATGGGCGAGCAAGCAAGGCACGTGCCCCGGGCGCGTGGTTGGAGGGGCTACTAAAAGAGAGGTTATATATTAGTACTTTTCCGTTTTGGTGTTTAATACTTTTCATCAGAATGCGAAATCATGAAATCAAAGTAGGGGAGACTGAAGGACTGAAGAGAGCGAGAGAGAGGAAAAACAAAAAAAAAGCTGTGCAGTTTTACACTTCAAAGAATTGTAATGAAATGAGAAGGTCAGAATTCAAGATGACATTCGGATGCTTGGCACGAAGAAAAACATTGCAAGCAATTAAAAAAAAAAAAAATGTGATATATTTTGTAGGCTTTGGATATGTATGTTTTAGTTGGCATCAACAATTATTGGTGTGTTTTGTCACAATTGACAGTTTAGCGAGAGACTAGGCTAACTGACAATTTTAACTTTCTGAAAGAAAAGGAAACAAATGAAAACAGCACGTTACAAAGGATACGTCTGATATTCATAGTTTGGCTTAGTATACAACAGGGGTGGATCCAGGATGGACTACTGGGGGCCGGTGGGTTGTAATGCCACTACTTACAAGCTATCGCTACTTTTAAGAGATTCAACTCTGGGTGGATTTTATTTTATATTAAAATACACAAAGTTTCCTCTTCTTGGGGGCGATAGACCCTCCCTGGATCCGCCCCTAACTCAGGACAAGCTACACCGACAAGTGGTTGAGGCAAAGGTCAATTAATGACATTGGTATGCTGTTCCGTCAAAATCTCAATCTTGACCTGGATGTAGGTTAGCCTGGTCCTCACTGAACCCCTCAATTGAATGTTTAATATGTATATTAGGCACTCCTACATCACAAACAGTAAATATAACCTACCTTATTCTAGGTTTTTAAATGCATTTCTACAACTGATTGTAACTTTAAAGGTTTTCGTGAAGATTAGCTGGCGGAGGTTACCTAACATAGCCATGAGTTATCAAATTAACAGTTGTGCATCGTGGGTGATGATAATGATCCTGAGGTTAGATGTTAAATTGGACTCGAGAGCGGAACTAGTGTTATTATAATGAGAAAGAATTGCAAATTATGTTGATGTTCCTAAAAGAGGGAAATTGAAAGAGAAATTAAATTAAAAATAAATAAGGGAGAGAAAAGTAATTACTTGAAAATAAAAATAAAGTCTTTGAGTTTAATGTCCCACGATTATGCTGTTAGGCTACGGGAGACGGTGATTAAAGCAAGTTAATGGTTATGGAATATTTGGTGGAATGAGAAAGTGGGAGGAAACCAAGTCCCCGAGAAAACCTACGAGCACGTATGAAAATGAAGTAAAACATACACTGGCCTATGCTTTCTTTGTCTAGCAGAATCATAGTTTGGAATCGAAAATGTGTTTTGAATCCTTGTATTTAGAGATTGAGAGTGTAAGTAACGAAATCACTTAATATATCTATTAAGATTTCGGAAAGCGAAATTTTAATTTAGTTAAGCTAACTCCATATACTAACTGCTTGCATCCGCTTCGTACATTGTTCGAAGGGTTACGAAGCAAATCACCTCATTTAGTCTACACATACCTAGTACTAGTGTTAATTACCTGCTTCGTTTGGGTTCGATCATTCTAAACTATTTTACTGGTAGCATATATTCGTTCGTTTAGCCAGGATTTCGTAATGGAAGGGGGTGCGTGACTTGAAATACTGTGGTTACAACACCAGGGGATCGATCAATCTAAACTATTTTACTGACAACATATCCATATTGATTTGTTAGGACAATAAAATGAGGATATGTTAGTAAGTATTTTAATTAAAGAATTATGAAGAAATCTTGCGTAAAAGAATAGAAAGAAGTATTACCAAAGACATAGACTTCCGAGGTCATTCGAACTCGGTTCTTCTCGTCTTCTTTCTATTTCTCTTATCTTAGTTTAATGCCGTCAAGGATAGCAACGAGATCTCTTTCGGGAATAAAGACATCCTATAAAATGGATTAGTGTTGCCGCGAAATTCAAAATGGTTCATATTATTGGTAATTTTGGGCATTGCTTAAGTTCTAACTGACAGGCTATCTGAAAGAACCGGTTTATCGATCGTCATTTTAGTCCATAGGGTTACCGGCGCAAATCCCGGGGGAATGAGGACATGTCCCCTCCAATCTTAGAACTGGGGGGGACTTTCCCCTCAATAATCCGATTTGAAATGCGTTTTTGGGGGAGAAATGTGATGATTTGTGTCCGATTGCCACAAAGGAAAGTAAGATGAAATGATGTCCCCACCCCAGAATAAGCCTTCAATCTGCCCGCCTTACAATTTTGAAGACAACTCTGCTCCCCTGATTCTCCGCAGCATTGTTTTTCAACTTCATAAATATTTTGAACATCTTTAAAAAAATTATGAGAACTGTCTTACGCGTCCCTCTCAATGTTGAAGACAGATTTGCGCCGCTGCATAGGGTTAACATGGAGCTAGATGGAATTCGGAATGTTCCGTTACAATAATATCCAATTTCAACTTTACCCCCCCCCCCGTTTCCTCCACACAAAGCTCCTCGTAAGAAAGAGTAACCAAACGCTTCTTGTAGCTTTATATTTTTGAGGCTGATTCATCTGTTTCATCTTTCCTTAATATTTTTCATTTCTAGATCCAAAGGGGGGGTCTGGACCCACCCCTCGGCTACGTGCCTGCTTCCCGTAAAAAGCTTCATTCGAACCCTGAATCAAACAACTCCATCTGTAAAGCAGTGCTGAGTTGATTTTAATATCCTTTTCTGCAACGAGGCTGTATGAGACGTGGACTTACTGATTAACATGGACTCCGAACCACTCCCCCCGGGAATCGAACGCGGGTCTCCCACACCAAAGGCGCGTACGCTAACCACTTAGCCATGAAGGAGCTCATCTCTAAAGCAGTGTAAGCAACAACAACAACAAAAAAAGAAACACACACACACACACACACACACACACACATATATATATATATATATATATATATATATACTAGAAGTTTGCGCAATTGGGGATCAAAACATTCTCAATGAAGTATGAGAAATAGTAAACGTCAATCAAAGTGGGCTTCTGCTTATTCTTTACTTCGTTAATACTTAATTCCTTCTAGAAATAGTGAAACAGTACTATGAAGTCACAGTACTTAAACATAATAGAAAGAAGAAGACAAGGAAACAGAGTAATTTCCGACTGATTAAACTAGTCATATATACTATACCTAACTGTTAAATTGTATTTCTTACCATATTTCGAAAGCGATATAACTTTTTTACCAGCGATAGAAGCTGGACGCAATCCAATACTGCAATTTAGACGCTGTAACGAAAGCTGCAAGTCAAACGCCTGACACTCCTAACTCTTCAAGCTGTGTAGTAGCTGTTTCAAGCGGTCTGCAACTTATGACCTTGAAACTAAGTGCTAGTAACCAAATTAATGCCAAGGTATGATACAAACACCCCAACTTGCCACAATGACGTCAACACAAGGAAAAAAAGAAAAACATCTAATTTTTGGTTCCAAAATTATGAAACAATAATAATAATGTTTTAATTCTCAGTAACTCAAACATTGGTTAACTAGAGAACATAACAAGCAAAACAAACAAAACAAAAAGAACTGACTGCTGTTTTTAAATTTCAGTGAGGCTGTAAAATATGTTTTGTTTTATTGTTAAAAAACAAAAAGAAAAAGAAAAATAAACAAAAAATGAAATAAATTTTGTTGCAAATATCCTAGTAAAAATAAATTTTCTAGACACAAGTGGCTCCGCGTAGCGTAGTTGCTAACGCTCTCGCCTTCGGTACGAGCGGACCCAGGTTCGATTCCGGTAGGGGCACTCGGTCGAAAAAGTATCAAAAGCTTTTAAGTCCAGCCATCCTGAATGAGGCTTTCTTGGGTTTTCCTCATTTCACACCAGGCAAATGCCGGATGGTACCCAACATATAGGTCCCAGGCCGTTTGCTTCCCTTTCCCCGGATAGTGTGCTCACCGAGGGACGTCATAACTCACATGTGACGGGCTAACAAGGTCATTGATGCCGAAAGCCCAGAAATCTAAATCCTAAATCTTCATTCACTACACAAGAAAATGTTCGCGCTGAAAACGGTTTCTTAGCAATTATGTTAAGCAGTCCTGTAGTAAATCTCCATCAAGTAATAAACCGTCACATATAAAAAGGAATGAATAAACACACAACATTCATTTTGAGTACATTGAAATGTAAAAAGTTACAAAACATTAATATTCAAAGATTTCTCAAAATTCAGATTAACCCATTCCTTTCTCCTCAACCATTAACGAGTTACAATAGTAAGAATTGTAGTCATAAATCACATTACTTGTTTAGTACTATATTAAAGCAAGTTATACTAAAGGAATATATAATTAATGGAATATTTAACTAAAGTGATAGTTTACTATTGCACTTACCCAGGCTTCTGTTTCCTTCCACTGTTCTTTTCCGTTTGTAAACAACCTCGTTTATAAACCGACTCGCAAGCAAACGACCGTTGTTTCATGACGTCATCTATGGTGCAAGAAAGAGGTGTCTATAGGAGGTCAGGACCTCACACACAGATGGACGTATATAACATATAGCTGAAGTATTTAACATACGTATACGTATGTAAAATTTAGAAGATTGTTAGATGTCAGACATCCTGCAGCGACATGATGTAATATCTAAGCGGGTAAAAGGCAATACCTGTGTAGCATATGGATAAAGTACGCTCCGTACAGATTTCCTTAGTAAACATAACGAATCCTTGTATTTGTACAATATACCGCTGTCCGGATAATGGATTTTTCTCAGTGTAGAATAAAATAGAAACAAAGATTTTAAGAGTGTTAATACTAACTGGAGTGGCTCCAATGGCAGTTATTTTATTTATTTATTTATTTATTTATTTATTGACGATAACCTTCGAGCATGTACGTGGTGGGCAAAGAGATCTTTAACTCACACAATAAGGATGCATACATTTCAAACAATACGCTCTATTATTCACAACTTTCATTCCTTACATTACGATAGAATGACTGTGTTCTACGTATATGTACGGTCCAGTGTATGAACTATATGAAACATGAAAGTATTAATAGATTTAACCTAGAAAAAAATAGTTTCTTATATTACTGAAATTTCTTTCATTACCTCAATTGTGTGTCTTCCGAGTGAGAGTTTTATTTTAATTTTGTTTATTTTCTATTCTGTTTTTCTTTTTTTTCTTATTCTTACTAAAAAGAGTAGACAGGGAGTAATATCAGATACAATCCAGATAAAAGAAATAGGTGATGAAATAGCTACGCAGAGGCACCAATTAGTTTATAGAATTGCCTTACAGGTGGAATTAATATAAAAGTAAAACAATAACGGTTCTAATTAAGGATACAGAAAACCTTTATTTATCTCAAATATTTAGGTGTTCCGAAATCTAGAAAGCGTATTTATAAAATCTAAAATAAGTTTTCAGAATAGCATTATCTGAGAACCATAGTTAGATTGATACTAGTGACATCTGGGTGACAATTAATATCAAATCGTTTAAGACTTCACGCTAACATACAAGTAATGTCATGCGTTTGATTGGTCTGTGGTAATATTCTAATTAGTATGGTCTAGTTATTGATGACTCCATCTCTCTCTCGTAACCTGACGGTGAAATGAAAGAGTTCTCACTTGATTTTTTTTTCTAGATTTCACTCTGTCACGTTTAAAACGGGAAGCTTTACTCGTCAGTTTAAAGTCCCTCTGAGCGCTGGTGTCCCAACGCTTTCTTATAAATTCCTATATTTGAAGAATTACCTTGAATAGGTTTTAGAATAAGGTGAAAATTCGCGAAATCATACAAACACATTAAATAATATTTTTTTAAAAAAAAATCTAATTTATCACATTGTTTAATTACATATACAGAACTTGAAGGATAAACATTAAGTAATTTTAATTTGCACTAGCTGAACCTACACTCTACACAGCGCATCATTCATATATGAGCATGAATCTCCTTGTCATTCCTCACAACATCTGTCCTACATGTCCCTTTACAGACACAAACGAAAATCGTCTTGATAAAAATCCGTAAGTTGTACCATAAAGGGAAGATTTTTTCGATTATTTTTTTTTAAATATCTCGCACCATTGCAACATCGAGCCTAATTTCGGTTGGAGTTTCTAATTCACGTATAACCAGTGTTTTCCTTCTTCTTGCATGCAGTATGTATTAACAAAATGCATTACACACACAATTAATTATAATGTCAGTGATATATGGTGTTCATTGGACAAAACACTCCAAATAATAAAGATACATCTTAGAATGGAGAAATGACCATCCTTCGCTTTTCATTATCATTTGGACATGAAACAAGGGCCCGAGAGATATAAAACCCCTGTATACAACTGCGTTGTGTTGGAATTTATAACTCATAGAATATGTTTTTTTTTTTTATTTCAACACTTTCAGCGTACCCCTAACAAAATGTAATAAAGAAATAATGGCCACGTTGTTTAAATATTGAATTAGAATTGGACAATCTACGAAAAATTTGGAATCACCACCGAAAATGGTTTTTAGCACTTGCGTTTGTTTGAGATCTCATTGTCGAAAGGATTGGAGACAAACATATAAACCTACCATTTTAATATACAGTATAGAATGGATATCACTTTTTCTTTATTTATAGAAATTGCAGCAATAATGAAAGTGGAAACCAAAGCTGAAAATTGGGTAAAACACGATTTAGTTAAAAGGAAGGTAGTAGAGAACCATTGCATGTAATATGACACTTCATCTGCCGATGTGATTTCCACTTAAGTAAAAAAAGTGGGTTTCACCTTCACGAACTACTCCATCTGTCTCTAGGGAAGGGGGCGAATCATCTTAGAAATATAAAAGTAGACCTCTGAAACGGGGCAAGCACTAGTGTAGTAGCAAGCAAGGGAGGGAAAAGGCTTTAAAAGGTTTCTCGAACCTTTTACTTCTTCAGAAAGATTCAATTTTCCTAACACTCTTTGAATAGAATGGCAAGAAAAAAGTCATTTATGCTGAATACGTTGGAGAGCACTTACACCTGAAAGAGTAAAATATTGGTGACTATAAAAAAATAACTTTTATTTATTTTTTATTTTCATTTTTACTACTACTATGATTATTATTTGTTATTATTGTAAACAAATTCAAATGATTATGAACAAACTATCTGGCTTCTGCACAAAACACATTTTAGAAAACAATATTGTAAAACTTTGTGTAATTTTGTTTTATATAAGGAAGAGGTAGAGCAGTTAATAAAAAGAGTGTTTGGAATTGACTTTTACTATTTGTTTTATTATAAAAATTAATTATAAGAGTATTTGTACAAAAATACTATATAATTTGGTTTTTATTTAAAAAGGTAAGTAAAAGGTAGTTTTTGATTGTAAGGTCGCAGACAGGATTTTTAATAGAGCCCTGAAGCAGGCAAAGTGGAGTGGAGTTAGGTTTTTAAAGCTTCGAAGCAAGCAGTGGGTAGGTTAGATGGCCAATAGAGCTCCGAAGCAGGCAAAGTGGCTGAGGTTTGGATTTTCAGACAGAGCCCCGAAGCAGGCAAAGCCAGGAGAAAGGATAGGTGTAGTTTTGTAGCAGACTAGAGGCCCTGGGATAAGTTATTTTTAAAGTTTTGAAGCAGATAGTAGGAGGGTTACCAGAAAACTGGTATTGAGTTGCATTTTTTTTTAATTTATAGTGTTTTTTCGGTGGCGGTGGCGCTTCTGCTTTGATTTTGTTTTTTGCTCCGTGGGAGGGACTAAACGTTGTTTGTAGGTGATTGCAGGTTTTTTTGGTGGAAGTTCCTCTTAATGAAATATGTGGTGGTGTTTATAAACACTTGATGTGTGGATTTGTTTATAAACAACTTTACATGGGATATTACAATATAAACTGTATTCGATCGCTGCTATCGTAAATGACGACTTGAAAGTGCCTATCATTGAATTGATAAGAAATCAACGATATGTCATAACAGAGACCATTTTCGATATCATTTATAAGTGATTAATCTCAAATATACAAGAAAGAGTTTAAATTTTCAAATGGCTACTTTCTTTTTTCTATATATATATATATATATATATATATATATATATATATATATATATATATATATATATATATATATATATATTACTTTAGTATAATGTCCCTTTCAATACTGAGGCTATAGGAGATGTTGTTCTGGAACGTGAGCTCAGAATCATATGATATCCCACCAGGAATCATATCCAGGTCTTCAGTGCCAAAGGTGTACGCTTACTATATACATAGAATGAAAGTCAACTTTCAAATGGAAAGATGGCATGCGATATATATGAAACAACACCAGGAAATGAAAGAACTATTTTTGAGGAGTTTGATTTAACAACCAAAACTATTTTATATGTTTTTACTTTTGAGCGACGAAATAGAAAATTATGGTGATCATGAAAAAAAAAATCGAAATTTCAACTCATTTACACTTTTCATGACCCACAGATACCGAAAAAGCTATTTTTGACGTCTTTCCTTCTGTTTTACGTTCATCCTGATGTACACTCGCCTATAGGCCATACCGTTCAACGTATCTGAATCAAATTTTAAACTTAAGGTTTTTTTTTTTGTGATTCTCAAGGGTGGATTTCTCGAATTGCCTTCCTACCCCCAAAAGTAAGAGTAGTTTACTGAATGGTTAATTTTCTCAAAAAATGGATCTAAACACTTTGTTTATCCCTTTTAGGATTTTCACTTTTTGGGGGTAAATTTTAGGCGTTCACTCGCACAACTACTGATTCATACCTCGTTTTTTTTTTTTTTTTTTTTTAAGTATACAGTATATGTTCCCACGGTACCACTCATTTGTCCGCATTATACACCAGAAATGGGAAAATCGGGAGATTTTTCGAAAAAATCGAAATTTTTGTTCCCCTTTGGCTTGGATCTGGTTTGACGCACGTATATATATATATATATATATATATATATATATATATATATATATATATATTGTTATGTATCGTCATCCGCAATAAAAAGTTCGCATATACTGTAACTTTCACATATTCATTAATAACTCAGTTTTCTTAATATATTATCGCTTCTTCGTGCTTCCCTTAACAAAGCAGTGTAGTAATGAATAATTATTTATGATCTTTAAGAAAAAAATAAAGCAAAATAAGAAAATTATAAGCAAAAAGCTTTGATTGTTCTGAAACTTTAGTCTGTCTTATAATTACGCGAAGAATATTACGAGGGAAATTGACTCCACACACTGCACAGATATTAGGAGAACTCACAAATACGTAAAATTGAAGAAATAGAAAATAATGTGTGTTTGAGATGAACATACAATTCACACTTCACGCAAAGTTGCAATATGGGAAATGAATCAATATCTTCAGTTAAAATTACTGAAAAAGATAGAAAATGGCTATTTAAAACTCCAAGTGTAAAACTGCGCTTGGAGCGATTCTATTTGTAATATCACAACACGTTCTTGCGTAACATGCCTCCGTGACCAAGCGAGTTTAGTAATGCTGTTGAAATTCTAGAATCGATGGGTAGTAGTTCGAGCCTGAGTACGGAAAGCTGGCTTTTTTTTCAATATAGTGAAATCTTTTTAAAAATATAAATGTCTACTTTGAAGTGCTTGAAAAAACAAGACCAAATGAACAATCACTTTTCAAAGCTTAGTCACATTTATTCACTATGTTTATCATTTAGGCTATATACGAAGACACTAAAATGAGCAACGTTAACAATCCTTATTAACATTAATACCACATCCGTTATAATGAGAACATATTTGTGATCTGAATACCAACCTTAAACCATACGTCTAAAATGAAAATTATTAATGTCCTTGATACCTAGCGCTTTTAATTTTTCTATACTAGAGCTGCCACTACTGTGTCTTCTCGTGTGGCTGAAACTGGTAACCATGTTTCCGTATGTGTTTTATTTAAGAGCTGTTTACTGAGTGAAGTTGTGCCGAGTAGTACAGGTGTTAAAATGAATCACAAGTAATCAAAGAAACAACATGTTTTCGTGCTACATACTCGGTGTGAACACAACAAAAATACAAACGTGAGTTACAGCAGAGTTCAGGAGAAGATTTTCAGATGTGGAACCACCATCACGTCAAGCCATGAGTTCCCCGAACCAACGATTCGAAGCTACAGGTTCTGTGTGCAATCTAATACGAAGTGTACGAAATAAAGCAAACACTGAACTTGTTGCCCAGAGTTGTGTATCTAACCCGAAGAAACCTACAAAAAGGCGAGCACGTGACCTGCGAATGAGATATTCCTTTTTAAGGAAGATGTGAAAGGATTTGAAGATGATACCTCACCGACCAAAACTTCTACACGCGTTGCAAGAATGTGATCCGGCCCGGTGGTTTGAATTCTGGAAGTGGTTTCTTATTTGGAACGATGCTAACAGAGAATTTTAGAAACACATTTTATGATCAAGGGAGGTCTCATTCAAGACAAATGGTCGCGTAAATTTACTACAACTCCCGGTTTCAATACTATTTTCGCAGAGGAAAAATAGTAAATCAAGCTTTGGTTTTCTGCAATCTATTCAGCGACTGTGGTAACCATAATATAACTCGTGATATCAATATATTTACGAAATAGGACCATTGAAAGAGTTTACAAGTGATTTGAACATTTCTATCGTTTTAATTCATTATGAACATATGATGAATTAACATTTTACTTTTAGCTATAAATAGCCATTTTATTGGCTGAAGCAAAAACCAAGAAATAGTTAAGTGGGACTCGAACCCAGAACCCTTCGCGCGTGAGTCAAAGATGTTAGTGATTCTTACACGTCGTAACTTCATAAATTTGCGCAACGTACGACATATGTGGCTAGTCGAAAACTTTAAGACGCTTTTTTCTTTTCTATATTAGGCCATTGCGCTCTCCCAGTTTGTAATATGAACATTTTAATGTGCACCTCACCTTGAAAAAAAATGACCCTGAAGTTCATTTACCAAAGTCTGCTTTCTCCTTGTAAGATACAAACGCTAGTCTCGGGAATGGGACTTCTGCACGGATTCAATGAACTACGGAATAAGATGCATAAGTTATCTACTCTATAAATATTTGGCAAGAACCGTAAGGTTCGTGCTGTGAAAAGATGTCGTTTTTCTTCTTTTTCTTTTTACTAAATTTTGAGATATTTCTATAGTATCTAGTGTGAACTGCAAGGAGAGAGATCATGCATTTATCAATTTGTTAGGGATTGACATTTTAAAATCTTTACAACATTTAATTAAATCGCGAGGTGGTAGAAAGGAACGTGTACCGATTTCTTTCTCATAGTAAGGGATAAAACATACTATCCCGTGGTAATACATGCATTTTTTATGTGACAGGTAATACGCACCTTTGGCGTGGGAGTCCCAGGGGTCATTCCCGATGTGAGCTCATGTGGTTCGGATTCCACGTTAATTAGAAGGTTCACGTCTCATATAGCCTCGCTGTTGAAATGGACGTTAAACTCAAAATCAACTCAACACTATTTTTATACCACCAATAGCAGCAAGGGGCAGACGATACTATCCCGAAAGACATGCATTTATTTCTTTGACACACATTACAAAGCAACATTAATTAGAAAAGCTTGAAGAGAAAGAATCTTAATGGACAATAAGTTTCTTATATACAATATTCAATTATATACTTATCTTTGTTATTTAATTTATGGGGCGCGATGGTTCACTGGTAGAACGCTTACCTTTGGTGCGTGCGGTCTCTGGTTTTATTCGGTTCAAGTAAGCTTGTGGTGGACAACATCATGTTCGTGAGTTTTCTCAAAGCATTTCTTTTTCTTCCCACTTTTTCATTCTACCAATTCTTATTTCATTATTCTTGCTTTAATCATCTCCCTTAGCTTAAAGTGGCAGAGTTCTAGAACACTGGTCCCTATACTAGTCGAGTTGTGAGAAAGAAAGCAATCGACCTGGTTAGTATATAAACCGCACTGGTTCACTCGCTATCGCTCGCTCGGCATTACTATGTAAACTACTTATTGAGATTTGATAAAGAAAAAAAAAAAGGTTACTAACCCAAATTCACCTCTATGTGCGGACGAGCATTCTATAACCTTCCCACCTAAAGGGCGTAATAGTGAGATGTTAAACTTAAATATTGCATTTCATTTTCTTATTTTATTTAGCTCTTCCACATAATATTTTATCTAATATAATTATAAAATATTATCAAGTTCTCGCGAAGCTGGGAGCAAGCTCGCAATCTACCGTAATGTGCGGCAATCTTATTAAATATGTTTCACCATCAGATCAGTTGTTGAATGTTTCATAATGCTAGGGGTCCCGGGTTTGATCCCAGGCCGCGCCAAGTGAACTTTGTGGTGGACAAACACCGTGTGCGTGGGTTTTCTCGGAGTTCTCCCGTTTCCTCCCACTTTCTTCATTCCACCATTTCATTCATTCCTCATCATCACCGTCTCCTTTAGCCTAACCGGCATAACCGCAGGACGTAAAATTTAAAGATTTCATTTTCATTTCATAATGCTATACTAAATTCCACTAACATTGAAGCAAAATAAGTAAAATGATGAGATTGACAATTAAAAATACACACAGTATTGCAAAGCTGGCGATGTAAATATTTACTCCATTACGCAAACTCTGTTTCAAATATAACCATTATTATACACTTCATTTTCATAAACTTGTTCTTATAGCAAATATTCCTAATTAAATTCAATTTATAGATAATTTGGTCTTACATATCAGCTGATACTCATGCTATAATCTATACAGTAAGTTAACATTCGATGTAAGTAAATAAGAAATGTAAGATGTTACAGATTCTGGAATTGCAATTTAATTCAATTTTAAGCAGTATACATTTTCTATTCAAATTGCTTTATAAAAATCCAGATTATGATGTACACTAACTACTTTAATTAAAATACAAGTATATATACAATATTTTATCTCTTTGTCGCACTCTCACTCTCTCTCTACATATACACCTGTGTGTTGCAATAGGTAACCAAGCTGATAGCTCGGTTACTTCTTTTCTTTCTTTGCATGTTTTATGGAAAGCAACTTTGTGTCCACCTTTCTATAAGTACAAGACCCGAGAAGATGAAAACTTACTGTTTCGCCTTTGATACCTATCGACAGAGGTACGTACGTACGACATACGCACCTACAGATATAGTATTTGTATAACGCATAGTTGTGCATAGCGTATAATTTAGGAATCTTAAAATCAATAAAAACTAACAGGGTGTCTGTTGAACAAACATGAAAATATACAATGAGAAAGTGATCCTGCTTCATCAGACATTTGAGAAAGAAAATTGTAGTTTGGTATTTCTCGCAATAAAATGTTAGATTGTATGAAGCAGAAAATATGGAATATTTTTTTCATACATATAAGGCACTACTAACAACATAAAACAAGCTAATACTAACGTCAACAGCGCCTTTGGTTTTCAGTTTTACACGGCTCTATTATTTGTATTCCGTCATGGAGAAACATCCCTCAGAACGTCAGTTTCTGCTACTAAATCGAAGGGAATTCGTTTCGTAAAATGATATATATATATATATATATAAATTACATATCTGATATTCTATAGAATATATGACACATATGTGTTGAATTTATCTTGAAAGCAAAACTGCGGGCACCAAACCAACACTTTCCATAAATATACAAATAGTAGAAAGGGAGAGGGAATAATCCACCGCAGTTGTTATAAACCGATAACCCAGACAATTGAACCGCTTTTCTGGAATCCTCCAAACAGCAAATTGGCCAAGCGTAGCGTGATGTTTCCAACTGAAAGCTCAGCAAAAGAATCTGCGTAACATTACAATCACAAAACATGTTTCACTAGGGACACATTAGCGACTTGGTTGGAACCGGTAATGGTAAAATGCATATATATATATATATATATATATATATATATATATATATATATATATATATATATATATATATATATATATATATATATATATATGGGTGGAATTCGAATGAACTGTTCGCGGAGCTTACCGCTGATTTTTATCTAGTGCACTCACCTACACCCATCCTAACTTATTATCGTGGACTGAGAGTTTTAGAATCATTTTTGGTAATTTTTTTGTTAGCTTCGTCTATTCCCGGATTTACTAGATACCACTTTTTTTTCTGCGTAAGGGTCAAAGATAAAGCAACTATTTCTACCCTACGTACGTGCTTAGAACAAAGACCCTAATGATACTAATGGTTCTCATGAGAATAATATTACATTAAATGTTTCGCTCTTGTTGCAAAAAAAGACTTCCGGTCTCTTGCATTCTACACTATCATGGAAATAGCCATGAACGCTGGTTTTAATTGATTTGCATTCTCTTTCATACAGAATACATTTTTTTTAACGCAGTGCTTGCTGAATAATATATGAGAATTAATAGCCACGTTTTAGGCTTAAAATTACTTATCATTAACAAGTTCATATAGAGAGTGCTTTTATGCTTTAGTCATTGATTGATTTGGCGAGTTCAGAGCATAAAGGAATCAATTCCATTTTTGATCATTTTTTATGTATTTTATCTTTAAGATCTCCATCTGGAGCTGCGTTCAGAGCTTAAAATATTCACGATATTGTAAGTAACTCTTATAATGTGAAGAACACACTTAAATTTTCCATCTATTTAAGCGTTTCGTACAAACCTTGTCTATTTTTCTCACAACCTTAGTAATTGGATTTGATTCCGTTGTGCCCTGAACGTCTCGCTTGCTTTTACATCCTTTATGCGCTGCAAAGCTACATAGGATGAGGCCCTGCAGCTTTAAGTGCAATTTGAAACTCTTTTATGAGTTGGTTTGATTTGGTTTGATTTTTATTTTAACGTCACTTTCAGCAGTGAGGCTATATCAGACGTTGTCCTACAGTTTAACGTCGAATTTGAACCACATGAGCTTCCACCAAGAATCGAACCCGAGTCTTCCACTTCAATTTTTACATACGCTAACCGCCTAGCCACAAGGAAGCTCCTGTTATGAGTTCGACTGTATCTAAATGGGAATCGAACTCTGTACATCTTACACTAAAAACACGTAAGTTAGCCAGTACAGCAGTGAGAAGAACCGTATACACTGTTTGAACGATTTTATAACGAAGTAAATAGCAGTCAAACATACAAAAAGGAAAACAATGTGGAAGTCGGCAAATGATTTTGTATATTAAAAGTGTCGGGGCCACGGTAGCTCAGTGATAGAGTGCTCATCTCTGGTGCGTATGGTTCCTGATTTGATTTCAGTTCGAGCCAACTGGGCTTTATGGTGGACCATCACCAGAGTAAATTTTATTGGGGTTCATCCGTTTCCTCCCACTTTCTTCATTCCTCCACTTCATGTCGTAAGGTAAGATCTGCGACGAACGACATAAAGTCTGAATTGTATGCAAAATAGAATTAAATAGGTTTGTCTGTAGATGAAAACATGTTAATACCTTTTAATAATCAAATCTCAAAATATGCACTCAGAATTTGACATGTCTTAGTATGAACTTTTGAATTCTAACTAACTCTATGGTCTATGGAACCCGGAGGTTCAATGCAGCGTTCACAAAAGTTCTCCATTGACTTCTATCCTTAGCCAACTGGATCCAGTTTCTATTTTGTATTCCTATTTCTGCGAGATCCATCTTAATATTGTCGTCCCATCTGCGCTTAGGTCTTCCTAATGGTCGTTTTCCGATTGGATTTCCAGTTAAAACTTTAAAAGCATTTCTACTTGCTTCCATTTTGGCTACATGACCTGCCCACCTCAGCCTCCTAGATTTGATGATGACCCTAACAATGTTTGGTAAACGATTAAATTACGTAGTTCTTCATTACGAAGTTTCCGCCATTCACCATTCCTGTTCCTCTTGAGTCTACGTTCTTTCCTCTGAGTAAACGGCCATGTTTTTTTTATATATTTTAAGCTTCAAATTTCTCGACAGAATTCGCGAAAACAATGGTTTTGAACTGAATAATAACACGAATTCCCTGCTTTTAGTCGACATTCAATTTCTTTGTGTATACAGTTTTGGTCTGTTAATAGTGATTCTAGATATTTGAAAGTATGCAGTTTATCGAAAGTATTATTTGGTATTCTTACGAATTCATAATCTGCAGTATTACTAGTGACCTTTTACATTCAGAATAATGAATAATAGCACAACACATTTACTCATAAAACACTCCACGAATTTAATTAGGGTTGCGTACAAGAGAAGAGTTTCTTAAGGCTGTCTTGTCTCAAAATAAACATATTTGTTACCTATATATGTTAAAAGAGCTCTATCAATTCTAATCTCGTGCATAATCCTAAAACAAATTAAAAGGTCAGGAGGAAAAAAGGCTTCATGTGAAATGCTCGGTATTTAGATACCGTTGCTTCAAAATTAAATGAGAATTCAAATATTGGTGTGATAGTTGAGGTTTTCTTGAACGCCATTTATAAAAATTAAGTTTCCTTATGTTGAAACAATTCTTTACATATTGTTAGCGAGATTTTTAGTTTGACAGAAAAAAAAAATAATGCAGCTGGCTTCTGAATGAAACACAATTTGATCATGACATTGGAGAAAGTGCTGAAATGAAAACTAAATTGAAAGAAAGAGAGAGAAGAAAAGAAAGAAGAAAATTGAGATAACGTAGCAGAACCTAATAGGATTGTCGGGAGTTTATGGGAAGTTACACATACAATTTGAGACTTTTTCGCGTCGTTCTTTTTAGAATCTAAACGTGGGTGGACACAATACGCCATAGTAAACAGACGTCTCCTGTAAAAGCTTGCTAGTGCATTGGATGTGAAAGAAAATAACACAGAGCCTAACGATGATACAAAACTTGGAGTTGAAATTTGATTTTGGAGACTAACAGGAAAATAGAAGCGTCTGTTTCTTCAACATTGTTGAATGTTTTCCGTGAGTCAACAGGATTCGCATCGCATCTGAATCGCAAACACTCTCTTAATCGATGGTAAACTAAAGCGCATATATCCGGCAGATTTTTCCATGTCTTCAAACAATCCACATTTCTAACGAAGACAAACTTATCGGATTTTGACAAGTGCAAGGGGTTTGCAATTCTATTTTGAGAACATCTTTATAGGGGAGTTTCTCCGAATCAAGTAGAGTAGTTTTGTAAATCATATAGAGTAAATTGCATCTTGGAGCCTCAATGACTCAGTGATAGAGCGTTCATTTCTCGTAG
This sequence comes from Thermobia domestica, assembly GCF_964235325.1. NCBI lineage: Eukaryota > Metazoa > Arthropoda > Insecta > Zygentoma > Lepismatidae > Thermobia > Thermobia domestica. Next base: position 43,271,189 of record NC_137459.1, on the reverse strand, counting down.
GTGAGTCCCTGGCTTGAACTCAGCTCGCCCCAAGTGTTCTTGTAGTGAATAAATACTGTGTGTGCATGTATTATTGATGATATCCCGTTTCCTTTCACCTTTTTCGTTCCAGGATAGCGTTGATATATATAATATTAGGGTTGGTCGAAAAAATCATTTTCTTGTATCGTAATGCTAGTGCAAAAAAGTGTCGTATTATAATAAGAAAAGAGTCACCATTAAAAAACTTAAAATTGCTTAACATCTTCCGTTAAGTTTTTGAAAATTGCAAAGAACCGCCCTTTTTGTAATTTTGTTTGAAAATTACTTTAAACTTTTAACATAAAGACGCTCTACCTTTTTTTAACCATTTGTATGATATAAAAAATCTAAATAAGTTACATTATCAGCACTAATGTTGCATTTTCCGTTCACGCAAGGTCTGAGAAGAAACAGAAATTTATCAATATTTCTCAAGTTTCAATGTAAAATTCTTCGTTCGTTTTGCTAGAAATAAAGAAGCAGAGCTCACTTGGCATTGGACTGATTTGAACTGCATTGAATCATACATAGCCCCTCCCTTTCTACTCTGTTGTACTCCTCCCCACTTTTGGACAACAGCTGTCATAGCGTCAAGTGTTCTACAAGATGTTGGGATGATAACTGACACAGATACTTCCTATGTAGTTGATAAGTGTAAAATAAGAAGATAAAATAGTAGTGTTAGAACTAATTTGGAAAGTGAATTCAGATCTCCCGAGGAAAATTGGGGTCTCTCATTTGATGGACGATAATATAATACTTTGGTCATCGGAAACTCAATGCCAAGCAATTTTGTAAAATTGTGCAAGAACACTATTATCTTATCCAGGAACCTGGGTCAATTTGTTATAGTATTATACATGCATCTTTTTTCTCAACTTCGTCAAATGATATAACTCAAAGCATAATTTCTTGCCTGTCAGGACTAACAATATCAATTGAAAAAATGGAAGTAGTTGGGTGTGATGACACGGTAACTAACACTGGATGGAAGAGCGGTGTCATCCACCAACTAGAAAATCATCTAGAATTCCCGCTACAGTGGAGTAGGTGCCTCCTGGATTTTAATGAGCTTCCTTTTCGCCACATTTTTCTACATATTGATGGTAAAACTACAGGGCCTGTATCTTTGACTGGACCAATAGGGCAGTCGCTCCCTTGCTGTGAAACACTCCCTGTGGTCGATTTTGAATCCATTGTTTATTCCATTCCTGATATAGATAGGAATTTGTTAAGCAAAGACTAACAATATCTGTTAGACATTTCAAAAGCAAATACTTCTGGACATTATCCAGAAGACTTGGCAAAATGGGACTCTGGTCATTTGTGGCATTCCAGATGGCCAACTTCATGCAACCGCGTCCTTAGATTGTCTGTAAGCTCCTCAGATCCATTTGAAAACTTCATAAACTTGGTTAGGTTCATTTTGAAATCATACATGCGTCTGGTTTGCCATAAAAAAAAAGAACTCATCTTTCACTGATGGATCAAAACATGTCTTTTAAATAATGCAGACAACACGATATTTATCTGATGAATTACTCCAAGTTATCGACTCAGTAATAGAACGAAATGCGTTCTTTGCATACTCAGAGAATTTTCTGTTGGCAATGATAGTTGATGAAAGAGTACATATTTGGAAATTTGGCTATAGGAGGATTGTACAAGCAAAACAAACTGCCCCAGAAAGGAAGACTGTTCGAAATTTTGTACCATCAAAGATAAACTTTCAGGCTTCCGATTACTTTGAAATTATTAATTGGAATTCTTGTGTGTTGTATCTTCCACCAATTCTGCGCAACCTAAGTGAAGATGATACAAAACCATTCATCAAGTCTAACATTACACCCATAAGAGAAATAGAAGTTTCCTTGTCACAATCAGATGTAGAGAGGTGTGTCAAACTTGTGACAGAAGCCTTGAATAAAGTATGTGGACAAGAAGCTAGAGATGGCTATATCCTAGAATAATGAAGTCTAGATCAGTTATGCCTCATTTCTCTAGAAAATCAGACTTTAATGCGGGTAGATATAAAAAAAAGAAAGAGTAAATATACAGTAAGCCAAAAAAGCTACTGTATGAAAAATAGTTTTACATAGTATATTGAAACATGTAAATAATTGTAAATATAATGTAAATAGCACACACAACAATTGGATAGTTGGTTGGGTAGGGTGTGGGTGGAACTCGACGTGCAACCACCTCCATGTGGTAACTTCTCGATCATTCTGTATTAGAAAAACGAGCGAAGAGTTGGAGAGTGAAAATTCCCAAAAATTGTAAAATTTCAGCTTTTACTAAGACATTGCGCGAACAAAAAAAAAAAAAGACTTATTCATGAGAATTGAATTGGCTGGTCAATTAGTCAATTCGGTGGTCGTTCCTTTCTCAAGTAAACAAATCAGATGTTGCCTTTTGGTCTCTTTGTTTCCTTCTGCATTCCGGAGGACTCGGGGAAGACTCCTTCGTGTTGTTTCGTATGACATTTCTGGAATGACAAGGAAAAACAGTCACTTGCCTAAATACTACTCGCAAAGTATTACCTACTCACAGACAAATATGCTTTCCAAACCAGATCGGGCAAAAACAGGCAACACTCGGTCTTTTTCTCTAACAGATAGCACTCCCTACCATCACATCCAGCACTCACTAAGACTGGACTCGGTTGGACTCAAAATAAAACTCTATATGAAATTCAATATCAAGTATACCAATCTTAGTTTCCGAGCTAATTTTATTTATTCACATATTGACTGGTATATAAAAGCATATTAGAGTTCGACGTATTTGTCACAAACGACGAATATATAACAATGTTCTGCACAATCATTGTTGACGCCTAACAACAAAACATTATTTTGTTTTCATATCATGAACTTTGCATCCGTTACCGGCCGATAGATGCCTTTCTTCCATTACTTTAATCTTTCACATTAGTACTAACTGTAGGCCCAACCCTTACGAGCTGCTCGAAAACCTACCTATTTCTGCACACCTCACCTCTTTCGTTATTAAATCTGTAAGGTATTTCATATTTTTGATAGTTTCAAATTTGGAGGTTTTGGCCAGGCTTGGAGGGTGTCTCGACCACTGTGCTTTCCCCTCCCACGATCCCTCCCTTCCTTTGCTTCACCTATTTCTCGCAACTCTTTCTCCGATCGCAAGACGATGCTCCCACTTCATGCATCGGCCAGTTGGAAATGACTAGTATATTGAATTGCTCCACAACTCTGAACTTAGATCTCCACGTTACTAAATAACAGCGTCAACCATTCTTCTATGTCGACTTGGACTTTATTTTCATATGATAGATTTTAGATCAGTTCAAATTACTTTACAAAATAAAACCTACGTTTTACGAGAGAAGTCAATAAGTTATGCGCTTTAGCTCTAATCCTCTGTAGATTGGCTATACGGAGATAATCCTCTGTAGATTGGCTGTACGTACCGGCTTTCTACGCACGGAAGCAAAAAAAAAAAAAAAGGAACCAACGTATCACTTTTGGCAGGTTTTCAGCTAGTGCTCTCAAACGGGTCGGGTCAGGTCAGGTCAACTCGGGTCGGGTTATCGGGTCGGGTCAGTCGGGTCAGCTCGGGTCGGGTTGTCGGGCCAGGCTAATCGGGTCGGGTTGTCGGGTCGGGTCAGTCGGGTCAGCTCGGGTCGGGTTGTCGGGTCGAGTCAATCGGGTCAGCTCGGGTCGGGTTATCGGGTCGGGTCAGTCGGGTTATCGGGTCGGGTTGCCGGGTCAGTTCACTTTGGTCAACTGAGTTTAGGTTGAGTTTAAACTCGGCTGGAGTCGAAAGCTGCTGTTTTTCACTAGCTGCCTAATTAAAAATAGCAATTTTCAATTGATTTTATAGAAACCATAAATCTATTTTGAACACTTGCAGCTAGTGTTTTTATGATAAATGCTTATTTTTCTACTTGTGTGTACTTTAATTTTTAAATGTGGAAGATTGGTTTTACCAATCGACTGTAATATTAATATCTACGCCAATATGAAGTATGGATTTAGAACAAAACTATAAGTTGTTTAAGCAACGCCAAAAGAGAGATTGGATACGGACGACCAAGCCCAAGCAGGGCCGCGGTGGCTCAGTGGTAGAGAATTCATCTCTGGTGCATGGTGTCCAGTAGCGTAGCTAGAGTTTTTTTCAGGGGGGGGGCAATGAAGGGCCCAAGAGGATTTTGAGGGGACATCTCCAATATATATATATATATATATATATATATGTGTGTGTGTGTGTGTGTCTGTATTCAAGGTGAATGTTTCCATCTTTGTGGTTCATGATTTTACTCTTTGGAAAACAGTGAAAATATAAGAATTTAGTACCTTAAACAACTAGGATTCATTAATGCAATTGATTTCTAATATAAGTAAATAGTTATTTGATCATGGCGTTTAAAATATGTGTAGCTGGTTGACTTAAGTGGAAGCAAATACACTTTTACAGGTAAAGAAAATAACTTATAGGTTCATGCCTCTACTTGAAGAGGATCTTTCTATTCGTGTGGGCAGCAGCAAACATATCTACAACTTGTTAAAGATCTAACGATTTAGCAATTTTCTTCTCAATATAAAGTAACACTAAGTTTTTCAACCTATCATGAGTCATTGACTTGCGTATACAAGTCTTTAATCTTTTCAAAGAAGAGAATGACCTTTCACATGTAGCACTAGAAACTGATATAATCACAGAGATGATACCTAGCTTGTAGGTTTCTAGGAATGCGTTTTTGTAGACACAAAGAAGGTCAACGAAATTCGTTAAGGAATCAGCTTTCGTTTTCTTCTCGTCTTCATACAACTTAATTGTTAGAGCAACCCACATTATGCTTTATTTCTTGTTTAATTATGCTTTTTTTAAATTATGCTTTATTGTTAATTTCAATGATTATTTTACATTAATCGTGTATAACGTACATTTATTATACATCAAATATTCTAAATATCTTGATCTATTTATTGATTTTTTTTGCAACTAGTATCTCTCATATTTAATGAACTTTCTACTTAATTCATTGTAAAGAGATGTGCTTTGCTCGAATAAATTTTTTCTATCATTTGTGTGCGCCTTACAGGCACATATATACAGAAAGGGAAAGTAAAAGATGCCACCAAAAAGTACAGAAAGTGCTTAAGTTCAAAAAGTAAACATAACAATACAGTGATGACGCCAGAGGGGGGCAAGGGGGGCGAGCGCCCCCCTAGTAGCTATTTCTGCCCCCCTGACTGCCACCTAGACTGCCCCCCCCCTAGACTCGTACAATCTTTAAACATTCTTCATGTAGTATTATATATCAGTATCATAACCAATCTCATTGACAAATTGTAGTCTACTTTCCATGAATTTACTATGTGGCAGATTAATTATCAAGCTTTCTTCTTTGAGCGCCTGGGTATGCACGCATATTTCTGTTTTTTTTAATTTAGCCCCTTTTGAGGTAAATTTTAGTTATACTTCTTTCTTATGATTTTTAATAATTGTGTCTAGCGAACAATAGTAGATTTGGTCGACTTGTTTTCTTCTCATTGGATCAACTTCGATTGGAAACACAAGAAAGGTAAAACCATTTACGTAACTTGTTTGTATTTGTCCAGGTTTGAAGTTTTCAGTTTCATATTTTGTTTTATTTAAAACCTCTTTTTTCTGAAACATAATTCTCGGCTTCCAATATTTAGAGGATGTGCTTATAACAGCTTAGTTTGCAACTAACAGGGCTTAATTTTTTGAAGGAGATAAAAACAGTTGTGTTTTCCCTTCCTGCAAATGATAATAATAAAATTATGGAATGAAATTGATTCCCAATAAAATGTATTGTCAGAGTGCTGATCTTTAGTTAGTAATTGGTTTATACTAGTGCTCCTTTACTTATTTTGTTTCAAAGTACTGACGTGACGTCTACCATATTGACTAGGAACTGCTGAAAAATTCGTAGCCCAACCCAGAAGGAGTGCACGTGGATTGGTGAAGTTTTACTTCTTCTTCTCTTCCCCCGAGAGTCAATGTACTACCTTGTACAGTGCTCCAGCTTTTGCAGAAAAGTTAAAAAAATCTAGATTTCCTCGCACCATTGTTCGTAGCACTACCCCTATCAGATCTAAAATGGCGTCTTTCAAGTGTTATTTAAGTTTGGGAAATAAGTACACGTAATAGTTAGACGGAGCTAAATCTGCGGAATAAGAATGATGATCTAGACATTGAAATCCTAGATTATGCAACGTCAGTTATGTTCGCAGGGGCTTGATGGACAGGTGTATTCTCCTGAAGGAACAGAATTCCTTTCTTTTCATTTTCCGCAGCGTTGAACTTTGAATTTTTCTTTCAGTTTTGTAAGTAATGTAGAGATTCTGGATTAAATATCTGACCATTGAGGAGGTAGTCTACCACTCCATACTTATACCAGAAGAATGTTCCAAACAGTTTCTCAACCTACTTCTGTGTCTTGAACTTCTTGGGGCGATGGAGAAATGAGTGCTACTACTCCATTGACTGTTGTTCCGATTCAGGATCATAGTGGTACAACCATATTTCATCTATGGTTACTATACGTCAGCGAAATTGATCAGCATTACGGTCAAATTGAAAGAATACTTCTCTTAATGCCGTTACCCTTTTATTCTCCTGACATATATTTTGGGAACCCATTATGCCGAGAACTTGCGCATACCCAAGCCATTCTGAATTATGCTACCGACGAGTTCCAAAGAAATGCCCAGAATCCCTGACACAAGTTTTGCTGAGAAGGTAAAAACTGAGAAAGCGGGGTGCAGACCTCAGACTATAATAAATATATAAATAGCTTAAATTATTTTTGTCACACAAAAACTGGGGTGGCCTAGGCCCTCCGGCCCCGGGCTATATCCACTACTGCTGGAATGCTGCAATTTTCAAGAATAATGTCACAAATTGCATCCATGATTCCAGAAAGAGTCATTGCTTTTAATCATCCTGGATGTAAAGCATAATTTGTTGAGAAATTGTTACGTTTATACTAAGCTACTTACTTCTTCACCACTATATATAACGGAGGAGAGTCCCGTGGTGTTTCACTGATTTCCTAATTAATTTACTTCGGTGACTTTCCTTGGTGGAACAAAAATGTTATAACAGTAAGGATCTGGATGTTCGTGAAATTATCTGTTTGGGTACACATAATCACTTCAGAGGCCTGAGAAACAATAAGAATTTCATTATTAATATGAAAATTTATATTTGTACATACAGAGATATGTTTTTCTAAACTACGGTTTCATTTATCTACCTAGTACCTACACTCCTTCTGGATTGGACTACCACATTTTCAGCAGCTCCTCGTAAATTCTCTCTCTCTCTCTCTCTCTCTCTCTCTATATATATATATATATATATATATATATATATATATATATATATATACAATGTGTTACTTGTAGCATACGCGAAAGTAATTCAATTTATGTTTAGGCTTCAAAAGTTTCATTGAAAAATATTTCATGTGCAGACGTTACTTATTTGTTAGTTACAAATTTTATTTGAAATAAGTTTAATTTATAATCATATAGATCTAACATAAAAACAGCAACGAAATACACAATGTAATGTAAAATAAGTCAAACGTAATAAATATGTCATTTTTGGAATGGCAAATAGCCGCCCCCCGAAAATGTATCTGCCCCTCCTTTGCCCCCCTAACTTAAAGCTGGCGTCGTCACTGTAACAATATAGTATGGAGTTCTTGCATACTATTCATTGTTGGCGGAAAAATTTCTTCTTTTAGTTTCTTTTCTCCACATCAAAGGATTACACCGAAAAGTTTACAGAAATGAAAATAAGCTTTTCATTGTTGCATTGTTATGTTCTCAATGATTTTGCATTGTAAATATTGGCTTTAAAAAATATTAACACAGTATGTTAAACTTTCAGTTAAAGAGAATTTTCCAAGAATTGTGCTATATATTTTAAATTATGCTTTATTTTCTAAAATTATGCTTTTAAAACTAGTTTCCCAATGTGAGTGCATTTTGGCGTTCACCCAGTGTCGTGACCATAGTGCTCTCAACCCGACCCGACCCGACCCGACTCGGATCGGGTCAGTTCGGGTCGGGTTACGGGTCGGGTCGGGTCGGGTCAGTCGGGTCAGTTCGGGTCGGGTTGTTGGGTCAGGCTACTCGGGTCGGGTCAGTCGGGTCGGGTCAGTCGGTTCAGCTCGGGTCGGGTTGTCGGGTCGGGTTATTCGGGTCGGGTTATTCGGGTCGGGTTGTCGAGTCGGGTCAATCGGGTCAGATTGGGTCGGGTTGTCGGGTCGGGTCAACTGGGTCAGCTCGGGTCGGGTTATCGGGTCAGGTCAATCAGATCGGATCACGGTTCGGGTCAGTCGGGTCGGGTCGGGTCATCGGGTCGGGTCAGTCAAATCGGGTCACGGGTCGGGTCGGGTCGGTCTTCAACCCGACCCGACCCGACCCGTTGAGAGCACTATTTTCAGCGTTGTCATTTTAGTTTACTTTGCGCTCTAGTGAAGTAAACATGGCTGCGTCATCGTCCGTTTTCACCACAAAAGAACAATTTTCCGTAATCTGTTCCTTGTGGTCCGAAAGTGTACTGAGAGCTGAAATTCCATAGAAGATTTTCAGCAGAATCAGTGTTTATCAGTGCATTGAAAATTTCAAAAGCAGTCGAATATACTTGAAGGATGAGGAAAGAGCAGGTTGTTTGTGCGAGATGGATCACAGAACTACTCACTGAAGAAAAGAAGGGCAATCGTGAAACAATCTGTCAGCTCTTACTGGACTATTATGCTCACAAAAGTGAAGCTCTTTGAAACGAATCTTCACTGGTGTTCTTCTGTGGTGCAAAACTAAAAAACAACGCAAAATGAACTAAAATGATAACGCTAAAACCTGACACAAGCAAAGACAATAGTGCCATTTATAAGCTTGCAAGTGCAAAAAGCTGTGCAGTCGACGTACAGGCGATTAGAACGTTAATATACTTATTGACTTACCCTCGTATAATAACACTTTTAGCTAGTTTGTTTACGTGTGAAAGAATCTTGTGAAACTCTGCATCATTTTATAACAAAATACATTAATAATTGTTTGATTAAATAAACGAAATATCTGACGAAATTGTGGAATGAAAAATAAATTCTGAGTACTGGGATTTCGTCATTTTTTTATTAAAAACTAACTGAAATACCTATTCTTTGCATGGGTCAGACAAAATATCTGTGTAAACAAACTTAGCAACGAAAGGGAAAAAACAGGTCATTTTCTTCTACTTTTGCATATCACGGTAAACGCCCCTTGCGAATTTAAAAAAAAATCGCCTCTGGCTCCCAGCCGATGGGGCTGTATTTGGAAGTCAACGCCTGTGAGAGTATCACCATTTATCTCATCGGCTGTGAAAACTATGGATTTGACACTAATATCGGTCATTTTGGATTGTTTTTACATGTCTCGGTATCTCCCCGTTGACCCCCGGCTAGCAACCGAATGGGGTGAATTTGGAAGTTATTGCGATTTGAGTTTCACCATTGAACTTAGCGACCGCGAAATCTATGAATTTTACACTAATATCGGTAATTTTCTACTACTTTTACATATCCCGGTAAACGCGCCCCTTCCTCCCTGCTTCGAATTTTGGAAGAAACTCTTCGTCTTGGTCTGGGGCTTGGATCAAGGTACCCGTGATCAAAATTTAGTAACTCTCGGTCCACTTGTATGGTCCTCAGGCCGCACACAGATACATAGACAGACATACAAACAAACTCTTTATTTTTATTTATACTAGAGAAGTAATAAAAAGTTTTTTTTTTTTTTTTTTTTTTTTTTTAAGAATTCAAGAGATAAATTGAAGCTTTAGCTCAGATATGACATTTCAAAGATTCTATTCTTTCGAAAGAATTGAACCATCTCTTCGCTTCATACAGCAGCGTTCGACACAGCAAAGGCAATAGTAAGCCAACCTTTTTTTTTTTTTTTTTCATCAGAAGATTCGATTGAGCACGAAAGGAACTTCTTCTTCAATTTTCTAAATTCAATACACAAGCTAGAAAACGTCAAAAAATGTCAATATACTGAACTGATGGAAATGTCGTCTTTCTGTTATACAACCAAACTGAGAGAGACGTTTCTCTTTCTATCATATGTTCTCTTTTTTTTTCTTTCTTTATTCGTATGTTCCACATGACAATACTGAAAGCTATCATTTTGGAACACACGATATATGAAACTTTTATTTGTTAATACTTTCTTGTCATGTGAAAACAAAAAAAAAAAAAAAAAACTACTTATATTATTACATAGAAAATTTGCTAGACTAGTCTGGTGACGGGAAAAGTTTTCAAAGAGAAATTCACCTATCATAAAATTAGTGCTTTGAAACTTTTATTATTATTATTACTATTTGTGTCAGATTTTTGTTTTATTTAAAGCTTTTTTAAAAAAGGAATTTGTCAAATATGCATTTTAGTTTCTTAGAGGAATAAAACTTTCTTAAACACTGAGTCAATCATCCACGTTTAAGAAATGTTTAATTGTTGATAGTACGTATAGTAATCGCGAGGAGTCGTGAAGCTTGATCTTGATCTACCAATCTCACTACCCAATAGAAAGATAGGGTATACCGGTCGTCAACCCCCACTCATGGAATTTTACTAGAATAGTCTCTCACGTTATACGAAGAAAATCTGCCGAGGACACAGCGTTGCAGGATTGCCACTAAGTTTCGTTTTGTTGTCATTGTTGCTGTTGTCATTGTTTTATATTTTTGTTGTTATTATTGTTATCATTTAATTCGAATAATTGTTAGTGTTTGAGTTGGTGTTATAGTTCTGTAAGTGCTGTATTTTTCTTTCGCTCGTTTGCACACGCTCTCTAAATTTGGCAACGTTGTTGGTGCGTTTCTGCTGTTTCACTTTCTTTCTCAAGTGTGCGTTCGTAGGGTAGCTCCACGAATTGTACCGAATTTTTCCGGTGCATCACACGTGCGCGGAAAAAAGTTATATAATTTATGTAGAGCCCAAGCTTCACTAGTCGTCGCGGCCACTATAGTCAAGCATGAAAATGAAACCAATTCACTGAAAAAAGAAACGTAAAGAAACACTGGAATATACATTACCATCGCACTTTTTCTAAAATTTTTAGTTCAAAACAAAACAAAAAAGAATATTGATATTAAAATAAGGGTCTCACAGTAATATGCTCAACGTAGTCTCTATGTTATGTAAAGATAACCAAGAGAGTTCTGTCGTTTTTTTTTTTTTTTTTTTTCACAACAGCTTGGAACATCAATGTCACCTAAGACGTACCTGGATGATAAATATAGTCCCCATCAGCATCGACGACCCTCTGTCAACGTTCTGGAAGGTCATGGATTCCATCGCGGTAGACCTTAGTGGGCAGTGAAACAAAGAAAGTATTAAGTACATCTTGCACTTCTACTAGGGATTTGAACTGACGTTCTATAAGGTGATTGTCCAAGGGATGGAAAAGGTGATAATCATACCGTGCAATATCCATGGAGTATGGCGGATGCAATAGTGATTCCCATCCAAGGCGTAGAATGGTGCTCCGGGTCTTCCTAGCCACATTGAGCTTAGTGTTGTCCTGTAACAGGGGACCCCTTTGCGATTCACAAGTGCTGGCTCCAGAGTTTTTAGTTTTTTCTTGAATACGGCTCAACTGCTGGCAGTACACAGCTGTACTGATGCTCTGATCAGGTTTTAGCAGCTCCCGATGCACAATGCCGCGAGCAGTTCACCAAACACAGAGGAGGACCTCCTTCTGGTGCAGTGCTGGTGTCGGCTGTTTTTGAACCGGTTCATGGGATGCTAAGCAATGATGACGACTCCGTAGAGTTTCGTACAGGACCTAGTTTTCATCACATGACAACACCCTGTGCAGAAATGGCTCCTTCCTCAGACGAGACGGCAAAGAAACACAGGTGTCTGCTCACGTTGCCTCACGCCCGGAGTCGACCCAACTTGTAGTGTTTCCGAAGTTGATGGAGGTGCTGCCAAATGGGTTCTTCACTCACACTGAATTGTAGTCCCAGTTTCTCACATGTCTAGCCACTGTTCGCTTTAATTGCTGAATGAAGATCTTCATTTTGTATATGTGTTGGTCTTCGGATACGTGGAGCGTCTTAGAGTGTTTCCTCGCCGTCTTTAAACTTGTTAAGCCACCGTTATACTGTCGGCGTAGTCAAGACACCCTCAGCAAAGGCCTGTCTTATCTTCCGCCCCGCTGCAGAGACGTTTGACCCTAGTTTAAACTCGTACAGCATACATGCCCTTATGACGCTCCTTACGCAAGTTCACTGTGTAACTGAACTGCCACAACCAGGTAGTATGTTGGTTATATCCATTCCAACTACTTACCTTCGCCTTATCTCCATTCGCATTTAACTTACGGTGTGAGGGCCAATGGAACACAGACCTCCCAAAAAGCTGTAGAACTTTCTTGGTTATCTTTATGCTATACAAGTAAGTAAATAAAAAGTAAATTCATACAACACATAATCTGCACATCAGGATGTTCACAGCGAGTTTCACTTTTTCTAGTGAACATCGTGCGGTAATCCTGATGTACATTTACGTTTTATGTAGTAATCCTGTAGGACACTTCCCGGTTTTTAGCAAGATAATCATATGACTTGTGGACATCCAAATAATCCATTCTGGCAGATCTAATTAAAATCTTATGAATTTCTATGGATATCTTCATTATGTTTGGAACGTATACTTCGAGGATCCGGTTAGCCAAACGATAAGCATGCATTGTCCCGGGCTCGACTTCAGATTAAGAACTTCTGGTTGAACGGTGTTTTGACAATATAAGGAATTATATCAGGTGCAAGATGAGCATAATGGAGTCGAAGCCATTATAAATCTAGGTATATTGCTGAAATAGTAATATGAACACCATTCAGTTTTAACACAAGCCAATGGCCCCAATATGACTACTATTTTAGAGTCTTATTTCAACAGCAAGGTCATAGACGGAACTAGAGGGGGCCAGGGAGGGCCGGCACCCCCAGAAGCAAAGCTGGCCCTCACCAGAATTTTTCTACTGGACGAAAATAATGTTATTAATTTACCTCAATTCTCGCATAATAGTTTTAGTGATGCTTGCATTCGACATATTTAATACTGTCTATACTCGTCCCGCATTCGTGTAACTGTTTTTCTAGGGGGGGGGGGGCATGGCCCCTTAGTTCTGAAAATTGGAAGAATATATAAATTCTGCGTCCCCCTTTCCCCACACTTATTATAAGCTCTTCAAAGTATTGAATTATCCTAACACGAGACTGTGATTTAACAGTTCAGTGAAAATATATTACATCATAAATTTGCTTAAAATTGTATATTTCCTATATTCAGTTGCTACTAACTAACTACCTAAAATGTACTCCAATTATGAAAACTCAATTTTCTATTACTGTCTTACTCGTGCAATTCTGAGTGAAAGTACATTATTTGTAAACGTTAACTATCATGTTCTCACAAGGAAGGGACATGAACCTGTCATCAGGATATGGGAATCAAACCTACTCCATTCGATAAACATAACAAAAGTGTGTTTATGCACAAAAAAATACATGCCATGGACAACGGAGTAAGTCCCTGGGTTCCATTAACCCTGTAAGTATGAAGAAAATTGTAGACTCGTAGTGAAATAGCTATTGAGCCGTTCCAGGTCAAATCAACACAATTTGAAGACAAAATTTATCTCACAATCTCAGATTGTCATGAAATTTTGCACGAGGGTACTATTCACATAGACTAAGAAAAATACCAAGTTTCATCTTTATATATCAACCGGTATTGTACATAAGGCTATATAAATTTTCAAAAAAAAATGCACAAAATACTAATGTTCAATGTATTTTGAAATTGGAATTGCGGCCCTCGTAATTGACCTGGAGAGCTGGTTGAGGTATCATTTTACAGCATTTTTCATGCCCCTTCCTGTGGCGTACATCAACATACAGGTTATTACAGAATTCTTGTTTTTTTCACAATCAAAATCAAAATTTTGCAAAAAGTTCATATTTTAAAATTTTGAAATTAATTACATAAATAGATAGTATTGTTGTAAAGCACCTGGCAAAGTATGAATTTGGGATGATAATGGGTTCATTGTTTACAAAATTCAAAACAAAAACTTGAGATGTAATTGATACCCTGTATCTAGCTAAAAAATACAAGTATACAAGTTTTTTTTTTTTTTTAACTTGTGGGAATAAATATGAAGTAATAGGTTTAAAATATATCATACAGATTTGTGATATATAATGCCTGGCAACACGTATTAGCTTATATTCTAAAAACTTTAACTTAAAGCTAAATTAAATTGCTGATAGTTTTTAAGTTTAGTTTTATAAAAGGTGATAAAATAATACTAATACAAGTTTCACTATTAAAAATGTTACTGTATAAAAACGTGGTTTGTAAAAAGTATACATCTAGCACTGGTGCAACAGCAGGATTTGGCTGGTTTAAACCAGTTTTTTTTTTAATGGTGTAAACAAAAAATGCCACAAATCGTGTGAATTTCATAGTGACATGTTCACATATCTCGAATCATCTGTGTTAGTTGACTCTAATTTTCGCCTTGTAATTAAGGGGTCCCGATGAGCTCACAAAATTTCTCCCAGCTAAAAACCGAGTAGTGGTCCAGATGCCACTTTAAGTAATATATCCAAGCCTTTATAACCTCGCTGTTATAAGGACGTTAAGCCTGAACAAACCAAACGAATTGAAACAGATTTAGCGGGTAGGCCAGTACCTACCTAAAAATTTTGAAAAATATAAACGACTAAAAGATAATAAGTATATATTTACTGCAAAGGAACAAATACTATACATTTATTTTTAAGAACAAAATTTAATAAGATTGATTTACTCAAAATTAAAATCCCGAAGCCACACCTGCCAACGAAACAGATTATATCTTATCTATCTGCTTGCCTGAATGTCTGTTTCATAGTTATCACTATTTTAAACTTTGCTTAAATATATTGATAAAAAGTAGACAAACTTTTTTGACTATATCTGTAGCTTATCAATGAGACTTTTTTAAAAATTTTCTTGAATGATACCTCACACGAAATTTTTAATTTTAAAATTTCAGCATTCATTGTTTGTCTAAACGCTATTTAAGCGCACTGGTTATCAGGGACATACACAGGAATTTATTTCGGGGGATACACAGCTTTTCAGGGGGGTTCAAATTCAATATGAAGCAAACTGTATTAAAATTTTCAGATGGTTTGCAGGGTTGGGAAAAGAAAGTGTCAAAATCTCCAAATGAACTTCAATTAGAAGACATACAGATGGTGATCAGAAAAATGGAAACACCTGTAGTTGGCAACACGTCAGATGTATGGGTTGGCAGTGGTGTTGTGGGGACCGCTCATCAGGGACCATAACGCTTTCGCACGCCGGAAATGGTGCCGCGACCATGCAACTTGGACCGTTGAGGACTGGAAACGTGTGATATGGTCGAATGAGTCATCCTTGACCCTATTCCCAACCAAGGGCCGTGTTTATGTGTGGAGAACGCCCAAAGAAGCTGCAGTGTCTCCGCCCAACTGTGAAACATGGCGGCGGCTCGATGATGCTGTAGGCCGTCATATCATGGTTTTCATTGGGTCCTGTGGTCACACTTAGCGGACGAATCACTGTCAACGATTATGTCACAATTTTAGGAGACCACTTGCATCCTATGGTCCGGATGTTGTTCCCGGACAATGACGCCATCTTCCAGGATGATAATGCACCCATTCACACAGCTGGCGTTGTTACAGCTTGGTTTGAGGAACATCGGGATGAAGTTCAACACCTCCCCTGGCCCGCCCAATCCCCAGATCTCAACACAATTAAACATCTGTGGTCCGTCTTGGAAACACGACTAAGGCGACAATTTCCACCTCCATCCTCTCTCACAGAAATGGCCGATGCCGTGCACGAGGAATGGTGTAAAATTCCACTTGCTACCTTTCACGACCTCTATGCCTCCATCCCACGTCGCATCAAGGCTGTTCTGAAGGCGAAAGGTGGCCCGACACCATATTAATCTGATAAGTTGCAATTTCGTTCAGGTGTTTCCATTTTTCTTATCACCATCTGTATCAGGTTATATCTCCGCTGTCTATGAAGAAAATTGGTGGCTCGGGCATGTTTTACAGAAAAATGGAGTATTTGATGAAGTAAAAATAACTTCTTCATTTACCTGGACCATCTCCGTCATTCTCATATCCAAGAAATGCTTATGTTCTGTGGATGTTAGTAGTGGACGTTTTGACAAAAGTGAATCCTGTAACTCCCGATGGAAGAAGTTATGCTTTCCTTGAAAGTGATGTATACTGAACAAATGTGACTTTTCAAACTTCAGATGATAAACATATCCTACTACTTATTGAAAAGTTTTACTATGGACTCATCTATACTCTCTCTTCAGGTTAGTGTTCATTTTTATTTTCACGGAAGTGTAAAACTTAGCATTCTTGTGTTATTACCCTACGTACAGAGTATTCTTGAAAAATCAAGTGTTACTTTCGAGTTCTTTTAACAATAAACCCATTATCATCTCAAATTCATATTTTGCCAGGTGATTTAGAACAATACTATCTATTCATTGAATTAATCTCAAAATTTTAAAATATGTACTTTCGAAAAAAAATGGAAGTAAAAGTTTTATTTTTATTTTAAAAAAAGATTCTGTATTAGCCTATATGATGTATACCACACAAAAGGGCATAAGAAATGCTGTAAAATGACAACTCAATCATCTCTCTAGCTCAATTACGAGAGCTGCAATTCCAATTTCAAAATTTATTGAACATTTTCAAAATTCAAAATTCATTATTTTGGGGATTTTTTTAAAAAATTTTACATAGCCCTATCTTCAATACCGGTTGATATATAAAGTTGAAACTTGGTATTTTTCTTAATCTATCTAGAGGCCATATATGTACCAAATTTGTTTAAAATTTGAGATGGTGCGGTTAAGTCCCTGTGTTGAATTGATATGAAATGACCCAATTGCCTGAACGCTCTTCATTGGAAAGTCGTGGTTTATAGTTCATTCTCTACAGCGTGAAACAAGCTTTCCAGAGGTGCTATGTATTGGGGTCCATGATGTACTGGAACAGGAAAAATTGGGAGCATATGGGGAAAATTCCCTCCAGAAATCCCTCCCATCAACTTTGGACCCCTCTGAAGTGGTCTCGGATAAAAACACTCAATCCAAATGTATCTTGAAAAATACTATAGAGTATAAGAATTTACTGTACCAAGTTTTGCATTGATAGGCATAATAGGTATGAGGTGAAAGCGTGTATTAATATACAAGCTTATTCCTCATATTTATCCCTTCTATTAATATAAAACTTGGTACAGTCATTTCTTATTCCCTATAGTATTTATTGAGATGCATTCGGATTGAGTCCTTTTACCCGGGGCCACTCCAGAAGGGTCCAAAGTTGACGGGAGGAATTTCTGGAGAGAATTTTCCCCACATTCTCCCAATTTTCGATGTTCCAGTACATTATAGACCCCAATGCAAAGCACCTCTGGAAAGCTTATTTCACGCTAAAGAGAATGAACTATAAACTATGGCTTTCCAATGAACAGTGTTGACGCAATAGCTATTTCACTACAATTATATGATTTTCTTTATACTAACAGTGTTAATGGGACCCAGGGACTTACTCCATTGTCCATGGCATTTTTTTTTTTTTTTTGTATATAAACATATTTTTGTTATGTTTATCGAATGGAGTATGTTTGATTCCCATGTCCTGATGACAGGTTCATGTCCCTTCCTTGTGAGAACATGATAGTTAACGTTTACAAATAATGTACTTTCGCTCAGAATTGCACGAGTAAAATGTAATAGAAAATTGAGTTTTCATAATTAGAGTAGATTTTAGGTAGTTATTAAGCTGCAACTGAATGCAATTTTAAGCAAATTTATGATGTAATATAATTTCACTGAACTGTTACATGACAGTCTCGCGTTAAGAGAACTAAATAACTTGAAGAGTTTATGAGTGCGGGGAAAGGGGGACTCATAATTATATATATATATATATATATATATATATATATATATATATATATATATATATATATATATAAGCACTATAACAAGGTCTTCTAATTGATTCTTCCAATTTTCAGAACTAAAGGGTCATAACCCCCTAGGAAAATATACTAGTTACGCCAATGAGCAAGGTCTGTGCTGCCGTTACCGATGGCCAGGGGAGGCGGTGTTCAGTGGTTTTAAAGAAGACGATGGTGTTAATTTCGCAGCGAAAAAATAACTCGTATTAAAACAATCTTAAAGAACTAGGTGGATAAGCAAAGCAACTCAGAAATAGGAACAGTGCCACAGTGTTCTTTAAATATATACCATATGTCGTTACTAGTACCCCTGCAAACATGGTGACCAGCAATTGAAACAATATTGATATCTGTGTCATTCTTAAATGATCAGAAAACATTTTATTATTTAAGTGCAATGACAATAAATAGGACACTACTGCTTCAAAATCGTGTGTATTAGACAGATACATCTATACTGCTATATTTAGTTAGCGCATTGTCTGCCAGGAATGTCATAAATAGCTGAACAACTGACATTAAGAACGTACATTAACTATTATTCAAAGTTATTAGCAAAGCTATATGTATGTCAAGTAAAAACAACTTATTATATTGTGTGTACTCTTATAAATAGTCCTAATTTATAAATAATAACCACCTATAAATCATTTTTGCCACAAACTTTATTATTACCATAATAATGATTTCCTTGTAATAAGAAAAGAAATGTTGTGAATGTAGTTATGAGGCAACGATGAACAGAAAACATCAATGATGTGTTACTAAAATCACTACAAGTTATCATGTCAGGAAGTTCATTTAACCACTGCAACTTTAACAATTTATTCCAAAATTTGATGAAATCAAAGTAACACTACGGATGTGTTAAAATTTAATACATCTGAGCTAACACAGAGCCATTGTATTGAATTAATACATCTCTTCTTATTGTGTAGGTAAATTCATCATAATCTTTTTCTCCATTAAATATAGAACTAAACAAGATGGCTTTTAAACATTTAATTGCCTCTACATTTGTAAAGATGTAATTAAATTTATATCGAGAATCAGGTTTCTGGACATAATAAGGACTCAGAATTTCTTTATAAAAACTGTCCTGTAATGAAACCTGAAATATTCTTTTACTCTATAATATTTTTAATTGTAAATTTAAATCTATCTCTTCCCCCAGATCCTTAACTCTTAACTTCCCATATCGTACTGACTCTGGCTGAGTCTTTGCTCTAATGGCTTAGTCGCCGCTTTGTTTGCTCTTGAGGTTGAAGTTGTGTCGCTCTCTCGTAGCCACTCTAAGTAAATAGACTAGAATTTGCATTCACACAGAACACTCAGAAAAGATAATGTGTATTTTAAAGTGTACAAATCTATTATTATTATTATTATTATTATTATTATTATTATTATTATTATTATTATTATTATTATTATTATTATTATTATTATTATTATTATTATTATTATTATTATTATTATTATTATTATTATTATTAAATGTAGTCCAACTGACAGTGAAGCATTTCGGTGACAGCTTTTATTGGGACTTGAGATTGCTACAATATATTAACATTAAGGTATTATGCACGATGTGATATGACAGAGACAAATACGCTTAACTCACATTTTTGCGTATACATAATTTGGACTATGTGTTATATCTTGTGAAATAAATTAATTGATTTCTGTAGGGGCTGAGGTGGTTCAGTAGTAGAGCGTTCACCTCTGATGTATGGGGTCCTTGGTTCGATTCCAGCTCTCATAAAGTGAAGTTTGTGGTGGACAAACACCGTGTGCGTGCGTATTCTCGGGGTTCTACCATTTCCTTCCGATTTCTTCATTCCACCATTTCATTAATTTCTCATCATTACCGTCTGTCTCCTTTTGCCTAGCCTGCATTACCATGTGACGTAAAACTTAACGATTTCATTTCATTTCATTTTTGATTTCTGTAATTTATTCAGCTCTGAAAGGATGCATTCTAATCAATATATATTTATTAATTCATTCACTAGAAGTTATTTAATATATGGAAAAATAAATGGAGTGTTTGCTCGATTTTTTAAAAATCTTAAATTGTTTCTGGTGCTATCCTGTTTCTATATATTGACGAACACTAAAAATCGTAAACATTCATCCACTCAGCTATTTGTTTGCCGTCTGTTGTAATAATACCTTGGTTTTCTTCAGTGGTTCCACGAAACTACAAGTTTGATTTGTTTCTATCGTTTTTTTTTTTTTCATTGATCAAGATGGTAAATGGAATACAACTGGGACAAATATTTGTCACGTGCAACAATAAATACGGAGGGAACAGAAATTAATGCAGAGTCCATTGCCTGGCTGTCAAGTCAATGAAACTACTCTAATTGGATATCCGGGAATCCAGTTGTCAGTCTGCTGACGGAAATTATCTGGTAATGCACTTTATTACCAACACGCTGTTTCTCCGACATCTCTATAAATGCTGGAATGGATGACGTTGCATTTCACTCCTGTAATAATGTGTCGTTTAATGAAGGAACAAGCGGCACACAAAACAAACATTAAAAAATAATGAACTAGCTGAAGATGCATTTTCCAATCACTGTGTGCTCACTTCGCATTGGATAATTATTCTCAATTTCCTCGCTCATTAATTAGCCTCTACATTTTAATTACAGGCATCAGCTAGTCATTATTCATTAAGCCAATTTGTTGAAACTTGCTTAAATACACACATATATTCTTGGTTTGAAAAAAAAAGGCCTGTGTAATAAGAGTACAACATGTGTATAGCAAAATATTATATTTTTCCCTTCGGAAAACACCCTTTCAAAGGTAATTTGTCCTAGAGCAAATAACACTTTGTTACTGTTATTAGTAAACAAACACTATTGTACAACGTAATTGTTGCGTTGTACCTATACGCACGTGTTTTAGTAATTAAACCTTTGTAGAAACAGATGCGTTCCGTCAGCTTTAACCGTAAGCTTTCGGGGCAAAGAGAAATGTGTCACTTTATCTGTGAATCATGGAAACGCAGGGTTGCCAAATTTACAACAGTACCGCAAATCGACCTAAAGACAACCATGTTGTTTCTCTTGAGCATTCTGCATCTTATATGTGTACCTTGGCGACAACTTATTGTGCAACATATTGTCATTATGAGTACAATTTATAACCGAAAGCTATATATACGAGGGTGGACTCGAAATAAACCGGATTGAAAGAGCGCCGCCGTTCATAGGACTAGTAGAGAGTTCTCCCGCTAGGTGGGTCTGGTAGACCTTCCAAAATCAGTTGTCCAAGCGGCGTCTGGGTAGAAGGTTAACGTTTAGAAGAAGGTTAACAAGGTATTATTGTTTTTCTCAACTGTTCTCGTTTGCCGCCTGCGAAATCGTTATGGCAGATTCAAAGGAACAAGGGGTGTGTTTGCTTCCTACTTGGAAAATCGGAAAGGAAAACTTACCAAATGCTTCAACAGTTTTTCAAGAAGATTACTATGAACCACACACATTTTTTTTTTTTTTTTTTTTTTGCGTGGTTTGCACGTTTTAAGTGTGGTGAGATGAGTGTTGAAAACCATGCTCGTTCTGAGTTTTCTTCATCATTTCGAAATGACGAAAACAACGAAAAAATTAGCCAAAAATCAACAAAGATCGTCGTTTCATGATCGATGATATTTCAAAACAGACAGAAGTGAGTTGTAGCTCGTGCCAGAGTGGTTTCGCAAACGAGACGTATTGCCGATAAGTTTGTTTCTAGCCTGGTCACACAGGATCAAAAACATTCGTCTGAATTTGAGCCAGGACTTGAAAAATCAGACAGAAAGTGATTTAAACTTTCTTTTTGACCAACATGTTGACAGTTTCCGAGAATTTAAAAAAAATCTAAAAAGGAAAGTGGTAGTAGAACTTCGAAGAGAACACAGGACGATATAAACGTTGAAGAGTTCCAGAAGTGCTTCAAACAGTGGAAAAGAAGGCTGGAGAAATGAATCACATTTTAATGGAGAGTACTTTGAAGGAAACTGAAAGAATTTTGTAATAATAATAATAATAATAATAATAATAATAATAATAATAATAATAATAATAATAATAATAATAATAATAATAATAATAATAATAATAATAATTTTAGAACAAAAGTCCGGTTTCTTTTGGATTCCTCCTCGTATGGTACGTGTTTCAAATAGAAACACTTTTCTTGAATGTACGATATTAAGGAATAAAGGAAAAATGGTTCATACATTTAACTTCCGGCTTTGAACAAAGCTCTCCTTAGAGACAATAGACGTTACATTGTGTCGTGAACAATAAATGCTTTGGCTCATAAAATTTCTACAGAACGTAATATTTATTTTGTACTTCGTTTGTTCTCTTTAGCAACTTAATTGATTTTATGCCTATGGCTTTGGTATTTAAATCAGCTACCCCCAGAGGTACTTTTATATATAAATATAAACAATTGCAGAGAGAAAATGACTATTACAACCTCATTATTGGAAGTCTTTGCCTTTCTTATTATTTACTCCTGTATTTTTACATAACAAAAAATAAAAGGTTGATATAAAACGAAGTTGGGTTTACAATTTAGAAAATGGTGTGAAACAATCTGCCCAGCATATTTAATATAGTAAAGTGTTTTCCAAGCTAATGTCAGAACTTTGAAATCGTGTTCTGGTAACACTGACTAAATTGGTGACATGAAACTGAAACAGCTGTAGTATGTGGAAAATTGGCACGACTAGTTACACAACTGAACAATGCGTAGAAATTATTCAAATTTATCATCAAAATGAGTATTCAGCTTGACAGACCTTTCGCAGAGTGTATGAAGAGCAATACAAGAACGTAGTAATGTACGTTTTGTGGCCACAATTGTGAAATTGTAGCATAAACAATATTTTGTCCAATAAGATGGTGCAGCTTGCCGGGCTCTCGATTTACTACACAAAAAGTTCCTTGGAGGCATTCTGTCAAAAATAGTAATGTGAAATGGCCGCTCAGATCATGTTATCTTTCCCCTTGGATTCTTTTCTGTGAGGCTACCTCAAGTCTTGGATTGTCAGTCTTAAACCACGAACAATTAATGAACTTATGCAAAACATTAAATGCACCAGTGCGAATTTACTGCGAGATATGTGTTCAAAAGTGGTGCAAATGGACCCTCGAAATTCGTTCCATCCATTAATGGAAAACAGGATATACGAACGACATTACTTCCAAAATATAATGTCATTGATTACTTTTCACAATAATAAAAGAAAGTGTCCTTCCCGTTGTTCTAGCGGGTAGCACTTACACCTTTGGTATTCGTGGTCCTGGGTTTGATTCCCATTGGGAAAGCACAAAAAAATAATTTCACAATCACTAATTTTCGTTAATTAACCGTCTCCTTTAGCCGGAAGGGAATAACCGTAGGACGTTAAACATAAAAAAATCAGCTACAATAATTATATGTTACCGCTTGCACTTTTAATTCCCTCTCGTTTTAAAGTTCTAATGTTATTTTCGGTAAAACTCATTATCTTGATGTAGTGTTACAGTTCGATGTGTGACACGACAATTAATGGTCAGTGAAATTACTCAGTAAATAAAGAATTATCCATGGTAAAAGAGAAGAGATTCATTTCACTCCCAAAGCGAAAAAACAACTGTAGGTATATATATCATTGGTTCTGGTAACAGACGTGGTAACTTCGCTGCAATATGAGGTCATAAGGCCCATTCCTGGTTTCAGATACAACAAACTCACATGTCTGAGATCGAACCAGGGACCATTCTCACTAAAAGAGAGCACTCGACCACTGAACCACCGTGCTCCTAGTTTCTAAATAGTAACCGTTCTAGGAACAGAGGGGTGGTTCGTAGTTGGACAATAGTAGAGATCCTACAGCAAATCTCCCAACGATTAATTACCAGGACATCAGTTTTCCATGCTTATCTTGATTATCCACGGATGAGTGACTTAGAAGGTATTGGGTCGATCTAACAAAAGTGTTCTGAATTTGCTTGTCACCCGAAACTCTAACCAAGGGGAACAAAAGAATAAATGTGACTGAACAAACTCGCACTCTGACACATTATGTTTCCAGAACAATGCCTGCTGTAGTACTTATATGCAGAAGAGAATTCAAACGAACACTGTAGAGCATTTGATGTAGTGTTAAGATTGGATCATCTCTGAAAGAAGATAACAACTACAGTAACTGCTCTGAACCCTCACATGTTGATGGGTTCGAAGAAACGTTCTCCGCATTTGAGAAAGTTTGTTGAGAATGGCGTAGAGCATGTGGAAAGAAATTTGCAATAAATTGATGTTCTATGTGTCAGGTTTTCCTATTCCAGATTTTTTTACCCTGTTTTAGAAAATGTTAAAAAAAAGTAATAGATTTTGAAATTGTTAGTTTTGGCCTAAAATCACAATTATTATTTTATACTTAATATTAATATTATGGTTTATTTTCCGAATAATTCAAGTGGTGTACGTGTATATGTCATTCGTGATCTTTGATGTATATGCGCTTTAAAAAGAAACTCAAGAAACGGATATTTCACTAATAGTGTTAGGCGTAGTAACAAAGTCCTGCTTTCGATCAACAAGCGTAATTATAGTTCACCTGAAACAGGGAATTGAGATCGGTCTCAGAACGTAATCTCGGTGGAAGGCTATTGTGTCACGAAGCATTGATTTCTGATGGAAGTTCATAGGAGTAGGTTGGCTATTCATGCCAAAGAATAGATCGGAAGGCAGCGTTTAAGGAGGTCGTTTCTTATATTGGAAGATTGAACAGTACCATTTTCAAGATTACTCCGCTTGCGTGGGAATAGTAAATTCAAAATTAGGAGAAAAGCATAGTCACATACCTTTCAAGGGAAGTAGATTGTTTGGTTAATGTTACGATCCAAGAGCATACCTTGGGGAGAATTAGTTGAAAAGCGTTAAATTTTAATAGCATGTGATATTTTTCTTCAATGAAATATATTAGTTATTCTTTTTAATGTTAGGTACGAGGGTTGCCAGAAAAGCTACAGCAACTCTTTCTTTTTCACGAAAATGAAAATGAAGTAAGAAATTCCGAAAAACGTTATATGTAGGGAGTTAAATGAGCATACATTTCCCCATGAAGGTATAGTATAAGAAATATGAGTACAACGAACCTTTTGTTTCAGAAGTGTTTTACTTTGAATTTCAACATTACAAACCATTACAAATACAATAATATGTAAAGCCCAAACTGCATCTATAGTCCATGGAAGGTGTCTCCCAAAGAATCTAAAAGATGACAGGATCATAACGCCACAGTAACAGCATGTGTACAGACTCTTTATGTGTGATGAATAATGGGAAGTACCTGAGCATCCACCACATTTGTCAGACTTATCATCTTTCGTTTTCAATCCCATAACTGGTCAAGAAAGGGTAATCATGTTGCACGACATTATTGTTGCTTAAATTTCAGGGCAAGCTCACCATTAGTTGCAAAATGAGACTCTTCCTCACCCACCGTATACTCCCGATATCTCTCCCGAAACGTCGGAGTACAAATTCATATTCAGAATAGCAACACAGAGAGATAGTAAGAACAAATGGGACAGGGAGGAGATGCAGAAGGCTATTGACAGTTTAAGCATGCAGTTGTTTACCTGTCCCCACTGTCTTTGTTAAAGTTGATTTACTCTCTGTCCTCCTTATGTCTGTTTGTCTGGTTTATGACAATGAGAGAAAAATATGACGTCCTAATGCAATGAGTTGGGAAGGTCTGAAACAAAGCTATTATAATAACATAAAAATGTACTACTTTTGTATGTATGTTTTCTTTATCAGTTATCCATTGCCTGTCTTCAAGCTCTTGTATTTTACTGAAGCTACAGAAAAGAAAAGTGTCTTATAACAGACTCTAAGAAGAGTAACATTCATAAGGCCTAAGCAGCATAAGACCTAAAGGTATAGACACTAGACCTAAAGTTTAGGTCTTGTGCCGTGAAATGATTTTGAAGTCTTGTGCCGTTTAGGTCTTATGCTGCAAAATAAGTTTTAGGTCTTATGCCTTTTCCGTCTTATGCTTTTTAGGCCTTATGCCGTTTAGGTCTAGTGCCGTTTAGGTATTGTGCCGCGAAATGAGTTTTAGGTCTAATGCCGTTTAGGTCTTATGCATTTTAGGCCTTATGGCGTTTATGGATGCGCACGAATCGAGAAAGGTCTCCAATATGGACTCGATTTGACTCGAATTCGAGTCGAGATTCGAGTCGAGACACACTTTGTAAAATTCGAGACGAGTCGAGACAAACGTATTTCTTGACTCGAATTTTCGAGTCGAGACACGAGTCTAGTCGAGACTGCCCGTAAAAATCTCAACTCGACTCGACTCAATGTCTCGAAAATATTTCTATAATTCTTAACATTATTTTGAAGAAAGCATTCATTCAGAAACAGCCTTGAAGCCAATTCCAGCAGTTACATATAGCTTTAGAAAGGTACAGAACACATCAACTTAATAGTTAATTTTTCGAGATCAAGGTTTAATTTTCAGCACAATTCAGCTAATTACAACTAATAATTAATGTGGCGATATTTGACTGTACTTCATAATATAATAATAATAATAATAATAATAATAATAATAATAATAATAATAATAATAATAATAATAATAATTGATTATCTAGTTTGTAAAACTGTTATCCGTAGCCTATATCTAGTTTGTATAAAACTAATGCGATAAAGTGAACTTCATAAATTGTCTGAATGAGCAATTGGCAGTCTATAGTAATTTAGTATAGTTATAATTATTGTGTTTTCGTTTCCATGAACACAATAAGGCTACACAACTTCTGGATTATTCGCTTCCAGACCTACCTACTACTATCGATATAAACCCGTCCAGGCAATAGCAGCGTTACCTTCCGAGGAATGCCTGCTAGTCAGACACACGTACGGTACATGTAGTATAAGCGAGAGTGCTGGCGTGTGTTGAATGGGGAAGGCGCGCGATCTATCTGAGTTTGACCGAGGGCAGGTTGTAATGGTCCGGGGATTCGGCACGAGAATTTCAGAAACTGCAGGTGTTCGAGGATTGCTGGGGTAACTGTCTTCAACAAGTGGCGAAACCAAGGGGAAGCGAAGTCCAAACGTCGAGGGGTTGGGCGCCCCACCTCATTACAGATGTTGAAGATGTCGTAGGCTGGGCAGACTGCCAGGACAGGCAGCGAACTGTGGCGGAACTAACATCAGACTTTAATGCTGGACAAAGTACAAGTGTGTCTGAACACGCAGTGCACCGAACACCCCTAACGATGGGCCTCTTCAGCCGACGACCCATCCATGTGCGAAAGTTAACACACGACATCGGCAACTGCGACTGAAATGAGCACGTGACCACCGCCACTGGACCTTGGAGTAGTGGCAGAGCGTTGCATTGTCTGATGAACCCCGATACCTTCTTCATCATGACGATGGAAGGGTGCGAATCCATCGTGTTGCAAGGGAACAGCTCCTTGACACCTGTACTTCTGGACGGAGACAAGCTGGTGGCGGCTTAATTATTCTCAGGGGAACATTCACGTGAGCATTCATGTGTCTACTGGAGCTCGAGCAGGACACCATGATGGCTGAGGCGTATCGTACACTGCTTGCAGACTACGTATACCCCTTCATGACGACCATGTTTCCCAACGGTAGTGACATTTTTAGACAAGATAATGCACCATGTCACAACGCCAGGAGTGTGATGTAGTGGTTCGAGGAACACAGGGGCGAGTTCCAAGTGATGTGCTGGTCCCCCAACTCGCCGTATCTAAAGCCAATCGAACACATCTGGGATGTGATTAAACGTGACGTCAAAGCGCATCGGCCCACTTCCTGGAATTTACGGGAATTAGATAACCTGTGTGTGCACATGTGGTGCCAAGTCTCTCCAGTAACCTACCAAGGATCATTGGGTCCATGCCAAGACGCGTCGCCGTTGTTATAGGTGTCAAAGGTGGACATACTGACAATTAGGCAGGTAGTCATAATGTTCTGGTTGATGTGTGCGTATATTTTAAGTCGTATATTTTGTCTCGACTCGAATTTTGAGACGTCTAGTCTCGAATTCGAGTCGAGTCGAGACAGAAACTATCGAGTCAAGACACGAGTCGATACAACATTTTCTCCAGACGAATCGAAAAAGGCTTAAGTCTTGACTCGGCTTGACTCCTGCGCATCCCTAATGGCGTTTAGGTCTTGAGCCTCGACTCCTCTGAAAACAACTATTTTGAAATTGTCTTGATTTTTTTGAAATTTCCTAATTCAGTATTTTAACCTTTAGAATCCCATTTTTTTCAAATAACTTTAAGAAGACATACTTACAAGAAAGAAAATCCATAGATAAACTTTTCCATTTTATTTTCAAAAGAAAAAAATCTCGATAACTTTCCCTAGTTTGATTCTGTAGATTTGCACTTTTTTTCTCTCTCGTAAAGCACTCGCTTCTGTTTGTTTCAAGTGGAAGCAATGAGATACAGCATGGCCTTTTCAGAGCGGCCAGGGTGGTAGCTTGTAGGGAGACTAGTTTCCCCTGCGCCACTCTTTGCGTCCCTCCAGGGACAGAAGCCACTGTCTCCATCTCCATCTCATTTGGCCGTTGATGTTAGAGGTTTCCAGAAACCAATTTCCCTCCCTGTTTTACATTAAGCTCCGCGTGAGTCAACTAATGTCCACCCTCCCACCACCGCTCTCCGAGAGAACAGCCAATAGTTTCGGCGAATATGAAAGACAAGTATAATCTCACTTGCTTTGCCTACAGAACGTAAAATACTACGTTATTCATCACAGCCTTGGAATTTCAAGATAATAAGAAATTCTATCGGATTAGCATCTTGAGGTACCTATCCGGTGAAATTTTAATTACTGACATGAATCTTTAAAGCAAGACGATTAGCAAATAATTAAGCTACAAGGAAAATACAATTAAGCCAGTTCTTCACTTCAATTATTTGAATCTATTGATTTAATTTTCTATTTTCTTTTTTTCTCTTCTTTCATTTTTCTTTGCTTTTTATTTAGTTTCAAGTAGCGTTGTAACTTGTAAATGGAAGGAAATCCTAACTATACATAAAACTACATGAACTGACATTAAAAAACGCGTACTTTCTTTTGATGTAGAAAGTTAAAATTTGGCATGATTGTAGCTTTTCGAGACTAACCCACAGAAAAATTGCCAAAAGTGAATATTTTTAATTTTTAGGGGATCTAAAGGGGGATGAAGAAATTCCCCATGTTATTTAAATGAGGCGTTTTTGGGATCTATAATCTCACGGTTTAGGTACTTGGAATTGGAATTGTGAAAAACTTGAAATTCGGTGCGCTTGTACGTTTTTGTTAGCGTTACCTAAGTAAATCACCAAAATAAAAATTTCCAACTTTAGAGTGGTTTTATGAGAAACTGAAAAATCTTTCCCATGTTATTTTACATGCACCATTAATAATTTCGTTGCTCAGAAATGAGAAAAATACATGTTCAAAACAAGTAATTTTTCACTCATATTTGAGGAGAAATGTCTTATGATTTTTAAACGTGTTTTCATTTGCAAGCTCAAGGCAAATTTTCAGGTTCCCATTTATGATATTTTCTCATTTATTAAAAATGGGAATGGAATAGTGAGTGATTAGCTATATCATAGATGATTAAAAAGTAACGATAACCACACCTCCGATATAATATTACTATGTTTTAATATAGGGCGTAATATTGTTAGTATTTAATTACTATACAGGAAACGAGATAAAGGATTTCAGTTGTAGCAGAGTGCGAATGGATATCAGTACGTAGTACGGTGATACGACTGAGGTGGCGTATGGGTACACATCATGGGACAGCGGCGAGGAGCAGCATATATATCAGCTTTCGAACGTATGTTTCGGTGAGTTGTAAACATACTACCATAGACTAAAATATACTGTAATACATTCCTTATGGCGTAGAACGCTGACCCTCCGCCCACCCTCATGTATGTTATATAGACTATAGTAGTCAGCTTACCTCCTTTATGTACACTCATGTCCAAAATTATTGCCGCATGGCTATAAATATGTTGTTGTAAGAATATAATTTGATAACGAATTCCCCCGGTATTTCTTATAATGTTAATATGTGTATAATCGGCAAATACATCTATGTGGCAAATTACATGTCTAAAGAGCATTAAATAAGAACAATAAAACGAAAGTATAACTCTCTTGTCCATTTAGCAACATTTTGTTTTACTCATTCTAATTTTAGTATTTATAATCTTTTTCCTATGAAATTTACAATAAATATACATTTCCCGTTATACACATAGTATCAGTATTAAAAATACCCTGCAAAATCATTATCAAATTATAATCTTACAAGAAGACAGTTATAGATATGCGACAATCATTTTGGACATGAGTGTACCAAAGCTCAATACTTAATTCACATACTAACGAGTGCAGCAATAACAAGAGAAGGTGGGCTAGAGCCCCATAGGGCACGCTGTTTTCTGTTTCCACAATTGATAAACTTGGGCAAAATAGCGGCCCGGTTCTGGATATTTAAAATACCGTTCCCGATTAGGGATGCGCTCGAGTCGAGACATGTCTCGAATCTCGACTCGACTCGACTCGAATTCGAGTCGAGATTCGAGTCGAGACACACTTTGTAAAATTCGAAACGAGTCGAGACAAACGTATTTCTCGACTCGAATTTTCGAGTCGAGACACGAGTCGAGTCGAGACGGCTCTTAAAAATCTCGACTCGACTCGAATGTCTCGAAAATCTTTCTATAATTTTTAATATTATTTTGAAGAAAGTATTCACTTAGAAACAGCCTTGAAACCAATTCCAGCTTTTATTCCTTTAGAAAGGTACAGAACGCATAAAATTAATAGTTAATCTTTAAAGATCAAGATTTAATTTTCAGCTCAATTCAGTTAATTAGAACTAATAGTTAATGTCGTTGTATTTGGTTGTACTGCAAATATAATGATAATAATAATAATAATAATTGATTATCTAGTTTGTATAAAACTGTTATCCGTAGTCTAATTCTAGTTTGTATAAAACTATTGCGATAGAGTGAACTTCATAAATTCTCTGAATGAGCAGTTGGTAGTCTATAGTAATTTAGCATAGTTATAATTATTGTGTTTTCGTTCCCATGAACGCAATAGGGTTACGTAACTTCTGGATTATTCGCTTGCCCAACTATTCTGAGGCTTTAATATGTTGCAGCATATCACGAGCTACGGATAATATATAATGTAACATTTGTTGTACATCACATATTATGATACGAGACTATTTTACATAGTATATCTTATCTAATATAAATAAAATAAAGAGTTTGTTTGTGTGTTTGTCTGTCTGTCTGTGCTACCTGGGGACCAGACGAGTGGACCGAGAGTTCCCAAAATTTGGTCACGGGTACCTTAGTCCAGGCCCCAGATCAAGACGAAGCGTTTTTTTTAATTTCGAACCAGGGGGGGGGACGTTTACTGGGACCGACCTGGGGACCAGACAAGTTGACCGAGAGTTACCAAATTTTGGTCACGGATACCTTGGTCCAGGTCCCAGTCTAAGGCGAAGCGTTTTTGTCAAAATTGGAACCAGGGGGTCTCAGGGGGGCGTTTAGCGAGACATGTAGTAAAAGTAATCCAAATTGATCGACATTAGTGTCAAATCCATAGTTTTCACGGTCGCTGAGATCAATGGTGACACTTCCATCAGCGATTACTTGCAAATTCAGCTACTACTGTATGCGGGCCGGGTGTCAGCGGGTGAGGAATACCGAGACATGTATAAATAGCCCATATTGATTGATACTAGTGTCAAATCCATAGTTTTCGCGGTCACTGAAATGAATGGTGATACTTCCACAGGTGTTGACTTCCAAATACAGCCCCCATGCGAAGAATGGGTATATTAAGCTAGTATTACAATAAATGGACAGCTTGGATGCCAAGAACTAGTACAGATAAGTACCATCCACTTCTATGAATAGGTATTTTTAAAAGGATTTTTGTAAACACTAAGTTATAAAACAATGAACTACATACAGTAGTTATGGTTTTGGTTCCCAACATAAAATAAATATGGATTGTTCATGAGATATTGAACTTCAACTTTCACTCCTGGAAAATTTCAATTTTGGAGTTAGGCCACTTGGCATCAAAGCAGTTCACTGTAAGATAAATACATTCCGCACATTAGTAGCATAGTTGTTCAGGAGCCTTCGATTTCCATCCTCTCAAATGAAAGCTGAATGATTGCTTGATACATGCTGACTATATAGGAGAAATAGTGTATTAAGTTTTCGAGCTTTGGTGAGTATCCGTATTTACACTCTGATATAATTTTAAGTTCACACTCAAATCGAGCTAATTGTTTAATGCATTTCGAAAGCTTTTGTTTTTATGCAGCTCATTAAGGAAAATCTATTTCATAATCGTAACATTTATGTACTAAGAAACTATGAACGTAAAGTGGACTCGACCTAGCCCCGTGACCGCTGTGACTCAGTGGCACAGCTCTCACCCTTGGTGTGTGAGGACTCTGATTCTGTGTGTGTGTGTGTATGGCTAGTGTATGCGTACAGAGTCGGAAGCGGTATGTATTGTTTATACTACTTACAACGTTACCCCCCACATAAAATATAAATTCACCCTTTCTCCCTTCTCTTTTTCGAATACAATGAACCGACTCTTTTGCTGAAGAACGATG
Source organism: Thermobia domestica (assembly GCF_964235325.1). Classification (NCBI taxonomy): domain Eukaryota; kingdom Metazoa; phylum Arthropoda; class Insecta; order Zygentoma; family Lepismatidae; genus Thermobia; species Thermobia domestica. Next base: position 43,238,343 of record NC_137459.1, on the reverse strand, counting down.
CTAAAAGAAAATTGAAACATCTGTGTCTAAACTTTCTTTGAAGCGCAGTCTTTTGTATTTGTAAGGTTTTGCGAGTGTTTTCGAGATAGCCAAATTTTTACCATGGACTCCTGCTGCGAACTGACCGTGAGTAAACACCCGATCTCGCTGTGCTCAATTTCTCTCGCACACGTGAAATGGGTTTGTTGTTTCCAAAACAAATAGGAAGCTACCTTGTGCTTTTGCATTTCTGCACGCACACAGGTACCATTGTTGTTTTAATGATCAGAAGAAATATCAAAACCATCCGATATATATGATACAAAACAGCTAACAGAGGGAGGCAAAGATAAAAGTAGGCCTATACCAAGTTTTCCGCGTGGTACCATTATGGAGAATAAATATTTGATAAAGTCACGTAGATGCGCTTAAACCTATTTCATCTGTCCTTATAATTTTTCTGGTCTCATCAATTTCTCAGGAGGATACGTACAACATATGTCCAAATTCCATATATACTCTTTCTAAACTAATGAGTAAACTCGTTAAGAACACCAACTGATATCAATAAACAGGAAAGAAAACAATACTTTATACTTCTATCATTTGGTACACATCTCTATGAAGCACAGCTTGTTTCTTTTTGAAATAGCTCCTTCGTGTCACAGCTGTGGTTAGTTTTGTTTTGTGTTAGGATGAAAGAGAGAAATGCAACATTTGCTTCGCGGTGAAGTTATATATATTATTAAGATGAGCGGTGATAAGCGAGGTTTAACAAAGAGTGCCTTTCGGATGCACAATTTAACGGGTAGTTGCAGTCCGTGTTGAGAATCGAACCAAAGCTATGTAAGACATGTTAATACTGAGCTCTTTTGTGGTAAAAGTGAACTTCAGAAACACACAAAAGACTTGAAACATCAAGCTAATGTAAAGCAATTGAAAAATAGCCTACCTATCGCTGCATCTTTTCTGTGGCTAGAAACATGCAGTGTGTAGCAACAAGAATCGTGTTAAGGACTTTTTTTTCGAACATAACATTCCCTTCCACACCATAAAAGACAATAAAATGTTTGTTAAAAGAAAGTGCACATAATATTTTTAAATTTTGTTTGTGATCCTATCATGCATAATTATAAATAATGCCTTTCATACTACGAGAATGAGTTCAACTATACGTCATGGCCCCTCTAAAGCGGGGCCGCGGTGGCTCAGTGGTAGATCGTTCACCTCTGGTGCTTGGGGACCCTGGTTCGATCCCAGCTCGTACCAAGTGAACTTTGTGGTGGACAAACACCGTGTGCGTGGGTTTCCTCGGGGTTCTTCCGTTCCTCCCACTTTCTTCATTCCACGATTTCACTAATTTCTCATCATCACCCCTCTTTTTTAGCCTAACCGGCATAATCGTGGGACGTAAAACTCAAAGATTTCACTTCATTTTTTCCCTCGACAGCGATATCTTTCAAAATTATTTATTGTTAGATATTGTAAATTTACGGTATCTATTTTAGTGGACGGGAAATTTTGCATCTGATCGGATAATTTCATGGCTTCTAACAGGAATTCGCAGTTACGAAATTTGCATCACTGTCTTTTGAAAGGATGCCTAGAAAAAATACTACTAGAAAATAACTGAAAACACAAAATGGATTTGATAGCCAAATTCACGTCATCATTTTTCTTTAAATATTTGTATTTAGTATTAGACTAGAGTTTAGTGTCCCTTTCAGCATCAAGGCTATATGAGACGTGAACTTACAAATTAACGTGGGTTCAGAACCACAGGAGTTCCCATCGGAAATCGAACCTAGGTCTCCCGCACCAAAGACGCGTACGCTAATCATATGGACAAGGGTGTTCGATATTTAGTAATGTGTACATAAAGTTGTGAAATTGCGCTTGTATAATGGAATGCAATTCCTTCTACTGACATAAACCTTCACAATACTTAGCTGGACAAAGTATCTTTAAAAATAAAATGTCACTCTTTATGTTTCAGTTCCTGGTTCGACTGAAGGATGGAACAAATTGCAATGAGCGTTTTTGGATCCTACTTTGTGTAGTTGATTCATCATAAACTTGGTATTTGATACGGACTATTACACTTATTTGGTGTTTATTTCTAAATAATAAGTCCTAATACAATTTCATAAAGTTGTAATTCTTCTTTAGTTTGTATCACTTTACACAATGACAAATCCAAAAGGTGTGTTGTATCGGTGCAGTACCAGTTTTTCACGTTTTTCAAAATTTTCCAAAACCCAAAGAATAATCTTTAATTTCTGATATTTTAGTCGTCACAAATTACAATTTTATAATGTAGTCAATGTTTATAATTACTGGGCAGTTGGGCGTTTATACTAATGACATCATAATAAAGTCAAAACCCTAATTTTGAGTTGAATTGATTCTGATTTTAACGTCCCGTTCAGCAGCGAGGCTATGTGAGACGTGGACCTACTGATTAACGTGGAATCCGAACCTCATGAACTTCCACCGGGAATCAAGCCCAGGTTTCCCACGCCAAAGGCAAGTATGCTAATCGTTAGCCACAAAGGAGCTCCACCATAATTTTAGTGGGCGATAAGAAATATCTCGCCAGTGCTTTTACAATAAATAAAATTTTATAAGTATTAAAGAATAGTGGTAAGAGATTTTATAATAGCTCTTTTATTTATGAGATATGAGTATTTTGAAAAAAAAAAACTAAAGAATAGGTTGGCGGAACCACAAAAGACTCGTAAAATAAACTTTCTTATAAATACATACGCACCTTACTCACCTTTTATAATTGCTATGCTTACGTTCTCCATAAAAACAGAAATTCTCTTTTAGTGATACTTTACACAAGATCATGAAGTGGGTTCAAATTTAATTAAAGGCAAAATACAATACAATAATCCACAAATATTTCCTCAAGTGAGTTTAAAGATTTCTAAACACTAGTGCGAAACCGGGCTCTGCCGTTGCGATCGATTTACAGGTCTTGAGACGAAAGTAAGAAGGGTCTTACGCACACAGTAAGTAAAAACAATTAATATGCCGGTAACTTTCCCCCAAATGGGTGTATCTTAAAACTAACCTCACCATTATTTTTCTAATTAAATTCTAGTCCGAAATTATGTATCATATTACCCTATTCCCATTTTGAAAACTTGACCTTAATTCAAAATGGCGGATTTCAAGATGGCTGCCATCAAGGTCATATCTACCATACGACTTCCCCCCAGGACTTATATGTATCCACATGGTTTTTCTTCACTTTTCTTCATTAACGCTCCGTTTACAAAGGGTAGTAAGGGACTTCTGTGGTAATCTCTAATAACCACATCACAACTCTTAAAAGTTATTAAAAAAAAAATAGAAAACATGCACCATGGCAAAAATTTGTCATCACAAGTAATGATGCATACATGCCTTCTATCAGCAAAAAAAGTTTCATTGAAATTGGAGCCGGACATTTGAGTGATGTCCCTTGTGGGATGTGATTGAACGTGACGTCAGAACACATCGCCCCCCTTCCCGGAATTTACGGGAATTAGGTGACCTGAGTGAGCACATGTGGTGCCAGCTCTCTCCAGCGACCTATCAAGGATCATTGCGTGTATGCCAAGACGTGTCGCCGTTTTTATCCATGCCAAAAGTCGACATACTGACAATTAGGTAGGTAGTCATGATGGTCTGACTGATGTGTGCGTATATTTTAACTCGTACTTTTGTCTCGACTCGAATTTCGAGACGTCTCGACTCGAATTCGAGTCGAGTCGAGACAGAGACTGTCGAGTCGAGACACGAGTCGAGACAGAAACATATTTTCGAGTCGAGACACGAGTCGAGACAACATTTTCTCGAGACGAGTCGAGACAGGCTTAAATCTCGACTCGACTCGACTCGAATGCATCCCTATTCCCGATATTCAACTGTTGTGACTGAGAAAACCAGGCTAAAGTCCTCTCGGGATAGTCAACCGTTGAGGTCTATCCGAGAATCTCAAGCCAATATTCAGCCACTGACCCCAACACTGGTCTGTAGGCATTATTATTATTATTACTAGCTGTTATGCCCGTTGTTCGCACGGGTCAGATAAAATATCAATGTAAACAAACTGAACAATGAGAGAAGAATTAAGAAACATTTCTAAAATTAGATACATTTTGTATGAATATATATCCAACAACGTACGTGTTTTAATTGGGAAGGTCGATGGGGGCTGAATTTGAACGTAAACACTATCGGGAGTATCAATATACATCTTAGCGATCTCGATAAATATGAATTCGACACAAATATTGGTCATTTTCTACTACTTTTACATGTCCCGGTAAACGCCCCCTGAGACCCTTCCCTGGTTCGAATTGTGAAAAAATCTCCCCTGGCCTTCAGCCGATACCGCAAAAACTATGAATGTGACACTAACATCTGTCATTTTCTACTACTTTTACATAGAAAGTAAACGCCTCTGTGATCCTCTGGTTCCAATTTTGAAAAAACAACGCCTCTGACTCCCAGTCGACGAGGACTGTATTTGGAAGTCTATGTCTTGAGAGTATCACCATTTATCTCAGCGACAGCAAAAACTATTGATTTCACACTAATATCTGTCATTTTCGATTATTTTAACATGTCTCGCAATTCTCCATCCCGGTGACTCCCGGCCCGCATACAATGGTGGCTGAATTTGAAAATCATCGCTAATGAAAATATCACCATTTATCTCAGAGACCGCAAAAACTGTGAATTTCACACTAATATCGGTCATTGTGGATTATTTTTACATGTCTCGGTGATCTCCTGGCCCAAGTTCCTTAGCTGATGGGGACTAAATGTGAAAGTAAACGCTATCTTGAGTTTCACCATTGAGCCCAGTGACCCCGAAAGCTATGGATTTGACATTAATATCGGTCATTTTCGATTATTTTTACATGTCTCGAAATTCCTCCACCCCCTCTGATGACCCCCGGCCCGCATACAAATGGTGGCTGAAGTCATCGCAAATGGTAGTGTTACCATTGATCTCAGCGACTGCGAAAACTATGGATTTGACACTAATATCGGTCGTTTTCTACTACTTTTACATGTCCTGGTAAACGCCCTCCTGAGACCTCCTGGTTCGAATTTTGAAAAAAAAACGCATCGGCTTGATTTGGAGCCTGGACCAAGGTACCCGTGACCAAATATTGATAACATTCGGTCCACTCGTATGGTCCCTAGGCCGCACAAAGACAGACAGATTGACACACAAACTCTTTATTTTATTTATATTAGATTATTATTATTATTATTATTATTATTATTATTATTATTATTATTATTATTATTATTATACTATTTCGGGTTTATTCTTTTGTTTTAAGCGTTCCGACTATTGACTCAAGTCTCTTTAAAGCACTGCTCTAGTCCCCGAATTCAGAGGACTATTCAAGAAATTACAGCCAGATAATTATTTGGTCTAGGAATTAATTCGTGCGGGTGGACAAGAGATGGCGCAACGAACGGAGTTCCGTGTATCCACACATGTGTTGCAAACCCCTGTCATCGCGTATCGTTCGTAGTATAGGGCAGTGGATTAAAGTGTCAACAACACCAGTTTGTAGTTAAGTGAACATGGCGCAATTTGTGCCTGATAAAGTGTTTTTGCGGGGTGTCCTGCTGCATTACTTTAACATGCAGAAAAGTGCGACTGAAAGTCATCGTATTTTGGTGGAAGTGTATGGTGACCATGCTCTAGCTGAGTGAACGTGTCAGAAGTGGTTTGCACGGTTTAGAAGTGGTGATTTCGGCTTGGCAGACCAAGAGCGAGCTGGACAGCCAAAAAAATTTCAAGACGAAGAATTGACAGCATTGCTCGAGCAGGATTCGTGTCAAACGCAGGAACAACTTGCAGCAGCATTAGGCGTTGATCAAACAACAGTCTCCAAACGCTTGAAAGCCATGGGAATGATTCAAAAGATGTCACATTGGGTTCCACATGAATTGAAAGACAGAGACGTTGAAAGACGAAAAACCATTTGCGAATTGCTGCTTCAACGACAGAGCAGAAAGGGGTTTCTGCATCGAATTATTACGGGTGATGAGAAGTGGATCCATTACGAGAACCCTAAACGTAAAAAGGCCTGGGTGAAACCAGGTGAACCAGGTCCATCACAACCAAAACGAGATATTCACTGTGCAAAGGTTATGCTGTGCATATGGTGGGATATGAAAGGTGTGGTGTACTATGAGCTGCTGCAACCGGGTGAAACTATGAATGGAGAACGTTATCGACGACAATTAATGCGTTTGAAGCAAGCTCTGGCCAGAACACGACCAGAATGGGAGAACAGACATGATAAACTTATTGTTCAACATGATAACGCTCGCCCACATGTCGCAAAACCGGTCAAAACCTATTTAGAAAATGTCGGATGGGAAGTTTTACCCCACCCGCCGTATTCACCAGACGTTGCTCCTTCGGACTACTACTTGTTCGATTGCATGAACAACGATTTGATTGGACAGCGGTTTACTTCTTCAGAAGATATCGAAACATGGGTCTCTGACTGGATCGCTTCCAAGGATGAGGACTTCTTTCGCCACGGAATCCGTACATTGCCTGACAGATGGGCGAAAGTGGTGGCTAGCGATGGACAATATTTTTCTTAAGGTATTTATGTATTTTGTGTTTGTACTACAGCTTCAATGTGTGCGTACCAACCGCACGAATTAATTCCTAGACCAAATATAAAATATATAAAGTACGGTATATTTATCAAATATTACATCGTGAATTCTCTCTTGCTTTGCGTAGCAAAATAGTACATAAATATATAGCAAAAGACTGTATTGCTGAAATATTTGATAGTGTATATTTCAATTTTGGGTCACCACAAATTTATAGAAGCTCATTTGTACAATGCTTACCCGGACATCTCCCGATCTTCTAGAAAAATAATAAGTTATATTGATTTCGACACTTCGGTAGTATTGGTCGTTTTCAATTAATTTTACATATCATCTTCCCCCCTTATATAGTATGTGCAGGTTTGTTTAATTACTCCAGAGGTACTGGGCTAGAACATAACCACATACACAAACACACTCCACACACACACAAAACCACACTCTCCCATATTATAGCAGCCACTTTCTGCTCTTTCCTGGCAAAACTTGCTTCCTCCCCCAACACCCATCCGGTAGTTTGCCGCGTATATGTGAAGAGCTTCATTGCTTGTAATGTCCCGCTTGGCTATACACGGCGATTTGCCGCGCCGGATTCTAGCAGGGAGATCCGCCTGTTTTTTGCTCGCCGGATAAATATCCGGCGACCGCCGCACATATGTGAAGAGCTTAATTGCTTGCAATGTCTTTCTACCTCGTCCGGCAATTCACCGGAAACGGACCCGGCAAATCGCCGGATAATGTGAAAGGGACATAAGTGCAAGATTCCAAAAGGCACAATTTTGGGTTGCAAACAATACTCTGCTGGGTGAAAGCTTACAGCGGTGTGTGTTTCACTTCATTTTCATACAAATTTGTTGCCTTTCCTACCTTATTTTTAATTCCGTAGTTGCTTCTTTCGGAAAGTTATACAAGAATTGCAATTCTTTCTTTCTTTATAGTATTTATAAGTCAAAGCATTACGTAACCATTGTATATTACTTACGTAGCTCAGAGGTGCGCAACTATGGGGGAGCAAGCGAGGCACGTGTCCCGGGCGCGTGGTTGGAGGGGCGCCTAAAAGGGAGGTTTATTAATATTTTTCCTGTCGGTATTTAATACTTTTGATCAGAGTGCGAAATAATGAAATCGAAGTGGGAGGAGACTAGAGGACTGAAGAGTAAGAAAAAAATATCTGCGCACTTTTAAACTTCCGAGTTTCGATATAGAAAGTTCACGTATTTGGGCATACATAAGTAGTAAACTATACAAAATTAGGTATTACGAATATACTGCTGACCACTAGTTCACCTAATAATTAAATATGAAATATACGTTGATTACATATGAATTACTGTAATTGTTTTGCGAATTTCTGTCATTATTTCATTGTATTATTCCCCCAAAGTGGTTTTAGTGGGGGAATTTTGTCAAAAATATTTAGTGGGGTAAATTCCACCGTTCTCCAATCAATTGCCAAAGATTTCGCACCCTGCTTTTCATCATAAATTCCACTATTTCAAATCGATAATAAATAATGAATTTAATGTAGAATCAAATATCATACATTAAAATATGTATTAAAATGCATTTCTCTCTTCTCTTACTACAGATATTATTCATTGTGATAGAAAGTCATTCTACAAAGACATTCTCTCAGGCTTTCTCCCCCTTTATTGCCAGAGCCTTGTTCCGCTCTCTACGCAAGAAGCTCCCGCGTTCTACCAACGTCCTTAAAATATTAAGTAAATGAACTAAGGAGGTATTCGTGTCCAATATTATTCCGTTGGGAATAGCATTGACCTTTACGACACTGTTAACTAAAGGTTGGGGCGATAAGATTTTTTTGGTTTGATTTAGTTTAATGTCCCACGATTATGCCCAGTAGACTAAAGGAGACGTGGACCTACTTATTATAGCGGCACCCAAACCACTTCGGTCGTTCAATGCTCTCCCACAGGAAATCGAACTTGGGACCCCAAGCGCCAAAGGCTCAGGTTCTAGCCACTAGATTAGCGGCGAGGCCAAGATTGTTTGTTTGTTGGTGGCGACTCAAAGGAGGGGGTATGTTATAAAAATGTAAAAGTATGTCAGAAAGTGAAGAAATATTCCCAGTGAATATTAAATATATGCACAATCGAACTTTCATATTTTTCATTCACAATTCAATTCAGGATCTTCCCCACAATATAGTCATGAGTTCAGATTGATTGATTGATTGGGGGTTATAATGGGGACGTCAGCATCAAGGCCATTTGTCCCCGTCCCAGTAAAAAATGCTGTGTTAGTCGGACGAAAATTGGACTCGAAAGTGAAATGAGGGCTGTTCGTATTCGTATCTCAGACGGGGCATGGAATGGGACGAGTATGGAAATAAGTTTGCTGTAATAGTTTTTCACAGGGTTGGTAAAAGTGACTAAGATTTTCGAAACACTTGGCATTTTTTTTTTAATCTTGAATTGGCAATTCTTTTATTACGACTTGACAATTTCAAGTTTCATCCCACCCAATCTTGTAATGCTCGCTACGCCGCTGGGCATGCCAATGTTTTACACCCTTTGCCATTCGTTATAATGTGCAAAATAGCTTATATATGGAAACAAAGAACACATAAGTCATCTGTGTAGTTAGAAACAGCGTTAAAAATTGATTTATTATTATGGAATTGTAATGCAGAGGTATATTGTACTGATCACCTGGCATAGATTGGCGCCTCCTTCTTTCATCACCAGTAATCGTTTTAATGACACACGTTTGCGGGTTATTGTGGCATAGTACTGTACGCATTTGTTCTTAGTTTAACGTACGGGCTGCGGTAGCTCAGTGGTAGAGCATTCACCTCTGGTGCGTGAGGTATTTGGTTCGATCCCAACTCACGAGAAGTGGGCTTAGTGGTGGATAAGTACAGTGTATGTGGATTTTCTCGGAATCTCTCGTTTATTCCCACTTTCTTCATTCCACTATCTCTTTCATTCTCATAACCATTGTCTCCTTAGCCTACGCGGTACAACTGTGGGACGTAAAACTCAAATATTTCATTTTTTTTTAATTTAACGTCCCGAGATTGTGCTCCAAGGTTAAGGGAGACGGCGATAGAGATGGATAATGTGGACATACGGTTCTTGGTAGTTTTTGCATGAATACGGGTTTGTGTCCTTCTTTCCAATCTGAATTGTGTCCTTAGCAATGGAGTTTCAGCATATTTATGAAGGTCAGAAACTGTTGCATACCTCTGCTGTAATGAAGAGGGTGGAAGGTAGGGGGTGGTTCCCATGTCTCCGGACCTCCGAAATCGTTACTTTTATGTAAATGTTATCTAATTATAGGGGCAATCTTACAGACTTTAATGTAATTTGTCCTCGTGTTGAACTTGAACCCCCTCCAAAATAAATTCCTGCGTAAGTCCCTTGTAGAAGGAAACTGAAGAATCCTGGAAAAGCCCACGCACTTGGTGGTTTCTCATGTAGGCAAATTGTTTATGGCAGACAAGGAGGCATATTGAACCGCGATGATTCAGTAGTAGAACTCGCCTCCGATGCTTGGGGACCCTGGTTTAATTCCAACTCTGCCAAGTGGGCTGTGTGAGTAAACACCGTATGTGCGTTTTCTTGGGATTTCCTCACAATTTTCTCTCATTTTCATCATAACGTCTCCTTTTTGTAGCATAAGCGTAGGACGTTACACTCCAACAGAAATTGTTGCCATTAGGCTAAAGTAGACGGATAATTCTTGAATCTTAATTATCAATAAGTTGGTATAATGTTGAAGGAAACGGGAGAATCTTGAGTAAACTCACGTCGATGAAAATGAAAAGTCCTGAGAAAGTGGACAGCGATAAAAAGGAAAATGTTCAACTGCCTGATGCAGTAGCAGTAAGTAACGCACTTAAAATACAAGTCCGCTTTGTGTTCGTAGAATTTTCTTGCGTTGAAATTAAGATTTATATTATGTTATATTTTAAATTATATAACTGTAGATGTTTATTTAATATAAATTCTATATGTACTAATAGTTTGAATTTCTTTTGCATATGTATATATATTGCCATTTCCTTTCTCCTTCTCATATTTGAGAACCCCGTTTCTCACTTTTGCGAGAGACATTTCTTTTTTTTTTTTTTTTTCTTGCTTGGGAAATGAGTTTCTCAAAATTGAGCTTATATGTCTCATTTCCTCAAATGTTCCTTTCTCATTTTTTTAAGTACATTTTTCTCAAATTTGAGAAAGCATTTGCAATCTCAGGAATAAGAGATAATTCCTCGCATTTGAGTCATTCTTTCTCAAAATTATTTTAGAAAGTCGAAATCTTACTTTTAAGAATGTATTACTCGGTGCACAGGTAAGAAACGGGTGTTCTCAAATACGAGGAAATTTTTCTCGACTTTAAGCAACCATTTTTAACGGTGTGGGACACCTTTTATACCCCAAAATTATTGGGCACTTCCTGTAGGACTACAATGATTAAATTTGGCATGATTATAGCCTTCCGGGACTAGCCCACAGGAAAATTGTCAAAAGTGAATACTTTTTCCTTTTTACGGGTCTAAAGAGGAGACGAACAAATTCCCATGTTATTTTAATGGGCGTTTTCTTGGAATACAAAATTTTACCTTTTAGGTAGTTGAAAAAAGGTTAAAAAGAAGCTTGAAATTTGGTAAAATTTTGAGTTTAAGAGGCCGTAGTCTAGGCAAACACGGGGGCTGGTGCAAATTCCCTGTCTGGCCAAATATTAAGAGCAAATGCACGAAATTCACTGATGATACAAAGTTTGGTACATAAGAGATGCGAGGCCGTAGGTCGAGCAAAGACGGCGGTCTGGGGGCAAAGCCCCTAGCTAGCCAAATCTAGTTACTATTATATAATTTGTAGAGTTGTATAGTGAGATACTTATCAATTACGAACGTTAGAAATTTATACCTTGACTGCGCTATATGTACCATTGATGTTACACAAAATTTACACTGAAATGGTTACAGTGAGAAAAATCCGTTATCCGGAGAGCAGTATATTGTACAAACATACATATCTGTAAGTTTACTACGGAAATCTGTATGGAGCCTGCGTTATCCATATGCTACATACCCGCTTAGATATTACATCATGCTGCTACAGGATGTCTCACATCTAACAGTCTTCCGTATATTAAATACGTCACCTGTATGTTATATACGTTAATTTGTATGTGAGTTCTTGATCGTCTATATACACTTCTTTGTTTTATACGTAAAGTACGTATAGATTGAACACTTATACGGAAAATATTATAAAACATACGTTATCAGTTATACGTTTCTTGCAGGATGTTAACATAGGGTTCTACGTTAAGTCCAAAAACTACATGATTTACGCATGTAACCTACGTTTTTACGTACGTCACGTCGATACGAGACGTCGATCTAACATATTCAGGAGAAATCTGAAGTCGTGGTGTTTTCAAGAAATTAAACCGGGATCCGCGCACCACAGGTGCACGCGCTAGCCACTATATCAGCGGGGAGGTATTATATTGGAAGATAAATATAAGTGCTGGAGCTTGTAGTTGTGATGGAATAAATACTCAAACGATTATCGTATTCTAAGTCATTATAGGAGTATTAGTAATTAGTCTAACTGATATGGAAATAGTAATTAAACGTTCGAAGATTGTATCGACATATTAATGAAAAGAGTTATTAAAACTTATATGAAGAGTGTAGCTATAAAGATAACAAAGTGACTATTTGATAATCATAGAGAAAATACCAGGTATTTGTGACGTAGTGTTGGAGAAAAATTCTGCGTTATAACATACAGGAAGAAGTAACAGAAACACACCAAATGAAGCCAGAAAAACAGATCAGTTTATTTCTACCATATAAGGAAATGTAAGAAAAAATGTATTTTCTGCCTCTCAGAATGAAAAAAAAAACAAAACACATACACTTCTCAACTGATAAGTTGAAAGAAGTACCTGGCTCGACAAGCCAAGAAGAGATGTAGCTTTCAAGAAATGGGTTAATGATCCACGTCTTATTTAATAACGGATTTTGGGAGGAAGTAAACAAGCCACAAACACAACAAAGTATTTGCAATTTTGAAAATTTACAAGGAAATAGAAATAATCATGTTTTGAAACTTTGACTGAGAAAAATAAAAACATATGGGTCTTACGTAAAAACGTAGGTTACTTGTGTAAATCCTGTAGTTTTTGGACTTAACGTACAGCAAACATGTAACTGAAAACGTATGTTCTATACGTACTTTCCGTAGAAGTGTTCTGAATAAGCATACTTTCCGTATGAAAGAACTGTGTATAGGCTGTCAGGATCTCATCTACAGATGGACGTATGTAACATTTGCATATGTATGTAATAAATGGAAGACTGTTATACATTTTACAACGGCATGATGTAAAATCTAAGCTGAAAAGTATTAGCATATGGATAATGCATGTTCCGTACTGATTTCCGTAGCAAGCATAAGAATTCCGTATATTTATACAATATACCTCTGTCCACATAACGGATTTTTCTCATTGTAGCTTGACAGCTCAACACTAGGGAATCCAGTCAGTTAAAATGCAGATTTCACGGCAAACACACCACATACACACATGTTTTTGCGACTGAGATTGTTTTTCTGTGCAGAACTGCGAACTGATAATATAGCTGGCTAAACCAGCGAAGTGGTACTTTGCAAGGTGTACCCGGGCGATGACACTGCTCATATACACACTAGTTGTAAGACGTTATGTTTTATTTCATACGTATTTTGTCCGGGAACTTCTTTGATGTTCCTCTTGATATTCATCTTCAAGTTTTCAAAAAAAAAAGAGTAAATAGAGTGTTGTGTAGTCTCAAGTGGGTGAGAAAAATACAATTACACTAGTGATTATTGCGAACACAGGTTTAGTCAAGATACGTGGTGGAACTTTAGTGAGAGAGGATACAACTATTGTCCGATCACAGACCAGATAGCCTGGGAGACCAGTAGGAAATCCAAAATCCAGGAATTGGGGTCCAAGACGTAGTCGGAAGCGAAGTCTCATGAGGAGGTAGTAGGATGACCAAATGAGACTGTTCCACCCGAGATGCAGCCGTCGAAGTACGAAAGAGTGATTTCCATAACCAACAGTGAAGTTGATTATACCTGCTTAAACAGAAGCAGATAGTATAGAGCGACGGACAAGGAGACGGTAAAGCGAGAGAAATGTTGGCAGTATATTTACAAAGAATCGACTCAGTCTTAGATGTTGTTGCTTTCACCAGTCTATGTCAATGCAAGAATTCTTCTTTGCTCTTTATGTCTGTATGTCTTATTTAGTTTAGAATCAGATAAGCAAACCATGACGTAGACGTAACACAGCATCAATTTGATACTGAGTGATGTGGATACTAGAACCTTTCTACTTCAACTGTGCCCCTGCTGGCGCTGCTGTCGGGGTGTGTTTTCCCGTTACTTCCTCGAAAGAGGAGGGGCAAGTTGAGGGGACGAGATCCTTCAATAGTTGGATCCGGAAGCGTTACCACAATGAATTATTTCACGGACTTTGTTGTGCACTGTCTTGTTAGCCGTTCTAAGTAGCCTACGATCTTCACTCGTCAAGAGCAAACGACTTAATGACAAATTGGCAACAGAGCCGAGGTCATTCAATTATTTCCACAAGGCAAAGGGAGGGTTTTCTCCGTAAGAGGGTGGCGGGGTGGAACCGAAGTATGTTTCACATATTTTTCGAGTTCACATTTGAAATAGGAAGACTCTACCAGTCAAGAGCGGCAGGTTGATATGATTGTCCTTTTCTGACATCGTATTAATATTCTATATCAATGTAAATAAAATTATAAGTAAATACTAGATTTGATCCTTGCACGTTGTCCATTAAGCTTTTGTTGAACAGAGAAGAAAATATAACACCTCTATAGTGATCAGTTATTGCAAACAAAACTAATAAAAAATAGAAATGTTTTATTGAATAATGGCGAATACTTAAGATGCTGGTATTATGTGAGCATTTTGCATGTATATGGTGTTTGTTTAATTACAGCAATCGGAAGGAATCCAATGTCATTTTATATGTCACTTTTTAGGAAATTTTAGGTCAACAAGAGCCGGGTCCTGATAATCACGTTTAATCGATCATTAAAATAGTTGACTTCATGTATACAAATTGCACCTCAATGTATTTCATTGTCTGCAAGTGTTGGTAAAGCTTGTTCTTCATCAACACCGTTACGATGAAAACTGTACGATAGTGTGATAAGTAGGAGGCGGAACTCCATGGTCTAAAAACTTAGATATATGGCCTATAAAATGCAATAAAGAACATGGAAATGGGACATAAAAATTATGAAAAATAGCCTACAAATTTTGAGAAATGACGATTAAATTTGTAACTATTACTTTAAAAGAATTCAACAAACCTGCCAAATTGTGAACATCGTATCCTCAATACTAATAAATAAATAAATAAATAAATAAATAAATAAAAATTAAGAAACGGGATTTTCAACGAACTTAAAAAGTTTGTTACTGAATTCTCTATGTCTGTGTGTCAGTCTCTCTGTTATTTGCTATTATTTTTTCAATTTTGAGCCCTCCATTCGATAGAGCATTAAAGACTATCTGAAAAAGGGATAGAATTTTTCGCGTCGCTCTTACCGTTTCCTAGATATTGGCCAAAAAATGGCCGATTTCCGGAGATTTAAGGAGACATATCGCTGGAACCATAAGTCATAGAGAGATCATATTGGTCTTGGTCAATACCTAAGAGGGTGGTGAACAGCTTGGTACCAAATAGTAAACGGTAGCCACTGGACAACTGGCTACTGGCCAACTGGCCACCGTTCCCCAGGTATTGGCCAAAAAAGTTCGAATTTCGGGAGATTTAAGCAGCCATGTCTCTGGAATAGTAAGTCATAGAGAGATGATATTTTGTGAATTTTCGCGAGAAACAGAAGTAGGTGCGGATAAAGAGATTTGCTTTTACATGTAGGAAGAATGACAGTTATCCTTCCCGCTCCAACTCTCCATTCTTTTTAAGTTTGTTCTGGCAATGCTCTTGGAGCATTCTCAACTGGTTTTAGTTCGAATGTGTAAGGTTCATTTTTAAATGAAAATTACCAAGTAAAATATAAATTTTAACAATTCAATGAATAAGACATATTCATTAAATTATTCAGCGTAAAATGCACTAATTTTCAGCATCTCGTCCTACTATCTAGTATAATGTGTTTTTATGTCCTGTGCGTTACTGCGAAGATAAAAAAAATAATGCCGCAACGTAAATCGTGTAATTATTGTTTAAAATTAACAAATTGTATATAAAAATTATAAAGTGAAAATCAGGGACGCATTCGAAGGAGGGACAACATCCTAGTTACTTTGCCTCTTCTGCCAAGACATAGACCGTAGAAGAAGTAACAATTTTAAAGGTCAGAAATGATTTAAATAATATCTCTCACACACACAAATTAATTTTGGAAATATTTAACAAAAATATAAATTCCATTTTTTTTGTTTTTTTTTACTTATCCTACATACTGTTGCAGTACACCACCAAAGTCTTGACAACAGAGCTACAATGAATCAATTCCTTTGTGGCCCAGATCGTTATTTTTTTTTCTTGTAAATTGTGATCGTGTGATAAAATAAGTTTGCCTCGGTGGAAAGTCCCGAGTATAGCACTAAAATTAAAAGAATGACAGAAAATAATGAAAAAATACTCAAGTACTAAAAATGACAAAAAGAAGTCACCGAAACTTAAGAAAAATGACAACAAAATGGTCTAAATCGAAAAAACATGACCTAATAGCTGAAAATTCGCAAAATATGAAAAAAAAATACACTTTAAAATTACAATTTTTGTTTGAGAATGAAGTGTAATAATATAGGTATTTGATGGTCATTGCATCCGAGAAACCGGAAAAAAGAAGATGACATTTTATAAACTGTCGCCCCCAAGAGATAAGAAATACATTTATTTTGAAATCTTTCAACAATTTTTTTGTGATATTCTCATGTTTCGTAAGTAGTGTCACATGGCACCAGTAATAAAAGGGATAGCTTGCTTCAGCATTATTTTAAAATATTCTTCCTAAATATATTAAAAACCTATACGATATATAACGTACAACGGACTTTTTTTTATTATTCTCGCAAAATGAGAATTTCATTTCCAGTGAGCCATTTTGAAATGAGCTTCTTCGCACATGCTGCTAGTCCTATATATGTATTGACTGAGTGCTGTAGAATACTCATTCGCAAGAACCCTCATTTACCTGAAACAAAGTTACTCAAAACTAACCAAGTTGAGCCCTCGTCTTTCTCTCTTTACGAAATCGTGACTTGCATATCAGCCCAAAACTCTTTTCTTTCTCTGTTCCTATTTTACTAGGCTATTCTCTCTTGCAGTAATCTACAGAACCTTCTGAAGTTAGCAGAAGTTCATGCTTAGAAAATACGAAGGAATGTATATTACTAATACACATGCCTATATCGGCATTTGTGTCAGCAGCACATAAACTTTTTGGGGGGGGCAGACTAATAGAGGAACTGGGATATATGGATACTCCTAGGAATACCCTCCCCGGAAAATTAAAAATAATAGTCTTCGTACATTGCATTTTAAAGTGTTCTTTTACTTAAAAAGGCAAAAAAAAAGTGTTTTACTCTTACCTATGATAGTTTATAGTTTTTCTTTTAATGTGATACTAAAACACACAAACACACACTTTATAGTTTGTTAAAACAGTAAAATTAAAGCTTGTTTTACAATTTTAGTTAAACCATGTGTATGTCAAAAACGAAATAGTTATAAAACATAGTGTGAAGTAAATACTCAGAAACGATAATGGTTTGGAAATAGGTTTTAGGCCCACAAGGCTATAACTAATGTAAAATAGGCTCAACAACGTATAGCTAATATATATATATAGGGTGGTAGGTAACTCCACCGACCAACTTTGGGAGGTGATTCCTTATATGAAATGAAATAAAAAAGTTCTAATAAACATGGGACAAAAAACGTCTTCTTTCAGAGTTAAGAAAATTCGAAAACTCCCGTTTCGAAACGCTCTGCCTTAGAAAATACAGGACCGATCCCAAGCGGTTTAAGGAATTACAAAGGAACTAGTATGCGAACTATCTAAATATCCATGTTTTACCGTCCTCCGTTATCGGTGAAACGAACTGTAAAAAGGAAGTTGAGGTATAGGGATACTCCTTTAAGTACTAATAACGCGTTCGTTTCGCCGATAACGGAGGATGGTAAAACATGGATATTTAGATAGTTCTCATACTAGTTTCTGTGTAATTCCTTAAACCGCTTGTTATAGGTCGTGTAGTTTCTAAGGCAGGGCGTTTCGAAACATGATTTTTCGAATTTTCGGCGGTTCATAACTCTGAAATGAGACGTTTTTCGACCTATGTTTATAGGACCTTTTTTCTTTCATTTCATATAAGGAATCACCTCCCAAAGTTTGTCGGTGGAGTTACCTACCACCCTGTATATTTAAATGCTAAATGAAAGTCGTTTTCTTCTCGTTATGTAAATAAAAACAGTTTGTTGTTTTACTTCACCTTCACCTTCATAGGGCCGAAACCTGCCTTTTTTTTCACAATTGGAAACAAACTTCTGTGATACTTTTCTCATATCCACTTTGTCTAACATTGACCTGTGAACGTAAAAAGTGCTACATTGTTGAGCTTCTCTTGGGTCATAGTCGACCTAAGATACTTGAAATACTGGGAAGGATGAAAACCGTTTTAGAAATATTGGGGGCACACGTTCGCCGCGTCCCTGGTGGGGTTGACCGGTGGGATGTATACCGGTATGTTATTTTGATTAAGAAATCCATAGAGTTAATAAAATAAACCACTAGAGCCATAACTAGTTTTGCAAACGCGTTCCTCTTTCAACCATACTGCGGTATGGCAAAAACGTGCTTATACGACAATGCTATTCAACCGGGGGTACGCGTACCCCTGGAAGATGTGTCGGGGGGAACATAATCCTAAAATAAGCATATTTTCAATATTTATTGAGTTATAATAGTTGGAGATTTTTTTCTTTCCAATGGTTTCTTTGTGCTAACATCAATAAATAAATGAAGCACAGAAATTGCTTGAATCCAGAATCAACTCTGATTCTCGCGCTCTCGAAGATTCGACCAAAAATCGAAGAGTTGGCTTCCCAGAAACAAGCTCAGCCATCTCATTAATAGGTGAATTCTAAAGTTACTTTTAGTTTTCGAATTTTTAACATTGTCCTCAGAGTGCGAATTATCAGGTAAGATGAGGGAAAAATTCTAAGTAGAACTGGATGTTTCCCATATATTTTGAAATTGTCCATGCTAATCTTTTCGGACGTGCGTTTTATTCCCCTGCAAATAGTGTTTCGATTGCCACACTGATTGTTCTTTTGTTGGGTCTCTGTTTGTCCCCGTTTCTAATCAACATAGCATGTGTATTAAGTTTAATAAGTTCATTTCAATTTAATTTCTTCTAAAAAGCTTCAGGGGTAAACAATTGGATGGCGAACTGTGTCTAGGGGCACGCGAGGAAAAAAGGTTGAATAGCACTGTTATACTATACTGTGTGTTATGAATGGCATTTATCTGGAGGAAGAAAATGCAAGTTTTTCACACTTAACTCAAACATATGTTTGGATATAGAAAAACTATATATCTGATAACGTGTTTTCTTCTTTCTCTCCTCAACCATAGGTTGGTGGGCAACATGGAAATTTTAAAAATTTAATCTTCCTTGGGAGAGCTGGTTTATCCTTTGATAAGGCTTCTTCTTCGTAACTCTAGATATTATACCCTCGGTATTCCTCTTCCTGCTTTTCCTTCTGCCTTTCCCTCTATCAGCACGGTGATCCAATTGGAGTGCAGGATAAGATAGCCAATGATGGTGTTTCTTCTTCTACCTATTATCTTCAAGATCTGTCGTCCTTCATTAGCTTCCTTTAGTATGTCTTCATTTCTTTTCCTTTCAGTTCATGATATGCTCAGAATTCTGCGCCAACACCAAATATCAAATGCTTCCAGCTTGGATATTTCAGCTTTTATCAATGTCCATGTCAGTCCGTAAAGCGCCACGCTCCTTACCAGAGTGTTAATGAATCATTTACGAACGTCCAACGACACACTTCTTGAAGTTAGCAGTCCTCTTTACCTATTGAATGCTTATTTAGCCTACGCTATTCTAGAAGTTACGTCTTTTTCACTTCTTTCGTCAGAGGATATTATACTTCCTAAATAGGGGAATGTCTTCATGTCTTCGATTTTCCCCCCCTCTGCTTTTGTGCACTTTATCACTTTGGTTTTCTTCTTATTTGTCTTAATTTTGCACGTTTTTTTTTTTCAGTTGATCCTTCAAGTTTGAAAGTGCTTCCTGCAACTTCTCTTCGTTCTTCGCTTTCAGTGCTGTCATCAGCAAACGTTATTGTACTAAAAACCTGACCATTTACTTTTACGCCTTTCTCGTTTTTATCAAAGAATTCTTTCATAGCTTCTTCTATGTAGACGTTGAACAGGAGAGGTGAAAGTAAGTATCCTTGCCTTACTCCTTTACTTATTCTTGCTTCCTTCTGATCTCTTCCTATAACAGCTGTCTGCTTCTTGTAAAGCTGGTACATTGTCGTGGCCCACTTACTGGTTCCTCAACTACAGGGGCCTTACTCAACTACCTCAAAAGCGTGATATTGTTCGTGTTATTTTGTTCATATTTGAGGGAAGGTTTCTGTAAAAGAAACAAAAATCGATAACTTATCTGTAAATGATTAGGAAATGTCATATGTTGAATCTATGGCTGCAGAGAGAAAGACATATTTTTAATATAGCGATCATTGTTTACTGCTAATTACAGCATTTAGAATATTATTTTTATACTCACTTTAATCACAAACTGTATAAAACGATTATGTGACGCATCAATGAGTAACACTTTAACTTTGCAGTCCTTTTTCTATTTCACTCCAGTAATACAACTGTTCTAGATAAAACCAAGAAGAAACACAAGGCAAAGCATAATATAGAGTTAATAAACTAACCATTAGAGCCACAACTGGTGTTGCAAACGCGTTGCTCTTTCAATCATACTGCTGTATGGCAAAACACGTACAGCAAAATATATATGTATTAATCAAATAATTAATTTTTAATGCATTAAATAATACGCACTAAGAAATGTTAAGAAATCTGCACCAAACAGCTACTTTTAGTAGTAGATTCTATAAGTACAGGGGTAGCGCAAGTGACACCCCCCAAAAAAAATCTGGTGAATTCCTGGGAAATTTTATCAAAATCTGAATGAGGAAGACATAGACAACAATTAAATAGAATATTTCAACAAACAAAAGTCACAGTATATAGTTGAAGTTAGAAGAACATTGTTAGAATTCGAAAGAAGCAAAGTGTTAGATGTTTGATTAACGACCAAAATGTTTGATTGGTCTAATTTATCTCAGTACAGAATGAACTCTTGGAAGAAGAACTGGAATGAAACGAAACCTTTAACGTCTCATGTTTATGTATTTTAGGCTTATGGGGACGAATGATAAATGAAAGCTAATTATTGCTGAATGACAGTGATTATGAAAACGGGAAACACCAACAATACTCACGAACACGATATTGTCCAACGTAAATTTTCATTATCTAGAAACGAATGAGGGACCCGTTGCAATAGAAATGAGAGCGCTATCCCTGAACCATCGAGCCCCACTTTGGAGGAAGAACTATGATTTTGATAGATGTTCCAATCTAGTGAATACTATGTATGATAAACCAATGCAAGAAAATCCTAAAGCTGAAAATGTAACATTCGTAGTTTTCTTCTCTCGGAAACGCTAAGTATGCTTTATGGTCAGTTGTTCTTAACTTCTTGTTGTTCTTAATTCCCTCATAGCCTCCGTGCTGAAAGGAACCATAAATTTTAAATCAAATCATCTTCGGTATCCTAGAAATCTATTTGCTGCTCCTCTACCATTAGAAAACTATCTTAATTACTTCGTTGTCCATGATGCATTTTTTTTAATGCTTAAGACTCATAAATCGAATCTACTTGATGTCTTTATACACAATTCATGCAATTTACGTTTTTCTACAATTAACGTAGAGCAGTAACTCTAATCAATTTGAACACTACAACTCTCTTTCTGTTAGCCCTGTACGATGCCTTTTTTCTTTACCTACTAGAATAACAATAATAAAATTTATTAACAACTACCTTAGCTCCCACACCGAAAGAGCGTACGCTAATAATATAATTGCGAGAAAGCTCGTAGTAGCACACCTAAGTAAAGCAGCGCATAGCCACATAGCAAAAACACGTAGTTGCATGATGACACGTCTAAAAATAGTATGTGAGTGTGTAGCCCCCCTCACTCCCATTCCATTTTAAAATTTCCCAGTTACTGTTGGCTGAATTGGAATGAGGCTTCATGTACTGTTCGTCGACGCAAACTGTGTTTTGGTTTTATCTTTGTAAAAGTTGGCAACCCTGTGAGTGATGACTCGTGCTTCCTGTCCACCGAACAAAGGAGGTGCATAGTGGTTATGACAATCAAAAAAATAGTCCCTTGAATTCAAATGCCATCGTAAAATACTTTTACTGTTTTTAACACTTTAATTGTTTTGTTTTAATGGTGAACTTATTTAACACCCTTTGATATTTGTATTTCTGATGAAGGATATTTATTATGAATATTTATAAAATCTTTTCTGGCATGCTCAGCGTAAACATACTGACGCTGAGGCAAAAAAGCCGCGAAAGGTACTCTAAGTGGTTATGGCGGTTGATTGGTTCTATTACAGTGACGCCCGAGAAGAATATCAAAGTTTTTCCTCGCAATCCTTCAAGATTTAATAAGTTTGATAATGAAGAGAATAAGCTAAATCTGCGCAGGTATATAAACATAAAATTAATACAAAATCTATGTTCGTATACCAAGACAACGTTTAATATGTGAAATCATGTAAGCAACGAGGCATGATTAAGAAACCTACACAAGTAAAAGTGTGAATTCCACTTGGAATTGAAAAGTAATAACTTCCACGGAAGCTAAATAATGACTGGCCAACGAGCAACAAGAAGCATGGAGAAATCTTCTTCGTAAGAATGACTACATGATCCCCCCCCCAAAATCCATCAATTTATAGTGTGGTTAAGTGTGATACCGAAATGGCGTGTGTTTAACACTAGTGCATTGCGTAATATAAAATTTAGCCGGCATTCGTAGTGCGTCATTTTCCTTAAAGAAAGGAAGAATAAAATTAAAAATATATAATAATTTCTTCACATAAATTACACATTTATAAAGTTTTGGGCTCATGGTATTTTGGTACATGTTAAGTAAAAATCACTAACAAAATGTTGTAATGTCATTAACGTAAGTACTATACATAACCTGTGTTAACTGAATAAAATTTACATACAATCAATTCCTTTATGTACAATTACCTTTACAGCATTTCTGCACAATCACTACCCAAAAATGGTGGATGTTTTCGTCTAGTAACTTGTACTCATTCCGCTATCGCCAGCAGGCGCGGCAAGGACGGTGGGCGCTCGTAGTTGCAACCTCAATGAAACAGTATTTTGGTTCGCGATCCAACTTGGAGGTTTGCGCACTCTCTATTGTAGTATTATCATTTTTGTTGCGAATGCCTTTTTCATGCCAATGGCTAAAATCCACCACAGGTAAGCTGTATTGAACGGGAGTTGTTTCCAGCAAGGTTATAAGATTTGGTTATCCCGAATGGAATCAGGTAAGGATCAGACTCTACCAGTCACAAAAGTGGTTAGCTCGAACAAGAATAAGACCCTGCAGGCCATAAGAACGGCTGCCCCGAACTGGAACCGAACCCAACACGATCCAATCGTGTTACAAAAATGGCGCTCCGAAACAGGAACAGAACTCCTTCACCGTACATGTAAAAAGTAGTGATTTATGTGTAGAAACGTAAAGGTATAAAGTATCTGACTCGTATTTAGAAATTTTCTGTAATTGCGAAAAATGGATGAAAGTAATGTTAAGTTAGTGCTGGATGCACTTAATGCAAATAAAACCGAAATGCAAAATTTACGTGAATCGTTAGAAAATAAAATAGAAAAAAGTAATATATCTTTAGAACACAAAATTGAAAGGGTTAGTGAACAAACTAATATGGTACGCGA
Organism: Thermobia domestica; assembly: GCF_964235325.1. Lineage (NCBI taxonomy): Eukaryota > Metazoa > Arthropoda > Insecta > Zygentoma > Lepismatidae > Thermobia > Thermobia domestica. The sequence goes on along the minus strand of NC_137459.1, from coordinate 43,214,572 downwards.
ATCATTAGAAAATAAAATAGCTGAAATAAATGAATCTTTGGAAGGAAAAATAGAAAAAGTTGTTGAAGAAACTAATAATGTACGTGAGTTTTTAGAAAACAAAATAGTGGAAGTTTCTGAAATAACAAAAAAGCAGATTGACGATAAACTTGAGGTGCAATTAGAAATCATTAGAAAGGAATGTGTAGGTAGATATGAACAAATATCGAAAGAAATAGACGAGAAATGTGAGAAGGTAAATGATAAATGTGAGAAAATATGGGGGAAAACACTTCAGAATTATCAAGAACTTGAGAACATTACGGTCGATTTGGGTAAATGTGAAGAAAAGGTGGACCGAGCTTTTGAGAAAATTGAAGCAATCGAGGGGTCAGTAAATAAAATTGAAGATAATTTAGAAAATAAAGAAAAAATGTTACTGGGATTAAATGATACGACCCATAAGTTAGAAAGAAATGTCGTAGTTTTGCACAGTAGGGTAGATATTCTGTCACAGAACGCTATCCCTCCTGGTATTGATATCGTTAATATGAGCCAAAATATTGCTTTAATAGGTGACAGGTTGTCAAGTTTAGAAATTAAGGTAGATGAAACCCAAACGAAGTTAACCTCATTAGCGGAGAGCGCTAGCAGAGAAGTGAGTGAGCGTAATTGGCGTAGATTAAGTATATCCGGTGATGATAGGAGTAGTCATAAGTCGAAATACAGCAGTAAGGAAGAAACTAGTAGTGCCAACCAAACAGATTGTAGTTCTTCGACAGCTAGTGAGACAACAAAACTAAAGAAGCGTATTAAAGTAAGAAAATCAGATAGGGGTGACGTAAAAAGGGCTAAACGACGAATATTGCGTCACGGTGACATCGAAATGTTCCCGAAATTTTCCGGTTTAGAAGATGATGAGTCACCAACTTCGTTTTTAGAGCAGTTTAAGATCGCAGCGCACGCTGTAGACGTACCTGAATCCCAATATTTAGATGTATTAGGGTTTATTTTTACCGGTAACGCTCGTGAGTGGTACAAGTCAAAATTAGGTACATTTCGTTCATTTAAAGATTTCACTAAAGAATTCAAAGCTCAATTTGGTTCTGAACAAGTCATCGCAAGCAAACTCTCAGTGTTGCAATCGCAAGCGTTCAACCCAAAAATTGATGGTACTGTTACCGACTTTGTTCACAAAAGGTTCAATAAGATACGTGGTTTGTCACCTAATATACCGGATACTTTTATTGTGAATACAATTAAACAGTTGATCCCTATTTCTTACCGACGACAATTAGCGTTGTTCCCAAATTTAGATTTCAGTTCATTTTTAACAGCCATACAAAATCTTGAAGCACTGTATTATGACAGCAGAAATACTAACGATAGAAACAACTTTCATGGTAGAACTGTACGTGTCAATCAGGTAGACGAAGTGCAAGGGAATTACGAGAATTTTAATAAGAGGGGAAATTATGGTAATGAAAACCACAAAAACTCAGGTAAAGGTAAGTTTGACGGACCCAGAAGAAAGGGAACTCCGAACAAGAGAAAGTTCCATTGGAATAAAGGTAAGAATAATCATAGAAGGAATAATGATCGCAATGAAGGTCAGGGTAATAATTGTAGTAATCACGAAGACGATCACGAGTATGAAAATTCAAATCAAAACGAAAGAGTGAGCTTTGTAAATAGTAACCATGATGAAGGTATGAACCGAACACAGCCAATGTCTACATATACTCAATCTGCACCACAATTTCCGTATTGTAGCCCAAGAGTTATGTTTCCACAAAACAAAGATCAACATTTAAACTAAAGTTGCTCTCCAACGCGAGTGCGGTTGGCAGAGTTGGTAATGTAAATGGTAAGTTTGGTACTGAAAGTCAAAATGCACTCAATGATTCGCAATGCGAGCTTGTTGTAATTGGAAAAAATGTAGTGAATGTTGTAAGCTGGGACACTGATTCATCTGAAAGTAGTGATGAAGAACAGAAATTTAATAGTCAAGCTAGGTCAGCTGAAATAAAAGTACAGATTTTAAATCAACCAGTAGTAGCCTTGTGTGACTCTGGAGCTTCGGTTAGTATTTTGTCGTTAGAGACATGGAAACGTATAGCGTCAATCATATCACACCCTCACTTGCGACCAGCTCCACATATTTTGTTGGTGGATTTTTCAGGTAAGAAAAAGAAACAGGTGCAAGGTGAAACAATATTGTGTATTGAAATAGGGAAAGTTAGTTTTGACGTACGTGTGCTAGTTGTCTCTGATTTGAATACTGAATGCTTATTGGGTAGAAATTTTCTCACACAATCCAAGGCAAAGATAGATTTTGATGATAATTCTATTACGGTTGAAAAGGAAGGAGAAATTGTTAACGTACCTATGCTAGGTGGTCAAGCTGACAACATGAAAGTTACAAAAATTCTGACTAAAGGTGATGTACAGAAGAAGGTAAATTTTGTATCTCAAGTTGGTATTGAAGCTAAAATGAATGTTACTAGCGACAGCGATGATGAATCAGAAACTTTATTTGAAATTGGAAAGGTAAATGTAGAGTGTCCCATAGTAAATAATTTGGTAAGTGAAAAACAAAAATTAGAAAAGGAATGGGTTAATCATGTTGTTCTTTCTGATCAAGCTTATAATAAAATGCGTAATTCTTGTAGTAATGAAAAAGAAATGAAAGTGTTAAATCTAGAAGTTGCTAACGAAGATAAATTTTTGTTTGATTACTATTCACAGCAAATTTCAGAAATAGACTGTGAGATCGAAAAATCGCATTGTAAATCGTTAGATAGAGCTCCAGTTTGTAATACATTTGATAGTAAAATCGAAAGTGAATTTGTTCCAATTTCAGAAATACGGGAAAGGGTTATGGAAGCACAATTGTCTGATTTTGAGAAAGAGAAATTGTTCAAATTGTTGTTGAAACATAGGAAAATTTTTAAAAATATTCCCGGACGTTGTACCAAATTTGAATATGAAATTGAGGTAGACACTGATCAACCTTTGGTTAAAAGGCAGTATACATTACCATATAAATTCAAAGAGCATATTGATTCGCAAATCGATGAGTGGTTACAATGTGGCGTAATAGAATCTTGTGTGTCAATCCACTCACACCCAATCTTTTGCGTGCCAAAGAAAAACACTAGTAAAATGCGAGTAGTGGTAGATTTAACTGTTTTGAACAAGCATGTAAAAATAAAACAATTAAAGGTAAATAAAATTGATAATCTGTTGTTAAAGTTTCAGGGTGCTAAGTACGTATCAAATATTGATTTAGTAGGAAGTTACACACAAGTTCCAATTTCTGAAAATTGTAGAGATTACACAGCCTTCTCGTGGAATGGCAAAATGTATAGATTTACATCTATCCCTTTTGGATATGCAAATGGAGGTGTAGGATTAATGGCTTGTCTTTTGGTTGTTTTAGGTCATGCATTATTTGATAAATTAGTCACATACATCGATGACATTTCTGTACCAACATTTTCTTTCGATGAACAGTTAGAAATTTTGAATTTGTTGTTTACAAAATTGGAAGAAGCTAATATGACTGTAAATTTAAAGAAATCTTCATTTTGCAATACGAGTTTTCAATTTCTTGGTTTCGTAGTCACACCTGAAGGCGTGAAAAAGGATCCGTCGTATGTAGAAACAATTCGAACATTGCCTCGTCCCAAAAATGTAAAGGAACTTAAGCGAGTGTTAGGTTTGTTCGAGTGGTGTTCAAAATTTGTGTATCATTTCGCTCATTTAGCCAATCCATTGTTTGAACTTCTGAAAAAGAATAAAAAATGGGTTTGGACTGACGAATGTGAGCAAAGTTTTACTCAGTTAAAAGCATCGTTAGCTGAAGAAGTGTTGTTAAATCATCCGCTGTTAGATCATGATTTTTGTCTAGTGACAGACAGTTCCTTGGTAGCAGTGGGGAGTATATTATTTCAAGAAGTTAACAGTGAAAAACACATACTTGTTTTTTACAGTAAAACTTTGAATAGTGCACAGCGAAATTTCACTATCACAGAATTAGAGGCGTATGCAATCGTTACAGCCGTACGTAAATGGGGACATTTATTATATGGCCATCACGTGAAAGTTTACACGGACCATAACTCATTAGTGTTTTTAAATAAAATTCGCCATTGGAACTCTCGTTTGGCTCGGTGGAGTCTTGAACTACAGGGATTTGATTTAGATATAACGCACATTTCAGGTAGTGAAAATGTGGCTAGTGATGCATTGTCCAGGATAGTTTTAGCTCCTCCTAGTGAAATTTTGGACATAAACAATTTAGAAGTACTTCCATCATTCTTTAGAAACCTCACACCAGGAGAGCTAACCGAAAAACAAAAGGAACATCCTGAGTACAGTAAAATCATTAAATTCCTAGAGAAACCAAATGATCCCTACAGTAAGATGCAAAACAGAAATGTAGAAAAATTTTACAAACTAGAAAATGGTATATTGTTGTATAAGAACTTTCACTTTCCTAATAGTTGGAGAATTTGCATCCCACCATCTTTAGTAAATCTGGTAATTGAAGAAATGCATAATAACCGTGGATATTTCGGGTGCGAAAGAACAGTAAGCTTCATCAGCGAGATCTGTTATTGGAAATCTATGCGGCGAGACGTGATGAACTATATAAACGATTGTCTCGAGTGTAAACGAACTAAAGTCGATACTCGACCCCCGGCGAGACCTTTAGAAACCATACAGGTGAAAGGCCCTAGGAGATTAATTTCGATTGACATGATCGGACCTCTTGTGCCATCTCCCTCAAAGTATAAATTTATACTCTCAGTTTTGGATGTCTTTACTCGCTACCTTGTTCTTTATCCGATCCGGAACGCTACTACGAAGTGCGTAGTCAAATGTTTGGAGACATTGTACTTTGTGCACTTAGGAATACCTTCAGCTATATTGGCGGACAATGGTAGTTGTTTTATTTCAAAAAAATTTCAAACAGAAAATGGAAGAATATGGTGTTAAGATATTTTATTCAACGCCCTACCATCCGGCGTCGAACGCGGTGGAGAGAATCCATCGGGACACGAACAGGTTGTTCAGACTATTTTGTAAAGATGATCATGGTTCTTGGGAGAAATTTATACCACAAGTCGTTGTGTTGCTGAACTATTCTATATCTAGCAGTCTTGGCGCGAGTCCAGCCAGTTTACATTTGAACATACAGGCTGAAAAACCTATCTTCGAACATTTTGGCATTTTTATGAATGATACAAACGAAAATGACAATGAAAGTTGGGACAATAAATTGGTAATGGCTGATTTTAAAAGAAAGGATGTAATCCGAAAGCGAAATGAAAGGTATAACTCACAACAGGAGAGTAAACACAAAATACAGGTGAATGATCTGGTCTTTTTGAAACAGACAAACTTAAGTTCCGCAACAGACAAGAAAATTTCCAAATTTTTCAATGTGTTCAAGGGACCCTATCTTTGTGTTAACAAACCATCAAATTCAGAAAAGGTGTTCGAATTGTTAGATCCTTTAACTGGTAAATCAATTGGTTCACATTCAGTGGATAGACTTAAGGTGTGGAAACCTACGAAACAAACTCGTAAAATCTGGTTAGATTTAGCAGTAAAACATAGTTCTGAGAAATACCATGATGTAATTTCAAACGAATTTAAAAATTCAGATCTAGAAAGCAGTGTTGAAACTGTTCTTTGCAATGCATTAACTACAACACCAGTATGTTTATCTCAAAGTGTTCAATCCAGAAGTAATAACCAACGAATACATAAAATATTGGAGAAATTGCTAGATATTGATAAGTATTTGAATTTTCTGTACTGTAAAAATTTGTGTTCATCCGATGTATTGGAATTTGCGTTAGTAAATCTACAGAATCCTTATGTGGCACTAAATGAACAAGTACAAGGAATGTAAAAAAAAAAAAAAAGGTTGTTTCATATCATATATGCAGGCATCTGTGACCAGCTATGCGACTTCCAGATGGCCGTTGATATTTCTTTTCCAAAGCAATGGAAAAACCAGCAAAGAAATATGCCAAGTCATGGAGATGAGGTCCCCCCCCTTATGTGTAATGGGTAATGTAACATGTTTTTAATGCTCGGAGTAAGCTATTTTGGTAAAACCTATTCTTTATTATTTTAAGTTTTTAACCTTGTATTCTTTAATTCGGCCTCATCTCGGGGTGGTAGAACAAATAATTCATTGTGGGTAGGTTCCTTCGAAATTTAGCCAGGCAGATCCCGTCGAGTGATCAGAGAGAGTCATAACTGAATTATTACGTTGTAAAAATTTAGCTGTGAATCTTTAAGGAGCCGATAAATTTTATTAAATCTCGACAAAACGTATATTACTCAATATTGTGTAAAATAAAGTTTTTAATATGTAATATGTTTTAAAAATTTGTTTACGAATGAAAGATTTCATTTTATATATTCGTGTTACTGTATTATTGCATTGTGTTTGAAGTTAACTAACTAATTAATAGTGCTGTTTAAATGTTGTATTTTAAAGGTTTGAAGAATGGAAATATTACATTATTAGGAGTTATTTTGAGAATTAGTTATAAGGAAGGATATATTGATGAAAAAGGTTATTTTTGCATTTCATGTGTCATTTTTCTCAAAATATTGAAAATTTCATGTGTTTAGTACGATAAGAATATTTAGTGTAAGATGTAAAAACACGAGTCAGATACTTACAAAAAAAAAATTGAAAATTTTGATTTAAGTAATAATGTAAGAAATATATTGGTTTGATGTTAATAAATAGAATATGAATAGGATATAATATAAAATGAAAATATAATAGATAATTAATATTATTCAACTTATATTGAAATATTGTATTATGAAAACAAATGTAATCTTATAGTTACACATACAAAAGGAGAGCCCATTTAAAGTATATATCCCATGAAATAAAAAGCCCATCTACGTCTGTGTAAAGTGTTAATGAACCATAATGGATCAAATGTTAATAATGGAAGAAAGAAGAGGAATAATAACCAAAAAAAATAACTCTAAGAAGAGGAAACTCAAGATCCCAGGGTTCTGATAATCTTCAAAGAAGATCATCGTCCATGTCGCACGCCATTTGTGAGTGTGTAGCCCCCCTCACTCCCATTCCATTTTAAAATTTCCCAGTTACTGTTGGCTGAATTGGAATGAGGCTTCATGTACTGTTCGTCGACGCAAACTGTGTTTTGGTTTTATCTTTGTAAAAGTTGGCAACCCTGTGAGTGATGACTCGTGCTTCCTGTCCACCGAACAAAGGAGGTGCATAGTGGTTATGACAATCAAAAAAATAGTCCCTTGAATTCAAATGCCATCGTAAAATACTTTTACTGTTTTTAACACTTTAATTGTTTTGTTTTAATGGTGAACTTATTTAACACCCTTTGATATTTGTATTTCTGATGAAGGATATTTATTATGAATATTTATAAAATCTTTTCTGGCATGCTCAGCGTAAACATACTGACGCTGAGGCAAAAAAGCCGCGAAAGGTACTCTAAGTGGTTATGGCGGTTGATTGGTTCTATTACAGTGACGCCCGAGAAGAATATCAAAGTTTTTCCTCGCAATCCTTCAAGATTTAATAAGTTTGATAAGCTAAATCTGCGCAGGTATATAAACATAAAATTAATACAAAATCTATGTTCGTATACCAAGACAACGTTTAATATGTGAAATCATGTAAGCAACGAGGCATGATTAAGAAACCTACACAAGTAAAAGTGTGAATTCCACTTGGAATTGAAAAGTAATAACTTCCACGGAAGCTAAATAATGACTGGCCAACGAGCAACAAGAAGCATGGAGAAATCTTCTTCGTAAGAATGACTACATGATCCCCCCCCAAAATCCATCAATTTATAGTGTGGTTAAGTGTGATACCGAAATGGCGTGTGTTTAACACTAGTGCATTGCGTAATATAAAATTTAGCCGGCATTCGTAGTGCGTCATTTTCCTTAAAGAAAGGAAGAATAAAATTAAAAATATATAATAATTTCTTCACATAAATTACACATTTATAAAGTTTTGGGCTCATGGTATTTTGGTACATGTTAAGTAAAAATCACTAACAAAATGTTGTAATGTCATTAACGTAAGTACTATACATAACCTGTGTTAACTGAATAAAATTTACATACAATCAATTCCTTTATGTACAATTACCTTTACAGCATTTCTGCACAATCACTACCCAAAAATGGTGGATGTTTTCGTCTAGTAACTTGTACTCATTCCGCTATCGCCAGCAGGCGCGGCAAGGACGGTGGGCGCTCGTAGTTGCAACCTCAATGAAACAGTATTTTGGTTCGCGATCCAACTTGGAGGTTTGCGCACTCTCTATTGTAGTATTATCATTTTTGTTGCGAATGCCTTTTTCATGCCAATGGCTAAAATCCACCACAGGTAAGCTGTATTGAACGGGAGTTGTTTCCAGCAAGGTTATAAGATTTGGTTATCCCGAATGGAATCAGGTAAGGATCAGACTCTACCAGTCACAAAAGTGGTTAGCTCGAACAAGAATTAGACCCTGCAGGCCATAAGAACGGCTGCCCCGAACTGGAACCGAACCCAACACGATCCAATCGTGTTACAAGTACATACAACTTCAACTGATATCTGATATGGTCAACACATTAATATGTGATATTTAGTAGGCACGTTTCATATTATGGTGTTTTACATGACTATGTACTGTACATCATTTTGCAGGCGTTTCCAGATCAATTCTTCTTTAACACATACGTAGTCAACAATAGTGAACAAAGTTATATAGGCTGCATCATTGAGTTGCAATTACTACCTTTAATCTGGAAGATATTCAGTAAAAGGTATTTTAAATTCGGAACAGACTGGCATATAGGAACTCATGGAAAGATTCTTCACAATGACGTCGCCAGCTCTAGTTTCAAACGGGAAAGACAATTGGAGGGGCAGTAAATTTTTGCATACTGAAAACGGTAGGTTTAAATGACTTAAGACCTACATTACAATACATATTAGGGGCTCATCGTCACCGGGAACGGGCGCTCAACTTCCTGATCCCACTCTGACGTTGTTAATAATGCTTAAGTTTCACACAGTTCAGAGCATTGGAAACGTAGGGTACGAAATGTAGGACACCGCGAAAGAAACCAGGCTATGAAATTTAAATTATGGAAACCTCAACAGTAAGAGGGAAAATGCCACATAAGGTAGGTAATAGAGAAAGTAAAAATGTCATATAACAGGAAGTTCTATAATATTTTAGTTCAGCAATTAAACACAATAAGGAAAGATTCTATTTAAAACAAAAAATAGAGAGAGAAGAGAGAAATTAGTTGCGGATTGTTCGTACAGTATAATACACTCTTTATCATTAAACTTACATAAACTGCAAACTCACAAGCAACATATATTTTAATATTTTTTCGTAAATGATAAGTCATACCCTCAAAGGATGTGTTCATCTTCCCCAAGAGTATTATTTATTGAGACAAAGTAGATGAATCAACCATGTGCATATCTTCTCTCGAATTCTAACAGTCTCTTTCTAACAGCGAACAATTTACTATGAGTTTTGTTCGTTCAAAGATTGTGCTTGAACGCTGTTTATATACCTAATTCAACTTTTAATAAAAATGCCCCATTAATTCTCTTTGGGGCTGATCCTTGTGCAGCCCTTGTATCACATTCAATTGTGCATTAATCGAATATACGACTAAAGAAAATAGACATTCTGTTTCACCTCACATAGTTCCAAGGATTTATTCTCGAGCTATGGCTCTTTTTGCATTTTTACTACAAACTTTTGGCTGGTCATAGGGCCGGAAGGAAGCATTTCTTCACTTAGATCGGTCTATAATTTTTTTTTCGTTATCTTGGTGTCAGAAATTACCTCCCAAACGCTGCCGATGTTGTTTCCAAAACCCCCAGATATACATATGCCGGATGCTGATAAAATGGTGGAAACAAAGATCGCCACCTTGCAAGATACGTATAAAGAAATGAAAAGTGGCAAGTAAACGTAGGCGCAAAATATGTCTTTCCGGAGTTATAAAATGCTGAAAACGACGAAAAGTAAATTTTAAAGTTTCATAGCTCGAGAAATATGGAACCTATTGTAATCGGGTTAACGATTTACACAGGAATTATTATACGCTCTATCTAAGTATCCATGTTTCAACGTCCTCAGGGAAAGGCGCAATGAATTCTATAGAGGAAATTGCCATACAAAGATACACTTTTGGAAATGACAATTTGTTAAAAGATAACACTCAGAAATCATTTCATTTCTCTATTAGTATTCGAAAATACGTAAGATCTCTTTCCACTTCCATACAGAACCAAATATTAGTATCAAGAGTTATTCAGCTACACATAACATATTTTCTCTTCACAGGAAAGTTTTTAATAATAAGTGCAATCTAAATTTATTCTTAAAATATTATTTTTCGGTCTTTTTACAGATTGCAGTTAATAACTTGTTCCTGTTTGGAAGTAAACCATCAAAAGTTACATTACATTAAACAGTTCGACTAACAGTTCAACTATCATTTCTGTTCGAAAATACGAACGATTATGATTGTTTTGTATCAGTGAGTGATTGTAGCCTAACTGTTTATTAGAAAATATACATGTAAGAAAAAGAAGCATAGTCGTTAATCTTCCTATATGATTAGCGCAATCACCTTCGACGCGGTACACCCGGGTTCGATTCCTGGTGGGATCCCGTGTGTTTCGGATCCACGTTAAGCCATAGGTCTAAGTTTCATATAGCTTCGGTGTTAAATGAAACTCCAAACTTGAGTTCTATAAATTAGTAATGATTGATCTGGCATAAAATTGAACTTGAATCCTATATTTAGCGCCAGTTGCTCCATCATCGTTCTGATTGTAATAGAAACTTTCTAACTCTGTTCTATAGCATTTAACCCCTTACTGCATGCCGTGCCATATATGACACATACCTTTATTTCACTTTAGCTTTTTTGTGATTTATCAAAGGCACCAAATGACTGTTTTGTCTGCTGTGTGAGATATTGACCTGTATGAATAAGAGATTTTGGTGTCATCTGGCATGTTCTTTGTGAGATTTTTGTAAGTGTGCCATATATGGAACTTACTTATTTGTCGTCGGAATTAAGTGAAAAATCTAAAATTCAAGTTTTAATTCGTTTTTCAAGTTCCCATATGAGGATTTCCAATACTGATTTTTTTCGCTAAAAGAAAAATATCACGCGGAAATGGGTTAATATTTGTCGCTACCAGTGCACTACTTTAATATTTTGTTTAATCGTCAATGGAGATAATAAAGACTTGATTATGGTATGTATATATTAAAATCCTAGGTTGATATATTTGTCTCCAATCTTTACTTCAATGAGCTCTCGAAAGCCACAAGTGCTAGAAACGTGACATTTCCACTGGTCGATTCCAAATTTTCTGTAGATTGTCAGTTCTAATTGGATATTTAAAAAAAACAACATGGCCGTTATTTCTTTATTACATATTTTAGAGAAAGTGTTGAAATTTTAACAAAGCATCATATCCTACGAGTTATACATGCCAACAAACACAGTTCTATATAGGGATTGTATATCTGTCACGCGTTTGTTTCATAGCCAAATGATAATTCAAAACGAAGGATAACCATTTCTCCAGGCTAAGATGAATTTTTATTGCTTGGAGCGTTTTGCCTAATGAACACCATATATTCACTGGCATTATAATTAATTGTGTATGTAATGTATTAGCATATTACATACTGCATGCAAGAAGAAAGAAAACACTGATCATACATGAATTAGAAACTTCAACCGCAAGAAAGCTCAAATCTTGCAAACAGTGTGAGATATTGAAGAAATAACAGGTAAAAAGTCTCCTCTTTATGTTACAACTTTTTCTTTTTATCAAGACATCTTTCACTTGTGTATGTAAAGGGACATATACAGATGTTGTGAGGAATGGCAAGAATATTCATGTTCATATGTGAATGATGCGCTGTGCATAGAGAGTAGGTTCAGCTAGTTTATTTTTAATTTCTCACAATTTGTGCGTTAGAAGTTTCAAAATTAAAGCTAGAAGGAAGTCCTTCAATGACGTACAAAATTATTACGAGTACAACCATGGATTCACTGGCAGATTTTGATTGACAACACATGAGTAAAATTTAGATTGTAACACGGTAAAGAAAGAAAGCCTGATTAATGTGGTATCCTTCTATACAACTTGCTGCAGGCGTATGAGGCTTTATATGACCTCCCTCATGAGCCGCCATAACACGAATAAAATACACTAATATTCTAAGAACTGTATACTATAATTATAGGACTGAAACTAATTATTAGACAATGATACAATAATAACATACCCCTTAAACAAGGTAACGATTCTCCGAAATATTTGAAACATCACAAATACAAAAATTTAGGATAAATAAGTCGCAGTTCATAATAAATGTTCGAAATGTTCTGCAGGCTGTTGCACGTCGAGTTGTGCCATTGCGAGCATTGCGTAACATTTCCAAATTACGGTGGTGACAGCGATGCGAAGCTGGCCAATTAAGTCATATTTATTTGCAGGTGGATTACTGCTTATCAAGGGCTTGATATGAGGTCAAAGAAAATATCTTATGGCGTGAAGTCCGGAGACTGCGGTGGCCATGCTACAGAATCACCACGGTCTATTTATTAATTTACTTGGGAACTTATTATGAAGATAGTCTTGTATGAAACCAACACAATGAACAGATGCTCCATCATGTTGGTACCACATGACACTTCGAACATCAAGAGGTATATCTTCAAGTATTCAATTATTAAAAGTATATTTTCATGACCAAGTTACTAACGTGTGCATACTTTCAGCGCGTTTGTTCTCAAGCTAGATTTATGATAGAGGTACTTTTCCCAAATAGTAGCTTCGTCTCACCTCAACCAGTATATTTCGTATTTCTAAACAATGGTGTTGAAAAATGCTAGACTCGAATCAATCAAACAATCAATTATTTAAATAAAACTCACTCGAGATAGAACCAAAATGTAAACATTAACGTTGGCATACTAACACGAAATTCATTACTGTAGCACTATAGTATCATTTACGATCTTAATCTAGAAAATAGCATAGTATGTTGGATTACTTTAAGATGTATTCCTTAGATTAAAGTTTAGTACTTGGGCTATATGAAAATTGAACCTACAGCTTAACGTGGGGTCCGAACTACTTGAGCTCCGCTGGAAATGATACTCGGATTTCCGGCGTCGTAGACGTAAACACTGATTATATAGCCAAGAAGAAACAACACTTCCAGAAATGTTTTGCTTTTAATGAGAAATCATGTCGAAGTTTTAGGTTACATATAAACAGTGATGTTTTTAAGAGATGAACAGTGAAGAAAATTCCTCCCGAGACTCGAAAATTCCCCTCAGAGCCATATCTTAGTTTATGCTCACTGTGAGTTACCATTGTTATAACAGTATTTTATACCTCCTTATCTTGATAATTCCACCGGAGGAAATCTAAATCACCACTGCATATGAATGTATTCAAGATTAGTCTCACAAGGGACCATTTCAATTTGGTGAATTCAATTGCTGAAAATGATTGCTAGCACTGGATTCAGCACCAAAAGAAACAGAGAGAAAGAGGGTGTTTAGTGGCAGACCGTATATAGGGTGGGAGATAAATGAGGGCAAAGTGTGAAGATCTAACGTGGAAAATGTCTAGAAATGTCATGTTAATTTGAAACAAATGGAGGAATCGAGTTCAAATGTTGAACATGAGAAATGCATGTAGAGCTCCACTGAATAAGTGTAATGTAAACAGTGTTTTAACTACCAATTATATATAACTGGTTTTGAGAAGAGTCATCAGTGTTACAACCGGCACGTTTTGTTGGAGGGGTCACTAATATATCAGAGTCCTGAATGGGACAGGTGTTTTTGTGCAAGGTAGCACGCCAGCATTCATCCAGTGGAACTACTTCTCATTCTGTTACATGCTGAAAACATTTTTCTTGATATTTCAGGATTCGATTCTATCTCTTCCTACCCCTCGTGCTTACGACGTGCTCATGCACCATACTAAATGGTCTCAAGTTTGACATTCTCGTCAACTTTACGACAGTATTGATATATTGCTATAGCGTGGAACGGTCTCAGAGAGATCTCAACTCAGTGAGAACGTGTTACAAAAGTCTCAAACTGTATTGAGCACTATTGATTTCAATAGACGGTGTGCGTCTAGAGCCATATGTCACATAACCCCTTTTCCATCTATTCTTCTTGCACTGAGTCCAATATGGCGGCTCTTTAGATGTCCCACATAATTCACATTAAGCCTATTCGGTGGAGCTCTACATGCATTCTTCATATCCAACATTTGACCTCAATCTCTCTACTAGTTTCAAAATTAACATGGCATTTCTAGACATTTTGTACCTTCTATCTTCGCACATAACCCTCTTTATCTCCCACCTTGTGTTCGGTATGCTATTAAACACCCTATTTTTCTCTGTTCCTTTTGGTACTGGATCCAGTGCTAGCAATCATTTTCAGCAATTGAATTCACCAAATCGGAATGGTCCCTTGTCAGACGCCATATTTTTGCTGAAATTTTAAACTTGAAAGCGAATTATTAAAAGCAATAACCATAAAAATCACAATTTACTTTTTGTAACTTTAGGACCACCAAAAACCTTAGAATTACCCTGTAGTGAGAAGTGTAGTGTGTAACGGGCTAATCATAGTAACTAATTTACTACGAGAACGCTTGTCATAAGTTGAGGAAGAATTTTTCCTTGAACTTTTTTCTTCAGTTTCTTGGGATAATTTTGTTGTGAGGTGTTCCAAATTACAACAGCATATTACAATTTGAAGCGTACTTATTTAACACTGCTGTTATATTCCTGAACTCTTTTCCGCTTCTAATTATGAATCATAATTTAAAAGCATATGATTACCATTTTGGATGTGATTGTTCAACGTAAATTTGGGGCCAAAAGTAAAACCGAGATCTTTAAATGCATTAAGTCTGCTTATAGAATTATTACTAAACTTATAATCATATTAAACTCTCTATTAGATTTCTGAGCTTAAGACGTTTCTAAGAATTTTACTTTAATCTCACAAGGAACGGACATGAACCTGTCATTCGGACATCCGAATCAAACCAAGTCCATTCGATAAACTTAAGAAAGATATGTTCATGCACAAAAAAATTAGGTGCCATGGACAACGGAGTAAGTCCCTGGGGCCAATTAACCCTGTTAGTATAAAGAAAATCTTAGACTCACAGTGAAATAGCTGTTGCACCAACATTGTTTATTGGAAAGTCATGGTTTATAATTAATTTTCTTTAGCGTGAAAGAAGCTTTCCAGTGGTGCTATGTATTGGGGTTCATAATATACTTGAAGAGGGAAAATTTTGAGAATATCTGGAAAATTCCCTCCAGACATCCCTCCCATCAACTTTGGACCTCTCTGGAGTGGCCCAGGGTAATAGCACGCAATCCAAATGTATCTTGCAAAATACTATATGGGATAGGAAATCTGTGTACCAAGTTTTGCATTCATAAACGGAATAAATACGAGGGAAAAGCTTGTATACCAATACACGTTTTCCCCTCATACCTATTCTGTCTATCAATATAAAGCTTGGTACACATGTTTTTTATCCACCATACTAGCTATTTTTCGAGATATATTTGGATTGTGTGCTTTTGCCTGGGGCCACTCCAGAGGGGTCCAAAGTTGATGAGAGGGATTTCTGGAGGGAATTTTCATGACATTCTCCCAATTTTCCCTGTTTAACTACGTTATGGGCGCCAATACATTGCAGCTCTGGAAAGCTAGTTTCACGCTGAAGAGAATGAACTATAAACCATGACTTACCAATGAACAGTGTTGATGCTATAGCTATTTCACTACAAATCTACGATTTTCTTTACACTAACAGGGTTAATGGGCCCCAGGGACTTACTCCGCTGTCCATGGTACCTAATTTTTTGTGCATGAACATATCTTTGTTATATTTATCGAATGGACTTGGTTTGATTTGGATGTCCGTATGATACGTTCATGTCCGTTCCTTGTCAGTATCACGTGAATTACTTCTATCAAAGCGTTACAATGTTTTTTTTTCTTTTTTCCTGGTGAAAACTATTAAGAATACAGAATAGTGACCGAACTATTCTACTGTGCTAAACCTCTATAGTCTTAAAATGAGAAGCGGCTAGCGGCAGACGTTTCTGCCGACAAAGCTAAACTAATTTCTCAAATACGAAGAAAGAAAAAAAACATTAGTAGTGCTAAAACGGAAAACCCTTGTTTTCTGTAAAGAACTGAACGAAATAATGTAATAAAATAGCATTGAATAACTGCATTTAAAGCTATATCGCTTTCGATTTCACGTCGAATGGCTTCCGTTAACGTGTTTGAGACTAGGATATACAGAATGCGATTGCATCGATGTGCTCCTCTCTTTCCTATTAGAAAGCCCATTGTAAGGTTGTATGGTCTACCAGAGAGAAGTTGAGAGTCTTTTGAGTCTCCAACATTGAAGCTGGCCTGTGATGAACGAGCTTTTGCAAACTATTGGCTGCCTTTGAAGCTGCGAATCAATAGCTTGGCTCTCGGGAAATCTAACGAGGAACTGCCAATGCTAGAACTATGTGTCCGCACATTTTTGTGGATTTGATGCCCCATAATGCTAACAGATTGCCTTTAAGTACAGGCAATAAAGTCAGCGCGGAGAAAGGATGTGTGATCTTGAAAGCGATAAAAGATCAGAATGCGAACTTCTTTAAGCTCAAGTAGAAAAAGAAATATGATGTTAAAATTTTCTCATTGATGCTTTAAGATGAAAGTTTGATAGAAATGCATTATTAACATTCATTGGATAGTTTATTAACCTCGAAATCGCATTCCAATGGAAATTAAGTCCTGTCTTGGAAGCATGCCACCTGTTGCTACGACAAATAGTATTGAACCAGTAATGCCCTGAAGAATTTGCGCCAAGCAAAAGTTCCAACTCATTGGTAGTATCGATGATAAGAGAAAAAAACTAGTGAGTCATTTCCAAGTGAATGCTCTCTGACGTCGCAATTTGCTGCTCTCCTTCTTAGTGAATCACATGGAGAGGAGAAAGCATAATAGCCGATGATTTTGCAGTCGTACAAATCGAGGACTCAATATTGCTACACTGCCAATTTTTACTTATTGCATTTTTTCTATCTCTTATTCTTCTTTATCGCTGCTCGAATGTTTCTCTCTGCAATCTTTCCTACTGTAAAGCTCGCCGCATATTGACCGAAGGAAGTTAGCCAACCCGAGGTAGAGGAAAGCAGGAGGGAATGTAGAGAGAGAGAGGCTTGAATGCATTGGCCGTGTTTCGGCCACGCCGTTAGAAAGGCTTTTATCAAGCACGTGCTCGAGTGAATAGCCGGTATGACCCTTTGTTGCATTGCTCACAATACTGAACCTAGGCCGGACTGTTCTGTCCTGTGGTTAATATGGAGCGTGCCTAAAAGGGCAATTCTACGTCACACATCGGCCAGTGTAAATGTGTGATTTGAGTCTATGCATTATATAAATTTGATTAACTTTATGTGAGAACTCAATAGTTCATCTTCAAATAGATCAATACAAACCATTCGATATTTTCATTTGCCAACCCAATCCTATCGAAATTTATATTACACATGCTCCTAAAACCTTATTATGTTCTCATTTTCAATTTTGCTTGCCAAGTGATTTCTTTCTTAAGAGCTTCTCAATTTAAGTTTTTTGTCTTTCACGTGTATTTCCCATGCGTGTAATCTGTTTGTCTCGTATGAAATCTCTGTGTTTTACTATTAGTAATTATACAGTTTCTTTGTTGTTGGGTACGCATTGTTAACTTTGGCATTATATAATTCAGAAACGACCTGTCAGAAATGAAGATAACTTGACTAGGACGTTTAATGGATCCACCGTATACCACGGACCTGGCACCGTAAGACAATTATTTGTTTCGGTCTCTGTGGAATTATCTCCATGTTAAGTTAGTTTGAAAAAAGCCGGTTTAATCAAGGGTCACTTTTTTTTTCTTTTAGCTTAAACAACAGAAGTTGTAAAGCGACTAGATTATGGTTTTGTCTCGCAACAATGACAGAGGAAGAAACTAGAGTTGGGAAAAGGCGTACAGATTGAGAAAATAAGAAGGAATATACGATGTGAGGTCTCGCATCTTATTTTCGTATAGAAAATTTATCTTAACTGTGACATAATCGATGGTGTCTCGTAACGTTCTTTGCCAGTGAATAGTTAAAAGATTAAAACTGTCTGGAGGCGTAAAAGGTGTATGTTAACATTTTTCGCCCTCAAAATGAAAATAAAACAGTTTACTCTTGGGACAATTAGCAACAACACCTCAGACACGAACAAGATTAGTAAGCTCGGCTTGAATCATCTGCAAATTTCCGGAGGAATTAAAAATTATATTTCCTACGCTACTTCAAATTTGTTATGTGTAAACTAGTATTCTGTTCTATACTAAGACTTGTTTCCAATCAGACACGACTGTGTTTGTGGAGGATAATTAGACGTTACGTCTCTTGCAATGTATAAATGTATTTTTCGCACAAGTCACATTTTATTTTACATCACAAAACTGGTGTAAAACAGGTTGAATATGTGAAATTACGGAGTTGGATTGATCTTTAAATAATAATAATAATAATAATAATAATAATAATAATAATAATAATAATAATAATAATAATAATAATAATACAATTAGAATAACAATTACCGAAAGATTAGCATTTAATGATGAAAACTAATCAACGCAGCTGATGTTAGTCTCTCTACACAGACCTTAGTGGCCCGTCTAAACCTACATAAAAGATTTTTAACTAGTTAACAGTTTTTGTGCAATATGAAATAAGTGATCGTCAAAGTTAACTGGTTAAATCATTGGATTTCACTCAATACGACTTGGGTTCGAATCCCTGCTCGTCTAAACTTTTTGACATGCTTCAATTTCAATTTCAATCAATACATAGTGTGATAAGCAAGATCTTTCCCTGTGGAGAACTAAAAAGAGGTTCGAATTACAGCGAATTGGAGTTGAGTTGATTTTAAGTTAAACGCCCCTTTCATCAGCGTGGCTAAATGAAACGGGACCTACTGATTAACGTGGAATTCGAACCACATGAGCTTCCGCCAGGAACGGTGAATTAGAGTGAAGCATAAATGAAGGCAAAGATTTACAAACTTATTTCCCTTCATTTTTCCTGAATTGATATTTCCAGTTAATTACAATTTTCTCAATCATGTATGATCAATGCTTTTACTATTATTATTGTTATTATTTATATATTTCTTCTCCCATGTAGTATGTAGTGAAATACATTATGCACACAACCCATTATAATATCATTGATATATAACACTCATTGGGCAACATGCTCTAAACGATGGACAAAAATCTTAAAATGGAGAAATTTCTCTGTGCATGAATTCAATATCAAAAGCCTGTTTCAGTGCTCCACAGGGTTACCAACTGTCGTCTCTTTGTTGAAATGTTAGCTGTAAGATGGGTTTTATCTGTCCAGGCATTTGCGGTAAACGCAAAAGTACTGGAACCGACCTAATGGAAATTAGCAGTCAGAGGGAAGATACTTTTGCTGTTGACTGTACCAAAAATAAGTATTATAATAGGTATGAAATGGGAAAGAAGGATGGATTCGTAAGGAGAGTTTGACAGAAATGTTCTTGTCTTTTCTCAAAGCTCTTTAATATCCATCAAGAAGAGATAGTGAAGAATTCTCTGTGTATGGCAAATTGTATTTTCGTAATATGTAGAATGATTAGAACGGTTTGCAGATGACACAATGCTCATTGTAGAACCTAAAAGAAAATTAATAGTACGCTAGAGAGTTTGAGTAAAAATTGTGCACAATACAGAATCAAAACAAACGTTATGACAAAAGTTATGTTCATTGGAACGAATTTATGGATATAAGATACAGTAACAAGAATTTTAGGAATGATCAAAAAAATCTATCAAAAGATTGCGATTTTGGCCAATAATGAGATGTTGGGTCAGGAGCCACAACATTTTTGAATGTTCTCTAGATAAATCGAGTTTCCGTATATTTTACGAAATAAGCACATCATACTGAGTTAAGTGGTAGTTTTGGTTTGGCTACACTATATGTAGTTCTCCAGATATAAGGCGTACAAGAAAATATTTGATTGAATGAAATATATTGGATTTTTTGGATCAGGGACCACAAATATTTTTATTGGACACTAAATCGAGATTTCATATTTTTTTTTACGGAATAAGCTCTTAATACTGAGTTAAGTTGTAGTTTTGGTTTAGCTACGGTATATGTAGTGCTCCAGATCTAAGGCCTACAAGACAAGTTATAATTGAATGAAAAACATTGAATTTTTGGTTCAGGGCGAACAAAATTTTTGAACTGCCCCTAAATCGAGATTTCGTATTTTCTCGGAATAAGAACATCATACTGAGTTAAGTGGTAATTTTGGTTTCGCTGCACTATATGTAGTTCTCCAGATATAAGGCGTACAAGAAAATGTTTGATTGAATGAAATATATTGGATTTTTTTGGATCAGGGACCACAAAAATTTTGAATGGTTCCTAAATCGAAATTTCATATCTTTTACGGAATAAGCACACCATACTGAGTTAAGTGGTAGTTTTGCTTTAGCTACAGTATGTGCAGTTATCGAGATATAAGGCGTACAAGAAGATTTGTAATTAAATGAAATATATTGGATTTTTTGGATCAGGGCCACAAAAATTTTGAATGGCCCCTAAATCGAGATTTCGTATTTTCTCGGAATAAGAACATCATACTGAGTTAAGTGGCAGTTTTGCTTTGGCTACAATATATGTAATTCTCCAGATATAAGGCCTACAAGAAAATTTCTGTCTGAAATATATTGGATCTTTTGATCCAAAAAGGCAGAAAATAGAAGGCTAGTTGCTGATATCTAGTCAATACAGCATTACCAATGAAGACATGATGCGTGAACGTGAAGCAAAACTTGTATAGGGATAGCTAAAGAAGTGTTTAGGAAAACCAGTGTTTTTTATCTTTGTGGGCCTTTGAATAAAGTAGTAAAAAAAATCATGAAATGTTCCGTATGGATTTGATTTAAACTGCTCCATGATCAAAACTATACGTTTATTGTAAAACTAATTAACGTGTAACAGTTTCGCCAATTATCCAGTTTGGAAATGAAATTGAAATGAAATCTTAGAGTTTAACGTCCGTCGATTATGTCTATTATGCTAAGGAGACGATGATTGAAACAAGTAAATAATGATGAAAAATTGGTGGAATGAGAAAATGGGAAGAAATGGGAGTACCCCCAGAAAACCCACGAACACAATGTTGTCCACCAGACCACAAACTTACATGGCCGGGAAACTATCCATTTTGGCTTCATCAGATATTATGATTTATAGTGTCTGACGAAGCCAAAGTAGATGTTGGTGAGACTGTTACATGTAAGTAATTTTTACTAGAAACATATTGTCTTGCTCAGTGAGTAGTTTAATTCAAATTTACGTCTACTAAAAGCAAAGCTTGGGCAATGGAAAACATTATAGTTCCGTATGGAGTATTATATTCAGCGTGACAGGAAAATAGACATTACGTGAAAGGAAGAATAACTGTAGATGCTTTCTAGCTGTATCTACATGAAAAGTAATGAAGAAATGTTAGATATAATAGGGTAGAAAAATATTAAATATAACAATGAAGGCGCAGTGGTTTAGTGGTAGAGCGCTTATCTTTGGTGCGTGGGGTTCCTGATTCTATCCCCTGCCAAGTAAGTTTGTGGTAGACAATACCGTGCCCATGGATTTTCTCGTGGTACTCCCGTTTCGCCAACATTTGCATTCCACCAATTATTCTACCATCATTCACTTATCCTAATCATCATCTCCTTTAGTCTAATGAGCACAATCGTGGGACGTTAAACTGAAATATTTCATTTCATGAAATATCATTAAATATAACAAAACATGAAGGAGAACTACCCTCTCTGCTGGGCTAGTGGCTAGTGCGTGTGTTTCTGGTGCATGTTATACATCTTTTTCTTTATATACATCATACCGACTACAAGTTCCTGTTAAAATCTAATGCAAATACACAAAACTGAAATATTATATTATTCTTTATTCTTAATCTATGCCTTTACTATAAGCTCTATTATTTAAATCAATCATACTCTATAGACTCTATCCGCCTGATTCAGAGTCGTTCTGACGGCTGGGGGCGCGGTAGCTCAGTGGTAGAGCGTTCACCTCCGGTGCTTGGGGTCCCTGGTACGATCCCAGCTCGCGCTGTGTGGACTTTGTTTAGGACAAACACCGTGCTCGTGGGTTTTCTCGGGGTTCTCCCGTTTCCTTCCACTTTCTTCATTCCACCATTTCACTCATCTCTCATTATCACCGTCTCCTTTAACCTAACCGGCATAATCGTGGGACGTTAAACTTAAAGATTTTTTTTTTGTTCTGACGGGTGATTAGTGCTATACCAGAGAATTCGACTAGCATATGTTTCCTCAGTAGTCGGGCCTTTAGTATGACGATTATCATACGTCAAAAGACTCTACATAAGGCGGATAGAGTCTATACAGTATGATTGATTTAAATAATATAGCTTATAGTAAAGGCACAGATTAAGAATAAAGGATAATAGAAGATCTTATCTTTATTTATCAGTTTATCAATTTATCATTATCTTTATTTACATCACGTTCTTAAATCTTATTATTTGACATTCGTAATCTTCATAGTAACTTATCTGAACATATCAGTCTTTCTTCAAACTGTATCATATATGCATTCTCTTTACACATAGCTACTAACTCCCATTTTCCTTAGCAACGGTTAGTGTCACATTCTTAAGCACATTGTCAGTCTCCATGTTTCTTTCTTCGTTAAAGTTCTAAACGCAAAACAACTAGTAGTTAAATGGAGCACATGTAAATAGTATGTTGCAAAATGCCAAACATTGGTTCTTGATTCGTCTTGTTGTTGTTGTTTTTTTTTTTTTTTTCTTCCTATTTGAGAGTTTTCATTATCAGCAAGCCTATTCAATAATTAAATAATTCTCGTGTTATTTGTAACGAATTAAGGATAATTATTGTAAAAAAATAAGAAAAATGAAAAAGATGTCATCTTTCTTAAAATGCTGTTCATACTAGTAGCGCCAAGAGTTGCCATTTGTGTAACTAGAATCCGAATCGACTGAACAGAGAATAGCTAGTGCCACTTTTGGACTAATCATCAAACCGGTAAAGTCTGTTACTTTAGTAAATCATTGTAATTGAAACCAAATTATTTCTGGAATTGAAATGAAGTTATCCTTCTTATGGTTAACTACAAATACAGGGTGTCCAATATACAATGCAACCCGGAGTTTGGGATAGTAGAACTTTTAAACCTGAAGAGATACACAAATAAAAGTTATATCAAAATGAAGCTTTGTTCATGCATATATTTCAAACTAGGAACCAACGATTGAAGTACAATAGAAACTACACAGTGTTGCCAGATGTAACCGAAGGTGTAAATCAGTTTTTTTTTTTTTTTTTTTTTTGCAAAATATGTAAATTGACTCATAACTCGTGCGTATGAATGTTCTGTCGTTAATTTTCAGTTTGTTTAGTTGGAGTAGATTGGAAAATATGGAGCAGAAAAAAAGAATTTTTCATTTCCACCGGTAAATAATGGGATAAGGCCTCTGTAAGGGGCAAGTAAGGAAATCGTAGTTTGCATAAATTAACACTCTGAATTGGCAACATTGCTGAGGTTTCAGTGCATCAAAAGGTGTGTTAAAGATCTGCCTACATTACGCAATTAATGAAAACAACGAAAAAGAAACTTTGAACTTATCATGATGAAAGTTATACTTACATGCACCCGGCAACACTGCTATTCATTTCTATGGGGCTAGTTAAAGCAAGAGGTATACAAGAACAATTCTCGAACTATGCAAGACCTGGAAACGAACATTCGCAGTGCCATTGACTACATCAACACTTAATCTTCCTAAAGTTGGTTCCAACATTGTGAAACGTGTGAAGCAGTGTTTAAATTAAAACAGGGAGCACTTCCAGCAACGCTATTGAGCTGAAAAACTCGTTTCATGATAGTAGTAGTGTTGCCGGGTGCATGTAAGTAAACGTTTTATCATGATAATTTCAAAGTTTCTTTTTCATTGTTTTCAAGAATTGAATAATGTTTTGCGGGATTGCGTTTCAGGATCCTTAACACACATTTTGATGCACTGAAACCTCAGCAATGTTGCCAATTCAGAGTGTTAATTTATGAAAAGTATGATTTCCTTAGTTGCCTCTTACAGAGGACTCATCCGATTAGTTATCGGTGTGAATGAAAAATTCTTTTCCTGCTTCATACTTTCCAAGCTACTCCAACTAAACAAACTGAAAATTAACGACAGAACATCCATACGTATGAGTTGTGAGTCAATTTACATATTTTGCAAAAAAAAAAAAAAAAAAAACTGATTTACACCTTCGGTTACATCTAGCAACACTGTGTGGTTTCAAGTGTACTTAAAGCGTTGCTTTCTAGTTGAAAAGTATATGCATGAACAATAGGGTGGAGCGTTTTGCACTTTTGTTGGAAATTTGATGATGACTAGTGTGTGTGTGATGATGACAAAAAAAGTGTCATTAGTGGCACCGACCTTACTGATTTTTTTTTTATTATTTTTTTTTTTCTTTTTTTTGGACAACCCCTTACCCTGCCCCAACGGATTTAAAATTTTTAAAGTGTTTTCTTAGGCAACACGCACAACACCAATGACAGAAAAGCTACATGTGGTCGTTTTTAGAGTTACCTGGTGGCTATAATACAATTATTTTATTAAAAGAAACTTGTAACAATTCCAGAAAATAATTTTAAAATGTTTATGATTCAAAGTACAGCCATATTAGCTCAGTTGTTGCAATTAATGTCCAGATTTTGTTTGGAATGCCATGTTAACGATGATTATAGGCATAGCCCTTGATATAAGACGATTATCTTTGTGCAAATCTTCGCTTACTTTGCTCTGTACGCAAAATAATCCAGAACTCACCACGGGGAGGTGGTTGCTTGTCGAGTTCCGCCCATCCATCCACCCTTTAGGCATACGCTGACATTTGACCTTAGGTCACGTAGTTAGTCTCGAAGCGGGCCATTCTTGTTCTAGACTTCAGTTTGGCTCTAACGTATATCTCTTGCGTTCTGGCCGCATTTTTTCGACGCTGCCTCGGACACCAGCTTCACTGTAAATTCCACAGCTTGACTATGGCAAGGGAATGTTGTTGTTAGAGTAGCTGAAGTTCGGGTGTTTTCTTCAAGCTGCTGATCCGTTATGTTTCGTGTGATTGGCGGCTCTGTTAAACATTTAGGACAATTAATCATGTCGTAGTAATTTCCAGCTGTAAAGTTTAATTTTGGAACAATGAAGTCACGTGGGCGGCTTGATCTCGGAGTCTTCTGGCTGCGGCACTTTTTTTTATCCTTCTCTACCCTAACGTTTCAATATGCGGATTTTCATCTGCTGTCATCGCTATCAGCAGGTTTTCATGATGAGGGTAGTATCCGTTTGTTTGTAGAACAGAATGAAATATATGTTGTAGATTTTCTGGCAGAAAACGTGATAGCATAACTATGCTAAACAGATGCATGGCGCCCATTTCGCACGAAGGATTTCGCCGTATTGAAGACCGGACGGGAGCGTATACTTTAACAATGTACTGGCAAAGTAGACATTAACTTGAACTAGGTTTATCAGTACTGCTGTAGTGGCGAAGCATCCTACAGGGCAATGTAAGCCATTGTGAATGTGATAATGGTCCTGGTTTTCTGTTTGCTAAATCGGTAGTACACATTCCTGTAGCAACAGCCTTACAAATTTTAAAGAGATAATTCTGGTTGTTGCTTAAACCATCTGTTTTTTTTTTTTTTTTTTTATTTCAGACACTCATTCAACGGGAATTGGTGTAAAGGAGACGATCGGTGAACGTTCACAATCCTTTAATTTCTTTCCGATGGGACCGGAAAAGAATTGGATCCGGTCGTCCCACCATCCAATTCGGTAACAGGTGTCGAAATGTCAAATCGTTGTTATGAAGAAGGCAAATAAGATGCAGCAGTTGCTTTCCTAGGGATCTTTGTATCTGGCTTATCACACCGTTATCCCATCCTGTATTCGTGGCTTCACCTTCGCTGCCGACTTCCTCAAGACTTGACACGTCGTACTGGTTCTTCTCTAAAAGCTCCAATATAGAGTCGACAATACACTTGCTAGTGCCTGACTTAGGTGTGGCATGACCCAAGTATTCTGAACCGGTCTCCGATAGAACTGTGATATGCTTTTCTGTAACCTCTCGTCTTCGTAGTTTGCCGTTATTTTTTTCTTGCACAAGAGTTGCATCATTTTTACCGTCGAAGTAGATACTTGTAATCTCCCGGCCTAGGTGAGCCTTTTCTTTCTGGATTTTCTCACCCATTTTATCATTTCTTCTTCGTACCTTAGATCTGTCAACAACAAGATTTTGGTCCTCTGGAGTTATGAGTCTTGCGTCCTGAAGTACGGCAGAAGCGATTAAAGCAACCTGTCTGTCTGAAGCTCCAGTTTTAAACGCTGCCTCCACTTTTGAAGACAGATGCGTTTTAGGCTGTGTTTCCTTCTTTGTCGAGCCTCGAAGTCAGATCCCGACGTGCTTCCCGATTCAACAGCTTCACTGGATTCCCCTGATGACGCCAGTATCTTTGACCTGTGCCTATGCCTAATCCCACTAGTTGATGGACTTGCTTCAACACTTCCAGCGTCTCTCTTGGTTGTCTGCCACTTAAATCATCTCACTTTACGGGAAAACATCTTTGACAGAGATTTGCTTGTTCCGACGTCAATGTTACCAATGCTCATTTTCCGTGATGTTCTCTGGTCCAAAAGAAACTTGAATTCTCGTTTTGGAATCTTGGGTGTCCTCTCACAGTTGCAATCTTCGGCGGTGTTACATTTGCAAGACGCAATATCAAAAAGAGACATTTCTGCGTGTGCAACAAAACCTGCACGAATTGTCGCTTCTTGTCCTTGTCGACTGAAATGTTTTCCTTGGTGCGACACTTATTATAAAATGTTTTCAGCATGTCAAAAACTCTCTTTTTTGAAACCACAGGAATGCTTGCTTTACGCCAAATATGTACAACTCTTTATCCAACTAGTTTACAAATTTCAGTCACTGGTAATTTAGTTACACTTTCGTCACCACTTAAACCACTTCAAAACCAATTATGATGTCGCATAACGTCAGCGTACGTGGGTAACTGCACTTCACTCATTTCACTTGGAGTGCCAAATAAGCCTCGTTTCACACTTTCCCGCGTTGGTCTGCTATGAGGCTTTTTCTTCATCTTGCTTTCTATTGCTTCCGAACTTGGAAACCAAAGTATACAAAATGTCTCTGAATCGTATCGCACTAAGAAGACTGTAACTTTACGTACAATTCACAAACTCTCTGTCTTAACAGAAAAAGTAGCGAACTAAAACCGTTAAAGCTTAAGCTGCAATAAACTGGCCTATTGGATTGGTTGGCCGAAGTACGCAATATTTATACCACCGCCGAACTTCGATTGAGAATATTCTAGAAACGTCGGTGTAGTTTCTGGAGCCAACGACGCGAGCGGGAGGTGCGCGAATCTTCTGGACGGAGCCGGACGTTGCGACGACACACGAAGAGCGTGGCCAAAGTAAGCAACCACGAAGTTGTGTAGCCTGCCGCTAGATGGCATTTGCTGTCGGTGTACATAACAAGCGAAGGGTTGCCAAAAACAAATCGTGTTATATCAAGAGCTATGAATATAATCATCGTTAACGTGGCATTCCAAACAAAATCTGGACATTAATTTCAACAACTGAGCTAATATGGCTGTACTTTGACTCATAAATATTTTAAAATTATTTACTGCATTGTTTAGTGGCGCTGCTACAAGTTTCTTTTAATAAAATAATTGTATTATAGTCATCAGATAACTCTAAAAACGACAACAAGTAGCTTTTTTTGTCATTGGTGTTGTGCGAGTTGCATAACAAAACACTTAAAGAAATTAAGTCCGTTGGGGCAGGGTAAGGGCTTGTCAAAAAAAAAATTAAAAAATCAGTAAGATCGGTGCCACTAATGGTGCCTTTTCCGCGCTAGCCGTCATCGAATTTCTAACAAAAGTGCAAACCGCTCCACTCTAATGAACAAACTTCATTCTGATATAACCATTATTTGTGTATCTCTTCAGGTTCAAAAGTTATACTATCCCAAACCCGGGGTTGCATTGTATATTGTACGCCCTGCATTATCGAGTATTGTGAGAAATGATCTAAGTGCGCCTTTAATATTAGTTCTGGATGAAAAAAAGTAATTGGAAGCTAAGTGTATCAAGTTCAATGTGGTGTATTGAAAATTGCCTATTATTCGGTAAACTTGTATTTGTATTACTATTGAATTTATATATACATACTGTATATTTTGTTCAGTTTTGAGAGTAATTATCTATAGTTATCTTTGTTAAGTAAATACATATAGTTTTGGAGCTCTTTTGATTATAAAATATACAATTCCAATATAACTCTTTTGGGTATATTATCATTATCCTTAATTAGATCTTCCTGGAAATAAACAAATTGCGGATTACTACCATAGATTTTGTATTAAATGAATTATCTTACAGCTGCATTGGATCTTTGCGGTTAATTCCTGGAAATTTAATTAATATACTTGCAGTCTATTATTTGATAATTACTTAATTATTATTTAGCATGAATATTTCGATCATTAACGGTATTAAATGTGGGGGGGTGCTTTTTAGTTACGCTCTGCTGGATGACGACGGGTTCGGTATTATTATTATTATTAGTAGTAGTAGTAGTAGTAGTATTACCTTAACTGCATTATATATTATATAAGGTCTTCCGTCCGTTGAAACTACCATAAAAGTAATAATTAGTATAGTTTATTCAACCGATATTATAAATTGCTTCCTATAATTAAAAATAAAATGTTCTACTTTCTAATAAAACAAGAAAAGTAAAAGCATTTTCATAAGAACTGCCGAATGAAAGAAAAGTAGCTGGCCTCACCATGAGGTTAAAGATACCTTGATGATATCTGGTTAATAGAAACTCGGGGAACTTTGAACATTGGCTATCATTGCTTGTTCCTGAAATAGCATGAGGACTCTTCTGGCTTCACCAACAAACACTTGAGCGCTTCTCGTTGGTTACAGCTCTTCACAGAAAACTTTGCCAGAGGCAAATACAATTCTTTTCAGAAAATTTGAGTTACTGGAAAACGAACGATCGTTGGGTTCCATTGTGCGGAACAAGAGTTCTAGTCAAACACAAAGAATCTTGTTTCCTTGACATATACTACTACGAGATCGTTATGCTTAATATAAAGCAACAAAATAAACCATGGAAATTTTGAGTTTAATATAAATATTCAAAGACATTCATTGGTTTCGATGCCTGTTGTATATATATATATTTGAAAATGAAGGCTCTATATCCTTTTGGATACTCTTATAACACCATTAATGTTGTATTGTTTCCAATTTGCTTTCATTTTCTTTAATGGAAATATTTTCAGCTCATTTCTATCACAGAATATATGCTAATAGCATTACATTACCTGCCCTCACCTTTGACGCGTGGAAGTTTTGGTTTGATCCTAGCTCCCACCAACTATGATTTGTGGTGGGCAAACACCAGATGCACGGGTTCTCCCGTTTTGTCCCTCTTTTGTTCATTTTACCATTTCGTTCATAATCATCATCACTGTCTCTCTTAGCTTAGATATACGATCATAGGACGTAAAACAAAAAATAATGAAGTGTAGATTTTTTATGATAAACTCTCGCTGCTGACAGTTTGGCTACGGGCATATAATTTGAAGTACTCATCAATCACTCCCATAAAAATTGTTGTGGATATGCCACAGGATTCTGAAACATGGATATTTGGATAGGGCACAGACTAGTTCCTAAGTGAAGTCTTGACTAGACTACGGTAGGTACCATAGTATTGGAGCTATGGATCCTCAAAGTTCATTTTTTCATGTTTTTAGCAGGCAATAACTCCGAAAGAAAGCATTTATGCACCCAGGTTGGTCTATATTTTTTGTCTTATCTTAGTGTCAGGAATTACTTCCGAAATGTTGTCTGTGTTGTTTTAAAACACCCTGCATTTAGATTACACTACCGTGAAAAGTAACAAATACCATGAAAAGTGTGTGATTCTGTAATCCATTTCCGTTGCAGGGGAGATACAGTCCATGGTATTTGTTACTTTTCAACCATCTATATTGTGAGGGTTTATTTTGGATGATTGTGTGTGTACCCGCTAAACGCACCGTATCAAAGTCATGTGGCCCAATTCCGTAAAAATTTGCGTCAACGTAACACAAAATCTGAGACATCGTTTGCGACAATTGGCACAGCAGTTTATAACTGACTATTGCATGTCTAGCATTGTGTTGCGCTGTGCAACTTTTGCAAATGCAGGTACGGAATGATCCCCCTGATCGTAATTTGGAACCCACGTAAATGATGTGAATCCTTTCCTCTATAATTTTGTTCTTCCTTGAGGAAGTAAAGCACAAAATGTTTCTGACACAAATGAACTCTGACAAGTATCATTCTCTGGATTTCCAGTTATTTGAAAATCAAGTGCAGCACTCTAAAAGGGAAGGAAAATATGATTAATAGTTGGTTCATTCGACTTCACAACAATGAATAGAACTATATATATATATATATATATATATATATATATATATATATATATATATATATATATATATATATATAATGAGCTCATACGTTTGCGCTAGGTCCTTAACTCGATTTGTAAACTCGATTGACACAAGAGCCTGATATAAAAAAAAAATACGCATGACAAATTTAATTATGTAATTTCGAACTTTCTAACAGAACGAAAATTATATTTTAAGAGATAGATCGATAGTTTACAATTACGGTGACGGTTTGTTTATACAGTTTCAGAATATAAACAAGAAAATAAAACTACTTACAAAAACTCTTTATGGGGAGTAGTTTCTTCTTTGTACACGAAATGGCAAGAAAATGTGAGAAGAATAACTTTATAGAGAGTCCGTCATAAAACTATGTACACACTTTTAAAAAAACTATTGTGTGCTAATGTTACACTTAATTGTACACTACGAGTTAAATAGATGTTCCAATAAAGCACAATACAAGTTTCCTGTACCTGCGCTATTACTGAACGTGCTCAAAGGCACAACCGCCAGCGGTTCATTGAGCATCGTTGATCAATGCGCTCCTGGGGATGGCTGCATATTCCTCTATAGTTTGTTGACGAAGATTTCCCAACATAGCAGCTTTTCTGCATATACAGTATGATTCTTTTCTGGTATCCTTCAAGCTACGGCAAACTCGCATTCCTACTGCTGCTGAAATTCAGTGATATTTCCTAATTTCAAATAACTAACTATATGGTCTATGGAACCCGAAGGTTCAATGCCGCGTTCACAAAAGCTCTCCGTTCAATTTTATCCTTAGCTAACTGGATCCAATTTCTACTTTGTATTCTTATTTCTGAGAGATCCATCTTAATATTGTCTTCCCATCTGCACCTAGGTTTTCCTAATGGTCGTTTTCAGTTTGTATTTCCAGTTAATGCCTTGAAAGCATTCCTACTTTCTTCCAGTCTGACTACGTGACCTGCCGACCTGAGCCTCCTAGATTTGATGACCCTAAAGATGTTTGGTAAAAATGTTTGGTATAATTTACGTAGTTTCAAATTTTAAATGCTATTTTAAAATAGACTTCCGTTTTTGAATTGTCTAGCATCCACTGACGAACTTGTTTCACTATCATACGTCATACGTACCATGTTTACAGTCGTAAGAGTAACCATGTCTGTTGCGGAAACATTATATTATATATTGTAATCATGATTCAGTTCAACTTCTAAAACAATAAGCAAATGTCATCTATTAAACTGTGCATAAAAGACTTTTTTGACGGACTCTATATTGTAATGAACCGTGTGCTTGTGTTTATAAACAAACAAACGTGCTCCTGTTTGTAAAGATCAACCACATGTATTTACTATGGAGTACTACACCTCACGTGGGATTACTACAAGAAGCAGACGACGGACCAGCATCATCAGCTACAAGTCAGATGACGACTTGGGAGCAGCAGCGCCACCGCCGCCTGGGGCGTCTATATAATAAAGAAGATTGTACGGACAGTCATCAGTCTGCGATTGGTCTCCCCTCCTCTAGCTTGCCTGGAGCTCTAGGAAAAAACAACCTCAATGTCTCTAGTCTGCTGCAAGGCTCTAGGCTTCCCTTCCACCTGGCTTAGCTTGCTCGGAACTCTGTCGGGATCCCAACCTCAGTTGCTTAGTCTGACTTGGGTCTCTGTGACTCTTAACCCTCTCACTGCTTGCTTCGGAGCATTGGGGTTTATTACACCACTCTACTTACCTTGCTACGGAGTTCTATAGAGATCGTGCCTCAAGGCTGCAAGGTCTCAGGCTACCTATTTCTACCTTGCATTAGAGAAAGTTATATTTCTGTAAATACTATTGCATTACTAGAGAACTTTTATAATAAAATCTGACAGTGGGAGTCGATTCCGAACTCTGATTTATTCAACCTAGCTCTAGCTACCTCTTCAGAGGGAAGAACTTTTACAATATATCTTAAAGGAAAAAATCAGTGAGTGTGCGTGATTTTTCTTTTCTTTTAATAATCTCCAAAAGTTATTCAATCGATATAGATGATTCTTCGATCATGACAGTCATTCGAAACCAAAGAATATCCCAAAAGTAGTCTGCCGTCCAAGAACAAAAAGAAGCCTTCCATGGTGTCACGAGCCCGATTTCCCGTATAAAAAAAGACAGTTTGAATGCATTATGGTAGTTTGGGTTCCATCTAAAACTGGATGTCTACGTCTCTTATAGCTTCAGTGTTGGAAGGGATGTTAAGCTCTAATTCAGCAAACCAACCAATAGAGATAAGTTTTTTTTTTTTTTTAATTGAGGTTGTTTAGATCGGGTAGTTGTATCTGAAATATAGAAATTACTAGGTTGTTCTACCAAGTAAACATCGTTAACACACAATATCAAACTAGATATTGAATTCAATCATAGAAACAAACTTTCTGCCTTGAAACATAACATACAAACATGTACCTTCAAAAAAATTCACAAAACTTGAATACAAATTTCAAAAGAAATTGATGACCTTAAAAAGTAGAGTTTTTGTAGTTATAAACAGCGGCGTAAATCTCTCTTCAACATTAAGGGGGAGGGGGGAAGTAAGACTGTTTCCTTTTTTATTGTGTGTGTGTGTGTGTGTGTGTGTGTTAAGCGATGCTCAAAGTAATTGTGAAGTTGAAAAACAATCCTGTGAAGCATCAGGAAGCAGAGTTGTCTTCAACATTGGGAGGAGGAAGCAGAGTTGTCTTCAACATTGGGAGGCGGCCAGATTTGAGGCTTATTCTGGGGGGACAACAATTTCAGCTCCCTTTCTTTGTGGCAATCGAACACAAATAATCATTTTTTTTTACCCCAAAACACGTTCTTTCAAATCGGATTATTTGGGTGACAGTCCCCCTAGTTCCAAGATTTGAGGGGACATGTCCCCCTCAAACCCTCAGGATTTGCGCCAGTGGTTATTAAAAAAAACGCTTGCAAAGGCAATAACAGACCATGCCAAATAATTTTTTTTTCTCAAACTTCAATAAATAAATTCTAGAATTTAAAACTGTGTAAAATCCTAGGTAAGTTTATCTGATTTTCTTTCCTGGACATGTCTTAAATAAATCTCAAGTATTTCTTTGATTTTTCTTTAAGATTCATTTGAGCTTTCAATGTTTATTCGAAATACGAAACTCTGAAAACACATACATTTTTCAAGAGCTTATTTGGCGATTAAAAGAAACACGAGCTTTAATGACTTAAAATTAAGCTTTCTAAGGGTAGAAAAAAAGGTTCAGTGCCTCCAGATCAAAAAGCAAACAGCACACTCTGGGCTCGCAACCTGAAATTACTGGTTAAATCTCATGCTCGAAGCTTTTGAGGACCTTGGAATCTCAACGAAAGTTAAGCTCTCTGTTTACACTCGAAGCCGGATCTCATTTCCAATTAACTGCTTAGCGAGAAGAGATGAAAGTAATGATATATGAGAAATTGAAACTCCTAGAATTTGGTTACGACGAACTGCAGAAATAAAACATTACTCGTTAGCCACGAAAGAATAAAGTCATGTCACATCATATTAAAATGATTAAGCACCTTACATTTATACAAGAATGAGATTTTAAAAGATCGAACTCCAGTATATTGACATTAACTATATCAAAATAGGGAATTGTTTTATGAAAGTAAAATAAATGTAATAGCAAGTGTTCTGGCGAAAAAAAAAAAGAAAGAAAAAACACGAGACTACTGTTACGTTATTTAACAATTCATTTTATACAAACCAAACCAAATCATGTAGCGTAACAACCTTTTTGTGGGCCTGATTCGCTCCAATGGCATCTGTTAGCTACCGGCCGAACTACGTATAACCTTGACGAGCACGTGATCAGCATACTGCGTTGTCCTGTTTCTATCAGCCGTATCAGGAACTTTCTTGACCTAGTGGCCATCACGTCTTTTATTCACGTGACTCCCCAGTTTGCATCACGACGCTGGGTGGACGCAAGAAATTGGAAAGCACCATGAATATTTCCATATTACTAAATCCTGACACGGAGTAGATATTAATGTATTATCGTAGGTATATATTAATACCAATAGCTACAAAATATGTTATGATGCCCCAAATATTTCCAAAGGTATCTTACATACGATTGATTTGGTTGTTAACGTTTGTTTTCAGCATCAAGGCTGTATCTGACGTGGACTTCATATAACATGGACAACAGGAGAACGGGAAAGTGAGAATAAGAAAGAAGGTGGGAGATTAATACAAAGCAACATCTTAGGAAAATGAGTTAAAAATTATTCTGATTTGCAACATGATTGAATCCAATGCTGAATCTTAGTTTCCGTGACGTTGCATTTTGAGGTTTGACATGTTTGACATTACATTGAATTACTTTGCAACTATTAGATAATATTGCTAATTCCAACCGGTCAGCCTACACTGTTAAACACTAAAACTGTAAATTGTATAAAATAACATAATTATTATTGATTTTGCATCGCTGAAAACGATTTGGAAACATTGATCGAAAATTAACTTTCGTTCTTGTTTTACATTCGTGCCTAATAATAACATTACAGTAGTGAACATATTTGCCATGTTTGGACGAAAATGTCACATTGACGTGGCAGCACTGGAAGAACTCTACAAAATTCGAGTTTCTCTCCGTCCCATATCTCAGTTATGTTCTACTAATATGCTAAACAATTACTTAAATAGTATTTATCTGCGTTCACAGTTTGTGTGTGTGTGTGTGTGTGTGTGAAGTTCTACGCACAGAAATACACTTGGTCGCATATACAGTGCGTTCCACAAATAACGCTAAGGCCTGTCTTCTGAAGAGATCAAGGCACCTAGAAACATGAAAACTTTTGTAACCTTCAAGGAACATAAAAGACAATATTATGCTATTAAGCAAAATCTCCCGTGAGGAGGACCCAATGGGGTTACGAGGGTTACAGCAAAATTTTAAATAGCAAACCCCATCTTGTGGTACCTCGTTTGAAGGGTATTCACGTCTAGAGACCAGTTCTTTAAACTGTATGTCGCCAGCACGTCCCTAGCCAACATGCCAGCCATCCGTAAGGTAGGTCGAAGTTCGTTGCACGCAGAGCACTAAGGCCCGTCTCCTGAAGAAACCAAGGCAGACAGAAACATGAAACCTTTTGTAACCTTCAAGAGACGTGAAGGACTACTTTGTATAAATAAGTAGAATCTCCCATGAGGCGCTCCCAAGGGGTAACTAAAATTTTAAATAGTAACCCTCATCGTGTGGTACTTCGTTTGAAAGGTAATCACGTGTAGAGACCAGTTCTGGAAACTGCATGTCGCTAGCGTGTCCCTACCCAACGTGGCGGCCATTCAGAAAGTACGGTAGAAGGAACATTACTAAGCTGTAACCAGAGGGAAATATTGTAGCGATTGGGACATACCACATTAATGCAGGAGATGCTCGAATTTGCACTTCCCACCTCCTGATAGTAATGTAAACGTTGGACAAACTCCCTCTCGAACACGGGTAAAATCATTACCGGTATGGAATAGCAGGCATCAACTACGCGTTGGCGCAAATCTGCAATGTTGTTGAGTTTTGTGCAGAACACCACAGTCTCCAAATATCCATAGAGAAAAAAGTCGGGTAGAGCAATATCTGGCGAACGTGCTGGCCATTCAATGGTGCCCGACGACCAATCTATCGTCGTGGAAACACACCAAATAGTCACGTACAAGGCTTTGAAAATAGGCAGGACAACTGTCATGCTGATAAACAGGAGAAATCTCTCCAAAATCTTACGGATTCTCTTCCATTACTTCCACAATCAACGGTACAATCAAGTCTTGCAACATAGCCAAGTAGTTTTCACCTGTTAATATTCCATCGATGAAGAGGGAATTGTTAATATTCCATTGAGTCTTGCAACACCGATTATGTGATTACCGAAGATACCTGCCCAGACATTCAGCGACTGTGGGTGTTGCGTGTTGCCTTCACGAAATACATGAGGATTAGAGTCACACCAGTAACGGCAGTTATGGCTGTTGACTTTGCCATTCAGGTAAAACGTACTGTCATTACTGAAAGACACGTTTGTCAGCACAATGGTCCCAGGCGCCAATGCCTCATACACCTGCTCACAAAACTCGATACGCATATCGGGATCATGTTTACTTAACTTCTGGACCATATGTAGTTTGTATGGCTGGAAGGTATGTCTTTTTAGGATTCTGTGTGTCGTTATGCGTGACACATCGCACGTATGAGCCACCGTTGTTATGGACTATTGAGGATTCACAGGCAGCTCCGTCAACACTTGTATCTGTGTCTCCTTCGTAGCAACACTAGTGTTTTGAGGCTTTGGGGCATCAGCCACACTGTCTGTCGTAAAGAATTTCGAGTAATAAATGACATACAGAAACACACTAATTGGGTTGCGCACATTTTGTTCAACCGTGCTGTTGCACTACACGAATGGTTCGTAGCACCAAAGAGTAACACAATTTCAATTCTCTGTTCAAGAGACCACATTACGTCTGCAATGTAGGAGGGTCAAACGCCCCAGCACAAACACACGTGTACGGTCTTCAGACCTCCAGGTTGTAATGTAGCGCAATCTTTGTCGGAAAATCAGATATGATACTGGTGCATGAGTAAACAAAGTGACTTTGCAGGAGTACGTGTGTCCAACACCAAAGCGCCACCGCGGGCAACTCGTCCTCATGAACTACATCTCCACACCCGCAAGAGTATCAGTTCGACAGTAGAGCAGTGGTAACGCGTACGTTCAATATACGTGCGGTCTGGGGTTCAAGCCTCGGTGGGTTCATGTTTTCGTGAATATTATGGCACTCTCTTTTCTATCCGTTTTAGTTCAATTTGCATGTTCTGTATTTGCAATACTGTTCCAGTGCTAAATGGGTGGTTCGTGTATTGTGTGTTCGTTTCGAACTGGGACTACGTTGGACCTTAGAGTTCGTTGTGAACACGGTCTGGTCTCTATTACTTGATTACCTTTCAAACAAGATACCACACGGTGTGGGTTACTATTTAAAATTTTGGAGTTATACCCCGTAGCTCCCTTGGGGTCCCCCCTAATGGGGAATTTTTCTTATCAGCATAATGTTGTCTTCTATGTCCCTTGAAGTTTACAGATTGTTTCATGTTCCTATCTGCCTTGGTTTCTTCAGGAGACGAGCCTTAGTGTTCTACCTGGAACATACATCGATCGTACTTTACGGATGGCCGCCATGTTGGGTAGGGA
The DNA here is from genome assembly GCF_964235325.1 of Thermobia domestica. Taxonomy (NCBI): domain Eukaryota; kingdom Metazoa; phylum Arthropoda; class Insecta; order Zygentoma; family Lepismatidae; genus Thermobia; species Thermobia domestica. Next base: position 43,176,523 of record NC_137459.1, on the reverse strand, counting down.
CACGCTAGCGACATGCAGTTTCCAGAACTGGTCTCTACACGTGATTGCCTTTCAAACGAGGTTCAACACGATGGGGGTTGCTATTTAAAATTTTGTAGTTACCCCTGTAACTCCCTTGGGCCTCGCTCATGGGGGAATATTCTTTATCAGCATAATCTTGTCTTTTAGGTCCCTTGAAGGTTACAAAAGGTTCCATCTTTGTATATGTTTTGTTTACTTCAGGGACGGCCCTTAGTACGCACTGCATATTTCTAAACAGTTTCTCAGAATGTGTTGAAGAGTGTTTAAATAGAGAAAAATGCCGCGACACTGTTTAAATAGTGTGGAAAATTTCTCCTATTAGGGCCGGACCAAGGGCTTGGAAATCCGGGCAACTGCCCTGGGCGCCACAGTCAGGGGCGCCAAAACGGGGCTCACAAAGTAAATTTTATAATGTCTTTTCTACCGAATTTTTTTGCTATATATTCTTGTAAAACAGCCTCAACTACATCATATTTTTTACATTCTACCATGGAAGAAGAGAGCTTCACAGTACTAGGCGGACTGTATCGACAAATGGAGACATGGGATATATTAGTTACAGTGGAGGGGGAGTTGGTATTGTTTATAGCGAGCCATATTCTTTGTGAACTTTCCCAGGAAATGAACATTATTGGATTTTATATATGTTACTCTCTTAAATTGGTAGTGAAGGGGGAACAGTATATACAGCACTTACTTTTGATTTCCTAAAAACGTTTTTTTTTTTTTTTTTTTTTTTTTTTTTTAAGAGTGGTGGGTAGTAACAGTACTTCACTTATTGAGTTGGAAGGTGATGGACATCAATTTAAGTAAAACATTTGTTGATTGGTGAAGAACTTGGAATCAATGGGTGTAAAGAAACGGCCACTAAAGGGTTTCGCCCTCTCTCTTGGCCAGGGGTTTGGAAGCATCAATTATTCTTTATTAAACTCATAGTTGGTTAAGGAGCTGTGAAACAATCATTGTTATTATACACAAACATATAAAGATATTAAATCAAAAAATAAAAATATTAAACAACAATAACATTAATAATATATCAATAATAACAAACTAGTAATGAAAGGTGCACATAGAAAAAGATAACAAAAAGATTCAGAAAAAACTGAAACTAATGCATAACGTAGAATATGCAATAATGGATAAATGATGATGAGTGAGGTGCTCGTAGCACCACAACACAACATATATTTGGTCTAGGAATTAATTCGTGCGGGTGGACAAGAGATGGCGCAACGAACGGAGCGTCCCACAGTTCCGTGTATCCACACATGTGTTGCAAACCCCTGTCATCGCGTATCGTTCGTAGTATAGGGCAGTGGATTAAAGCGTCAACAACACCAGTTTGTAGTTAAGTGAACATGGCGCAATTTGTGCCTGATAAAGTGTTTTTGCGGGGTGTCCTGCTGCATTACTTTAACATGCAGAAAAGTGCGACTGAAAGTCATCGTATTTTGGTGGAAGTGTATGGTGACCATGCTCTAGCTGAGCGAACGTGTCAGAAGTGGTTTGCACGGTTTAGAAGTAGTGATTTCGGCTTGACAGACCAAGAGCGAGCTGGACAGCCAAAAAAATTTCAAGACGAAGAATTGACAGCATTGCTCGAGCAGGATTCGTGTCAAACGCAGGAACAACTTGCAGCAGCATTAGGCGTTGATCAAACAACAGTCTCCAAACGCTTGAAAGCCATGGGAATGATTCAAAAGATGTCACATTGGGTTCCACATGAATTGAAAGACGGAGACGTTGAAAGACGAAAAACCATTTGCGAATTGCTGCTTCAACGACAGAGCAGAAAGGGGTTTCTGCATCGAATTATTACGGGTGATGAGAAGTGGATCCATTACGAGAACCCTAAACGAAAAAAGGCCTGGGTGAAACCAGGTGAACCAGGTCCATCACAATCAAAACGAGATATTCACTGTGCAAAGGTTATGCTGTGCATATGGTGGGATATGAAAGGTGTGGTGTACTATGAGCTGCTGCAACCGGGTGAAACTATGAATGGAGAACGTTATCGACGACAATTAATGCGTTTGAAGCAAGCTCTGGCCAGAACACGACCAGAATGGGAGAACAGACATGATAAACTTATTGTTCAACATGATAACGCTCGCCCACATGTCGCAAAACCGGTCAAAACCAATTTAGAAAATGTCGGATGGGAAGTTTTACCCCACCCGCCGTATTCACCAGACGTTGCTCCTTCGGACTACTACTTGTTCGATTGCATGAACAACGATTTGATTGGACAGCGGTTTACTTCTTCAGAAGATATCGAAACATGGGTCTCTGACTGGATCGCTTCCAAGGATGAGGACTTCTTTCGCCAGGGAATCCGTACATTGCCTGACAGATGGGCGAAAGTGGTGGCTAGCGACGGACAATATTTTTCTTAAGGTATTTATGTATTTTGTGTTTGTACTACAGCTTCAATGTGTGCGTACCAACCGCAAGAATTAATTCCTAGACCAAATAGATGTTAGTACAAACAAATGCAGATAAATCTTCTGTCCTGGGGCGTCTCAGGACTGATGAGAAACATGGGATAAGCCCAGATTAGTGTTGTAGAGAGACAAGTGCTATGATGGAAAAAGATGCAGAAGATGTTGACGGATGAGTTGGTGACGGAAAAAGATGGCATGATGGTGATCTGCTGGAAGGGTGCGGATGTATATGGAAAGCAAAACTCCGAGTGGTGTATAGCAGTACTTAGATTGAGATTCTTGTTGTAAATCAGTAAATATGGTGTCAAGAAAGATATATTTACGATCATGGAGACTGGTAGTTATGAACTTATGACGCAATTGTGCTATGTGTTGAACAAGCGGAGGAAAGGTAATTTTTTCATACAAGTCAGTATTATGATACGGAAGTTTGATCCTAAATGCAAGACGAATGGCATGTCTCTCTAGAATTTCAAGCCTATTGTAAAATTTCGGAAGCGCTGAACTACAGGCTATGTGTCCAAATGTAAGTATGCTCCGCATAAATGCTTTGTATGTGTTAAGCAATAATTTGGAATTTAGACCCCAGGTCTGGCCAACCAGACGGCGAAGAAGATGTAAGCAATTCTTTGCTTTGATAGCAAGTTTCTGAAGGTGGGGTGTCCATCACAACTTATTGTCAAAAATGATTCCTAAGTATGTGACAGTTTTTGCTGGCTGAAGAAAGTGATCTCCCACACGTATCTGTAGTAAATTTGGATTTCGTCTAACTTTGCTGTGGCATTTAGGAGGTAAAATAACAAGTGATTGTGTTTTGTCTTCATTAACTGAAAGTCTCCATTTACTACACCAATTCAAAAAGCTAGTAATTGTTGTCTGTAAGTTTGTATTAATCTGCTGTATCGTGTTTCCCAGTGTAAGAAAAGCTGTATCATCAGCATATTGAAAGAGATAAGTGTTCGGTGATGGAGGTGGTAAATCGGAAGCATAGAGTATGTACAAAAGAGGAGATAGACTACAGCCTTGCGGTACTCCTGTGTATGGGAAGGCTGGATGTGATAATGAGTTGTTTATGCTGACATAGGCTATTCGGTTGAGTAGAAAAGAAAATATGACTCGGAGGTATGTAACAGGAAGACCGAGTTTAAGAAGTTTATAAAATAATCCATAATGCCAAATCCGATCAAAAGCTTTTTCCAGATCCATTAAAACGAGACATGATGGAAGAGACTTATTATAAAGATTGGTAATAATGGTAGTTAGACGAAGTAGTTGATCATTTATGCTATAATGAGGTCGAAATCCAGTTTGATGGAGAGGTAGAAGTTGTAGATCCATAATGTATGGGTGTAAACGAGATACGAGTATTTTTTCAAAGACTTTACCTAACGTGGAAGTTAACTGGATTGGACGATAAGACTGTACGGAATGCGGTGATTTGTTGGGTTTCAGAAACATACAGACTTTAGATACCTTCCACTCAAGAGGATAGAAACCAGTTCTAAGCATAAATGTATATTAGGGATGGCCAAAAATTTTCGGATCCGAATCCCAGATCCGGATCTCGGATCCGAACCTACATCTGAAATTGTGACGATAAAATTGAATATCTAAAATACGTTAAAACTCTTTTTAGGATTCACTGATATAGTAGGTTGCTGTGCTTTTATATGTTTCCATAACACGTTTGTGTTATCTTTGTTCTTTATTTTATTTTAACCTTGCAATATTTACATGTTGCACTTTCTGTCGAAGTCTCTTTAGAAAAATGTTTCCCAGTTCGATTTCTTCCCATTTCAGAGTATAGTGAACTGTCTGAAAACTGATATAAATGGTAACAAATTCTTCTGTTTAGCTCCTCTTCGAAACTTAATGTTAGCTTCACATTGAAAATATTTATTTTATTTTTAAAAAATAAACTTTCTTCTATTCTCATATACAAATGAAATATCTGTTATTAATAGATAAAGCCCTTCTAATCGCAGGTATAGTAGACAAAACAAACTCTTTATTAATAGTAGTTTCTGACTCACGAGTTCAACCACCAACAAATGTAATAATGAATATCTTTCACTTCGAAGGTATGTACAACAAAAAAATATAGACTGGTTGGCATGGAACAACAGTAGATTTTTAAACATACACACGAGAATTTCAGGAGAGCGATATGGTTGTGTTCGTTGTATACTTTATTACCTTTATTAACTTATGGCTTGCCCTTCTGAGGTCGGGAGTTTGTTGAAGGAGTAAATATGGAAGAGATTTGTTATTTTTCTTCACCCTCCTGGCTTCTTTAATCATTCATTGCAGGACGTTACCAAAACATATCCATGCATCGTATCGTTGAAGCATTTTGTGTTTCGCATATTAAAGTGTTCAAAAATATTTAACATATTCGCATTTGTTCATGTGATCTCAGGTTCAATTCTCGGTGGGAACATACATGAGAAAATTGAAAGCTGAAACAATATGAAAATAGTATATAAAAGTCAGGAAATTGATATTAAAACTTTAGCTATCTATTGGGACTGTAAGGCTGTAGTTAAATTAACCCACACGTTTCGTGAAGATATATTACGTCGTTATTGTTTATTTACTATAAGCTACCAGATACATCCTCAGAGGCCATTTTACACTGTAGTAATCAACAGATGAAAACATTGGAAAAGGAATGAAAGGAAGGTCTTCAGAGCCTTAGATCAAGGTACTAACCTAGCATTTGCCCAGTATAACAGAGGAACAACCCTGGAATATCTTGTCAGGATGGCTGGTCTCCGAATTCGAACCCGGTATTATCCAATTGCAAAGCAAGAATCCTAACAAGTAGCCTGAGCTCGCTCCGTATTATTATTATTATTTAATTAATGTAATGTTTTAAAATTAGTGCAAATTAAACCGTACTTTCTTTATTGCTGATGTTATAGTTAATAAGCCTACATGAGACATCAGTCCCCCATTAAGAAAGAATACTAGAACTGGAATTCAGGAAGTGGGGGTGAAGAGATTAATACGGATGAGGAAACTATGTACGATGCAAAAACTGAGTAGTTATGACTTCGTCACAGATATATTCACTTACATACGTCAATTAATATTTCTCTGATACAGTGCACTCTTACTTTCTATAGTGGCAGGAAAATGGCCCGCTTTTGTAAACGAACGCACTAAGCACGTGCGTATAGGCACAATGTCCGTGCAAAGAAACATAGGTAAAACTAGAAAAAAGAATAGGGTAAGCGAGGGGAAAATGATAAACCGCCCTTCAACTTGAAAAAAAAGAAAACTAAAGTAACTAAACTTAGAGCTACGAAAGACGAGAGGCGAATTTTATTGAAAAGATTGTTTTTCCTTAGTGATTAGTTGTGTTAACTATGAACATGAATTAAAAAGGTGATGTAGCTAGCTCTGAGTTTCCCAAACTAGTTGAAAAGAAAATATTGGATAAAATTTAATAATAAAGAAGCCATTTATGATAATTAAAACAAACTAAATTCTTGGCACGACAGTCTTTTGGTTCCTACCAGCGGGCTTAAGTTGAAAGTGGGGATGTGTAGTCAACGCATCGACACCCGAAGTCCCTAATGCCGGCTTTCTAGACTGCAGTCCGCTACCTTTTACTTAAGATAACTCCCCAATTGTCCTCACGATGCTGGGTCAACACCGAAATTGTTGAGTGCCTCTCCGGGAATTGAACCCATGACCACGGGCACCTAAGGTACGCTCTCTGTCTTCTATAGACGAAAAGCTATAGTTTCCCACATTATCTAATCAGAAATAAGTTCTGATTCTCTAATAGCTGCTGATGGTGATAGTCAAGGTTCATCGAAGCATGATCCCAAACCCAAACTGAGATATTGATTTCACTGGAATGCCTGAAAAGTCATTGTGAGTAAGTGAATTGCCCACTTGTCAGGATGAAGGGCGATTGTGATGTGAAATGCGGGGCTGTCAGAGGTACTACTTGTGATAATTGGATTTATAATATTCTATGTTGTCATAAACACTCTTCAGGAACAAAACTGTTAATCTTAGCTTTGAAAATGTTACATAAGGAGTTTTATTGCTATCATTAGGTTGCATTAGGAATTATCGGATTTATTTTAACGCTTAACTTTTACATCTCTTCTGATTTACGAATATTTAAATCGCGATTATCCCCTTAAGGTCAATTAGTGATATTTTAAATCATTTCGAACCAACTTTATATATGGTTAGTCTTGTTATATGGGAATAATTGAGACCAGAAGCAGTCTACAGGGTAAGTCCAAAAGAATCTTGGCCAACCTCCTGATAAACCACGTCTTTCAGCAAGGTGAATTGTGGCAATCCAATACCCACATGAGGAAATCTTCGGTTCAGTGTGAAAGCTTCCATAAGAACCAGCACTCTAATCAGTAAAATGTGCTTTGCTAATTTTTATTCAATATGGAAGTACCTAACTTTATTGCTAAAAAAGAAAAGGCATTTATTTCAAACAAGTCGCCATTACAGTTTTCGTATTTGAACACAACACTCATGAAAAGTCATGTTAAAGCGCAACTTGCCCCTGAAAAAGAATATTTATCTGTTTTTTTGTTTCTCGTGTTCCCCAAAGTACCGGTACATGCCGAATTAGTGCTCGCCTTCCGCTCGCATTTCCTAGGTAAAACGGCTACGATCTTGGTACAGTGAAACCTCCCTTAACGGACACCTCTCAATAACGGACACCTCTATAATACGGACAGATTTTTTTGTCCCGGCAAAAAATATGTTCTCTTACGGAACAAAACCCTCCCTTTTACGGACACTCTCAGATACGGACGCGGACAGTTCTTTTTTTCCCCAAACGTTTCAATAACCTCTTCATAACGGACAGGAATTATTCTCAGTTCTGCGATATATTACAGCAGACAGAAAAGTCTTTTCCCAACAGGTGTATCTATCATGAGTCTAGACCGGTGAACCATCAAATAGAACAGCTTCAAACTGAATTTGAAATTATTTTTTTCAGCCTTCAATAAACTACTTTCTGGTGGAAAAACTAGAAAACCTTCATTAAGTAATAACACTCATGTAGGGTCAGTCGTGTGGCTAAGAATTCTATACGAAAGATCTTCCCTTCCCTAACAAATTTAGTCCTTTTTCCTCTGGACCTTGAATTTTTCCCGACAATTTCATAGATAACAAAACAAACGCTGTTTGCTTTACAATAACATTTTCAACGAACAATATTTCTTCTTACGTTTTTGGAAAAGTAACATTTTTCTTTTACTTATGATACTGGAACAAGTCTGGGTTGGAGTTTTCCAGCCATCCTTTTTCACTTGTTTTAAGAAGATATTCTTTGTGATTGGGGCTGAGTCAATAAACAAATATAATCACAATAACTTGCTTTTTCATCCATTCCGCCAGTACACAAACATACATACATACACACATATTTTTTCCGCAACTGTACTGAGGATTTTCATAGGACACTTGCTAATGAGTTTAACTGGTTAGTTGATTCCTAACGCATCATTTGAGAAGGTCCTGAGAATTTGAAATATAGAATTAAAAATGCTTTCCCTCCCACTTTCCCCTCCTATGTAGGAATAAAATTATTACCATACACGCATTATCTTTTGTAATATACGAATATATTAACACATCCCCAGCAATAATACTATTTAACAGAAATCAATTTCTCTTCATCCCTCCCAGTAATTCAAATACATACTAAATAGAGTATTTTCATATTGAATTTTACGTAGTTATGCTCATACATAATGTATTTACTGTATATTACTGCATACAGTTACCATTGCGAGAAATTAAATTACTGTAACCTCTCTGTAACGGACACCTCTCAGTAACGGACAAAAATTCATGTCCCATTGATGTCCGTTATTGAGAGGTTTCACTGTACTAGCACTTGTTTCGGTGTACAGATCTCAAATATTTATCTTTCAGCCTGATTCTATGTATGAATCCGAAATTTCAAATCTAGATAAGGGGCACCAAAATTCATAGTTTATTCTCGGTGCTCATATTGTGATTTACTAAATAATTATTAAATCTAATTGTAAGGTATACATTTGATTTTTAGAGAGACTGAGCAAGATAAATATACGTAAAAACTAGTCAATACTTGTCTTAACTGTTTGTTTTCTTAACTGTCAATGAAATAGGTGTATTAAGGAATTTTAAATATTCGAGTTTTGTATTCCGGTTTCAAATATAAATATGTGTGTACTTCATCTCGGTCCTGCAACCGGGTGGACCTAGATTCGACATTCGAATTCTTATCCGGGTTAAATCAGATTATTTTTTAGTAAGGCAAGCATTTGATCTTTAGTGTAGAATGAAGGAGACAAATAGACTTGTCAATATCCGTCTTAATTTTCTGTTTTCTTCTTAACTGTCAGGACTTCGTGAAATTACTTTCGGTGAATTTTTGATATTCAAGTTTATCACAATTTGGGTGGGATGTGGGTTTGGATAAGAATCAAGATCTGAGATCCGAATTTCGAACCCAGATCCGAGATCCGAATCCAGATCCAAGATCCGGATCCAGATCCGAGATTTGAGATACGGATCCAGATCCGAGATTTGAGATCCGGATCCAGATCCGAGATCCGGATCCAGATCCGAAATCCGAGATCCGCATCCAGATCCGAAATCCGAGATCCGGATCCAGATCCGAAATCCGAGATCCGGACCCAGATCCGAGATCCGAATCTAGATCCGAGATTCGAGATCCAGATCCGAGATTCGAGATTCGAGATCCGGATCGAGATCCGAGATTCGAGATCCGGATCCAAAGGATCCGGACCCAATCAGATCCGGATCTTCGGATCCGGCCAGATCCGGATCCGGCCATCCCTACTGTATATATCGATGCTAGAAATATGAAAAAATTGAACGAACATTCCTTAAGTAATCTGTAAGTTATTTGGTCAAAGCCTGGGGCAGTACTACGTTTCCGCTTGATGATGGACTGTAACCTAAGAACGACACCGCTGCGCCAAAATATCGGCCTTTGATGAAAATAGTGTCTAGGAGATGTTATTGTTTTGCTATATACAGTTCTTGCCAAATCATTCATTTCGACAGTGTCTATAGTGCATTAATAATAATAATAATAATAATAATAATAATAATAATAATAATAATAATAATAATAATAATAATAGTAGTAGTAGTAGTAATAGTAGTAGTAGTAGTAGTAGTATTAAACACAATGTAAGTAATACCGTATGTATATTTTTAAGTACTAATTATACCTATAATGTATTTGAGTATTAATTTTTCTTTTTAAAAATTGGGTTTATAATATTAAAATCACTATAATAAAATGTAAAATATAGGCTAGTACAAGGGGTGCCGAAAACTCACTTTGCTCGGGTGAAAAGTATGCCTTGATCTGCCCTGTCTGGTATGTTCTTAAGGAAGCGATGTTTTCTTCACAAAACAGTATAATAAGACCACTAATCAGAAACGTCTGTCATTGTTATTTCAGGTGGAAAATTGGAGATCAGTATAAGGCTTGAGCATTCCATATTGTTTGCAATACTAGTGCCAGCAATCTGAGAATGGAAACAGATTTTCAGTATATTTTGTAGTATCCATGATCTGGAGGAGGGCAAGAGACCATAATAGTTGTCGCTACTTTTGTATGTTTCCTCCCGTCCAGAAGTGAATTTCTAGGAATCAGAAGCAGATATTTGATCTATCTTAACATTTCACCCTGAATACTTCCAATTCCACAGGTCTAACTGTCCCTCACCGACTCTAAGAGTACAACCTTTCCTTTGACGGGTTCGATTCTCAGCAGGAACTCATACGGTTTGGATTCCACGTTAATCAGTAGGTCCACGTCTCATATAACCTTGTTGCTGAACAGGAGGTTAAACTCAAAATCAACTCAAGTTAACCTTTCGTTAGATTATGATCAAAAAGCTGACTCTTCTGACTGAAGTACTTCGAAGGACCTTGAATTTGTTGTAAACGTTCCGCTAAATGAACCACATGGACTAACTCATAAGAGCTATGTGATCTATCTCATTACGGAGTAGAACTTCTCAAAACCAAGGCCAAAATTTTAGCGTTACAGTTACAACAATGGGTTTTACTCTTTAAAAAATAAATATTTCGGTGTATTGGATTTTAGAGAGGAATTTCACTTCATTTTACTACGCAAGACGCACCTGTGGCATGTGTAGACATAAATGGCCTCATAAAGGCTGTCAAATTTAATTACTATCCAACGGTGTGGAGCCTTTTAACAGATCTTTTGTAGGCGAGATTAAAAGCCATGCTTTTACATATTGGAAATGGGCTTCCTTTCATTTCGGTTGGTCATGTAGTTCATATGTAGAAATCTTATGAGAACTCGAAACGTTTCCTGCTAGCCATTAAATATTATGAATTTCAGTAGTTAATTAGTGATTACCTTAAACTAATAGTGATGTTGCGATGTTGCTAGGTATTGGATTGAATTGATTTTGAGTTTAGTGTTCTTTTCAGCAGCGAGGCTATATGAAACGGGACATACTGATTAATGTGGAATCTAAACCTCATGAGCTCCCGCCAGGAATTGAACCCGGGTCTGGCCTGCCAAAGGCGCGTACGTTAACCGCTTAGCCACGAAGGAGCTCATGTGTTGCTAGGTATGGAGTTATTTTATATAAAATATTGTTTTTATTTGCGAATGGGACACTAGAGATTGTTCCTCTTACTGCTGCAAAAGTGATCGGTGTACTAGAGAAATTCTTCAACCAAGCGTGAGAAACGTGCAACAACAACAATTTTCAGATCCTAAATGAATTTTGTTTTCCCCGCTACATATTGAATTAGATCTTGTGAAATGTTTGGTTAACAGTATGAACTATGAAGTGAAGGCGTATAAGTATTTAAGAGGAAAATTCCCTAGATTAAGTGGTGCCAGCGTTAAGCACGGCATCTTCATAGACGATACAGATTTGACAGCTATTCAGAGATCAATAGTTTGAAAAAAAACTAGAAGGTGGTGATAAAGCTGTGTGGGAAAGCATTAAGAGTGTTTGTTCACAGTTCTTTGGAAGCGCCGAACGACTAATTACAAAGAACATATGACCAAATTGTTGTCATGTTACAAAATTCTTGGTTCCAATGTGTTTCTAAAACTCCACTTTCTTCCTTCACACCCAGATTTCTTTTCTGAGGATTCACAAGCAGTAATTCACAAACACTGCGAACGTTTCTTTCAAGGCATGTGTCACTAGACACATGTTATATGATATTGATTTTTTTTCATTCTAATATTAATATCTAAGATTATATTCATAACTGTATCCAAACTTGTCGCGTTAAGGTTAAATAATGTCAATAACCTCAACTATTGCCACTCACAAGAATTTTGGTCTATGTTTTCACACCTTTCTCACTCTAATTGCATTGGAAAGCATACTGATACATTTGTGCACTATTATTATTATTATTATTATTATTATTATTATTATTATTATTATTATTATTATTATTATTATTATTATTATTATTATTATTATTATTACAGACGAAAAATTTCGACAGAGTATACATGCAAATAATACTAGATAACATTTATATCAGTGAATATTGTTTGCAAAACATAGGTTTTAAAGTGCCAAATCATAGCATAAGGAATACCATGATTTTAGTTCCTCTGAACTGGAAATGTGAAATTTCTTTTTTAAAAAAAATGACATATTCTTTAAGCTCATTTTAGACTTATTGTATTAAACAATGTGAAAGTTTTATGTGATTTGACTGATAGTTTTAAATCAATGACGTTTAGAAACATTAAGCCAAATGTAATTTTATGACTGCTGTTCTTAGCTTCTTATTGTTTTAGATGGATGGAAAATTTGATACGTTTTACTTCGTTGACAAGGAATTATTGCTGCTTAACTGAATCCCAAAGTAAAGTACGGGTAAGAAAATTTTTGTCCACGAGCTTTCACGTCGAAAATGGCCTGAAACAAGGAGATGTGTTGTCGCCATTATTATTTAACTTCGTTCTGGAATACGCTATAAGGAAAATCAAAGATAGCAACCAGGGCCTACAGTTGAACGGTATTCACCAGGTTATGGCATATGCTGATGATGTAAATTTAATAGGGGATAATAGGGGAACAATAGAAAGAAATGCAGAGATCTTATTAAACGCTTGCTGGGACATGGATTTAGAAGTAAATGCAGAGAAAAATAAATACATGGAAGTGCGTCGGGACCGGAATACAGCAAATTATGGATGCGTTAAAATATTAAATAATACTTTTGATAAAGTGGATAGTTTCAGATATCTAGGATCAATATTAACAGAGGAAAATCATATTCACGAAGAAATTAAATGTCGACTAAAAGCAGGGAATTCGTGTTACTACTCGGTTCAAAATCTCTTGTCGTCGCGAATTCTATCGAGGAATTTGAAGCTTAAAATATATAAAACGATAATCATGCCTGTTGTTCTGTATGGCTGCGAAACATGGTCACTTACTCTGAGGGAAGAACATAGACTGAAAATAATTGAAAACAAAATCCTGAGACGAATATTCGGATCCAAGAGGAACGGGAATGGGGAATGGCGGAAACTTCATAACGAGGAACTACATAATTTATATGGTCTACCCAACATTGTTAGGGTCATCAAGTCTAGGAGGCTTAGGTGGGCGGGTCATGTAGCTAGAATGAAAGAAAGTAGAAACGCTTTCAAAGTCTTAACTGGAAGACCAATCGGAAAACGTCCATTAGGAAGATCTAGGCGCAGATGGGAGGACAATGTTAAGATGGATCTCGCAGAGATTGGAATACAAAGTAGAAACTGGATGCAGTTAGCTAAGGATAGAAGTCAGTGGAGAGCTTTTGTGAACGCGGCATTGAACCTCCGGGTTCCATAGGCCATAGAGTTAGTTAGTTAGTTAGTTAGTTAGTTAACTGACTTTTATCTACATTGTGTTTTATATTAGTACCCTTCCTTTTATTGTTTTCTTTCTTATTATTTATTTTTAGTAGTATTAGTATTCCATCGCATACTCTGATACAAAGTGCTGTATTTTTGCCAAAAGCTGTTCGCGGCACTAAAATAAAGATTATTATTATTATTATTATTATTATTATTATTATTATTATTATTATTATTATTATTATTATTATTATTATTATTATTATTATTATTATTATTATTATTATTATTATTATTATTATATTTTGCTAAAGCAACGCTAAGAATATACTTATATTATCCAATCCCGTCATACTATGCTCAAATGAATATAAAAATCGAAAAATTAAAGAATTTACACACCTTCCATCCAATTTTGTTGAACAATGTTATTTGATGAAATTATATGTTCTAAAATAATAAAAGGTAACCAGAAAAGTTATTTTTGTTTTTAACGTTGCATTAATCATGCACACATAGAGGAGAACGCAATGACGCAGTGCCTGTCAAGAAATCGGGAGTTAGTCTGATTATGGACCTTCAATAATACAAGCACGTTGCGCATATACAGCAGTCATAGCTCTCTTTTTGTCTAAGAGAAATGCATGAACTCTTAATGTCGAAGAGGAACGCACCACGAGGCATTGGTTCCAAAAATTCCAAAAGAAATTATGAGCCTTTCGAACGAACTTCGCAGCGTACGTCCACAAATGTTGGATGATGAGGCCCTGAAAGCAGCCATCGAGTGGTCTAACGTGTGATGTAATTGTAGAAAGGTTCCGTGTTTCCGCTGAAACAGTCAAACTGCACTTGTATGGGATAGGAAAGTCATACAAGTTAAGCAAGTGGGTTCCTGATACATTGTTGGCAGCTCACAAGGAACAACGAGCGACAACCTATGCTTTGCACACTTGCTCACTTGACACCTGAACACATCCATCTTTGATCGTTTACTCACGGTGATGAAGAGTGGGTCTTCTATGACACTCTCTAAGCGTACCAGACATTGATTGTCGACACGTGACCCTGTTTCTCACAGCTCAAGACCAGCTCTGCACCCACGAATGGTTATGCTCCCTGTATGGTGGAATTGTCGGCAAGTGGTGCATTATGAGCTCCTTTCACCAGGTCAGACCATCACTGTTGACCTCTACTCCAAGCAGTTGCAGAGGGTACGCCGTCCATTGCGGCAGAAGGAGCCGGCATTGGTGAATCATAAGGGTGTGATGCTCTTGCACGGTAATGCCAACACACATGTAGCAAAGAGGACCTGGGAGACCCTTCCGCAACTTGGCCCGGAGACACCATGCCATGCATCATATTCAACGAACCTTGCCCCAACAGATTACCATCTGTTTCGTTCCCTCGACAACCACCTCAAATAGCAAGAACGTTTTAGGTTATCTTGTATATAGCTTCAACGTTTCTCTTTACTGAATGTTAAAGAGATCACAGTGTTCTATGAAAAGTTCCTTCTGACAATGGGATGTGGTTATTAACAACTGTCTTTATAATCATCCGAATCAGTCACTTTATAAACACTAGTTTGGTCATTGTGTAGTATTTTGAGTACCTCCTACTTCACTTTTAAAAAAATAAAATAATACGCGTGTCTGTTTGTCATCAGTTTTTCATATAGGAAGTAGTGACTAAAGATACACAATTTTGAACACACGTATCTAAACGTTTACAAAACCCTTTTTTCGATTTTCACCTTGGAGAGTTCGGATCTAGAAGTGTGAAAGAGAAGAGGATAAACACGGAGTACGATGGATGTTACCGGTGATAAATTGAAGCTCAGTGTCCTTTTCAAGAGCGAGTCTACATAAGATGTGGACCCATTTACTAACAAGGGATCCGAATCACGTGAGCTCCTGCTGGGTGTCCCGCACCAAAGGCACATTCGGTAACGATTCAGCTTCAAAAGAGCTTCCGATGGATATTAGTGTCAAATTCATAGTACTCGTGGTCGCTGAATAAATAGTAATAATTTCGATATCGTTCAGGTCCAAGCTTAGCCCCCATTGTCATGAGGTGGAGGTGGAGAATTAAAAATGGCATGTCCAAAATGACCGAAATTAGTGTCGAAATCGTAGCTTTCGGGATCTCAAAGATGATCAATGACAGTTCTGATCATATTTAAGCTCAAATTCAGGCAAGAAAGGGCATATGAGCTGGCCCTTGAGTTGAGAAGGGAACTTCCTAAGGCGTTGCTCTATCTAATTTATTTATTTCACTCATATCGTAACTTTCAAGTATGAGATATTGAATAAATGTTATCACCCCATATCAAGAATGTGTATTTCAGCTGGTGTAAAAATAAAAGGCTAATTTAAATCTACATCATGAAATTGAAAGTGACTATGTTTGCGACTCTTAATCTCTTGAACCACCTGACCGATATCGATCAAATTTTAAACATAGATGAGTTTCGGGCCTGGGATGGTGTTTTTCTATTTACTTTCACGATAGAACTTAGTAGATGGTGAGAGAGAAGTTAGAAAATAAGTAAAACTTAATAACCCTTGAACCAAACGATCAATTTCGATGAAATTTTTAACATAGATGAGATTCGGGCCTGAGATATTTTTTATCATTTCACTTTGACGGTAAAACTTAGGGAAGGGGTGGGAATGGGAAATATAAAAATAAATAAACTTAATACCTCTTGAACCACTGGATCGATCTCGATCATTTTTTCTACCCTAGATGAAGTTCAAACCTCAGATGTTTTTTTTTTTTTTCATATTACTTCCGCGGTGTAACTTAAGGGTGTGGAAGGGGAAAAGACCTTTAAAAAACATCGAAAATTACCGATATTAGTGTCGAATCTAAATTTTTGGGGTCACTGAGATGAACAGTCTCACTTCAGATGCTGTTTAAATCCAAATTCAGTCCCGCAACTTGTAGCAGGGGCAGAAGAGATGCATAAAAGTGATCGAAATGACCAATATCAGTGTCAAATTCATAGCTACCGAAATCGTTAAGATGAACAATGACACTTCTGATACGTGCCCTGCAACATGGGGAGGAGAGGGGATATATAAAAATAATCGAAAATGACCGATATCAAACAGCGCTCTGGGAATAATAAAATGTGCCTGACTAACGGAACATATTACTCTTTTTTCTGAATTTAACCCACCAAACGGATAATTGATGCTAGTTGAAAATAAACCTAAAGTGATATGTGTTATACGGTGAATAATTCTTTCTGATATCCAAAAGTGTTTGTCCA
This sequence comes from Thermobia domestica, assembly GCF_964235325.1. Classification (NCBI taxonomy): domain Eukaryota; kingdom Metazoa; phylum Arthropoda; class Insecta; order Zygentoma; family Lepismatidae; genus Thermobia; species Thermobia domestica. Next base: position 43,159,893 of record NC_137459.1, on the reverse strand, counting down.
CTTTGACCTACTAGAATAATCGCTAAAAGCATCCATTAAAGAAAGAAAAAGAAGAACTTCCCATCACATTCGATGTAAAAAGTGTTTGTCACTACAAAGTGATGGCGCAGTATTCCTTCATAGTAACACGAAAACGTTTGAAATACGTACGAAAGTCATTCGAAATCTTTATGGCTCCATTTCCACAACCAATCTGCTGCATCAGAATATCTCATAACAGAGTAATAACTTAAAATCCCATTTATTTGAAAGCTGCAACGCTTTCTTCCAGCAGGGATAATAGCATGTTCTTGAGCTTTTACCGGAAACTGGTTTTTCATATATATAAGAACAAAGGAATAGTGGGAAGAAAATCGCACCTTTCGCTAATAGCTGTTCTTTTTTGATAGAATTTCAACGATAATTTCCTTCATTTTAGGAAAGTGATATATATTATAGAAGTGATTATTAAAGTTATATACGTATATATATAATAAAAAAATCAAAAATATATTTTAACTTTCTATTGAGGTCTGGTATGTTGCGGTTGAATCTATCCACAGTTACTTTATTTGCAAAAAAAAAAAAAAAAAAAAAAAAAAAAAAAAATGTGATCACAATATAAGAGATTATTTCACATTATTTGTTCCATGTAAATATATTTCTTTTAAAAAATAGTTCTCTTTATCTGATAAATTAGATTTGTCTATTAGAAGATTAACCTGTCGAAGTTATTCACAAATTAGTGTATAGTATATAGTATATAGTATAGTAATAAGTTAATATTCTATTGCTTCTGGGGGCGCGGTGGCTCAGTGGTAGAGCGTTCACCTCTGGTGCTTGGGGTCCCGGGTTCGATCCCAGCCCCCGCCAAGTGAACTTTGTGGTGGACAAACACCGTGCTCGTGGGTTTTCTCGGGGTTCTCCCGTTTCCTCCCACTTTCTTCATTCCACCATTTCACTCATCTCTCATCATCACCGTCTCCTTTAGCCTAACCGGCATAACCGTGGGACGTAAAACTCAAAGATTTCATTTCATTTTTCTATTGCTTCTTTCCAACACAAAATAGCATTATTTTCTTTTGCGTGATTTTTTGAATGTCTCATCTATAAAACAACGATAAAAGAACTAATCGAGAGTAGCACATCTCACAAATCTTTCAATGATTCGTACCCCTTCCCTGTTCATAAATGCTGTTCTATTTCAATCGTTTCCAACTGGTAGAATGTCAAACGGTAACCTAGAATCACGTAAGGGGATTAATTTTAAATTGGTTTTGTCGTTCGTTTTATCAGCTATCATTTCATTACAGTCGTCACACAGAATTGTTAGAAAATCCAATATTATATAATCAGTCCGATCACGTTTTCCTTTGCTGTCGTATTCCTTGTAACTTGAACCTTCATCACCAGTTTCTCTGTAGGCTATTGTGCTTAGATCTCAGGTAAGATATTACACATTTTCTTAGTCGACTTGAATTGATTATTGAACCCTTTATTGAAGAGTTAGCAAGAAAATCATGTTTCTCAGATACAACGCCGTGAAAATTAATGACGCATGATACTTGAAGGGAAGCTATTGTTTGTTCTTGCGTTAATTAATCTCAATTTTCTTCACTAATACGGAGAAGCACCTTGATATATATTCCCATACTTCAATACACACACACACACACACAGATATATATATATATATATATATATATATATATATATATATATATATATATAGAGAGAGAGAGAGAGAGAGAGAGAGAGAGAGAGAGATAGGAGTGTAGAGGAAAGATGCAAGGGTATGGATAACGGGTTCCTTTTGTGATTTCCAGGGAATACATGGAAGATCAGCAGGAAATAATGTGAAAACCCTACGGCAAAAGCGGCTGCAGATAATGTTGCTTTTCATTTTAGAAAGTCAAAATAGTTATTGTTAACAAACATTACAGCAATTTTCCATTATTTCATTTTTTCATATAGTTTAAGTAGAAGGTGTTTATCCTCCTCTGTTTGCAATACCGTGTCAGACTGATCCACCTCAAAATGAATTCTATGGTTGTTGTAGTCATCTTGCAACGATCAGATTACAAAGCGAATACAAACGATACCAATACTGGGGAGAGTGTTAAGCCACTTTACTCTACCCCAATTATTGAATTCTGTAGTTATTACAGACACACTATAATATACATTACTTGCTTTCAAAAAAAAAAAAACTGAAAGCCTCCACATCATGTACTAAACAGTCAAAAATATTAGAAGATTGTCGAGAATTGGGAATGCCAAATCAAATGCGATTTTCAGAGAAATGAAATCTCTCTTTGGGGTTTTTACAGTATTGCTGTCTTCTAAAGTGGTGATCATAAACATTAATTATATTGGATTCAAATTAATAAACCTCTATGAATTACAATTAACAAACCATCAGAGAACATCCTTACCTCAAAATTGTCAAATTTGAGACATTTCTTGTTTTCTTCTTGACACTTTCAATTTAATTAAGCCTAGCTATTAGTTTCATGTTCTGACATATAACAAACTCGTAATGCAACAAAAAAGTTTTAAACAGGACCATTTATTTATTTATTTATTTGCAAAAGCAAGTCTATTATATATGCTAACGTGTTTCTTAAATTCTTCACGTAATAGATTAATATATCATGTAAAATAGAATGACTTGTTCAACCATGATAATTTTGAGGGTAATATTTATTTGATATTAGTTGACTTACTCGACGTTGCACGGGAGAAAAAGTCTGTAGATATATATATATAAGGTGTGTCTTTAATGATGGGTCACACTTCAAGGGATTATGGAGAATGACAAAAAAAGTGATTTAAGATAAGAAGTTGTTATCCGAAAATGCGTCCGTACTGAGCTACAACCCGCCGAAAGTGTACCAAGATAGAATAAAAATGAATAGAACTAGAGAACGAATTGTCGGAGAATGGTCAGGTCAAAGGAAATAGTGCATTATTTGACCTGGAGATTCAATACATTTACAAATGAATGAGGAACAGTGGCGGCTCAAGTTTAAGCTCATTTGACAGCACTGGTTGGAATTCGTAGCATTGGGTAAAACGTACCGGGAGGATGGAAAAAGACACAGAAAGCAAGTTCTAGAGACGAATCCCTATTTTGGAAATGCAGCAATCGCGAGGTATAACCCACCGAAACTGTGATTGACAAATACAAACAACGAGAACGAGAGAACGAATTGTCGGAGAAAGGTCGGTTCAAAGGACATACATGTAGTGCATTATTGGACTTGGATATTGGATTCAGATACAAATCTATGAGAAACAGTGGCGGCGTAAGGGTATGTTCACAGGAAATGAACGTACTCTTCGTGCCTGAGGCAAATATTCGACGTGGAAGCTGAATTCTAATTCTCGTACGTAAAACCATTTGAAATATCGGGGAGCGAACAACACAAATACAGGATGTACACAGTGGTATTTCTTTGGAAAAGACATGGCTGCACTAGCATCGAAGTAGGTTGCACCAGCTACCGATAGTATAAATCGAGGTGAGTTATCAGCATCATCATCTACTAGACTTAGCGACTACTAGCCACAAGAGAGCTCCTATGCCCCACAGCTCGAACATTGTTGATATGTAAACATTATCTTTTAATATCATCCTTGATGCATCGTGGTTGCGTGGTAAAGCACTCAGATCTGAATCCAGGAGTCCTGGAGTCGATCCCAAATCATGTAACGTTTCGTGTTCGATGACATCGTTGTACTGGTGTGTCTGGGTTTCTCCTAGTTCCGTATTCGACCAATTATTGTAAATATCACCAGACCTGACTTCCAATAGCCTCAAGTTGCGTTTTATTCCTCTTTCGTGAAGTTGTGGCAAGTACAATGGTCCACACGTAATCTTGCTTAAATCTTTAGTTGAAAGCCCTATTTAGTAATTTAGTAAACCACAACAAAACACGTTTCGTCTTGTTATCCTTGCTTGAATATCATATGTTACCTACGTTGTTTGCTGCCCACCAACACAGGAAACAACAAGAGTCTCTGTAGCCGTACGCCAGCTGTATTACAATACTTGGAGATCATTTACGTTATCGTTTGGCAGGCGAGTGTTTCGTTCACTAAACTGAAGAAGGAGTGTTTATATTCCGTGAGTAGTCTCTCAGTATATGTGCCTGCGCGTTGTCTGTTCTCTTGGTCGTTAACGGGATTAGTCCGGGAATGAAATGGAGTTCACGTTTGAAGAGCTTGCAGGTAAGATGATTTTTTTTTTGTGAGCTAGCTAGTGGAAACATCCATGCAGCTACAAAGTTGTATAAAAACAGGTATCCAGACAGGTGACATCCAAAGTACTCCATGTCTCCGAGGCTATTTTGGCATTTACGGAAAACGGGACACTTGCGCACATTACGTCACAACCGCAGAAGCAGACGAACAACCAAGACTCCAGACCTTGAAGAATAGGTTCTTGATCGTGTGACAGAACAACCTTCGACAAGCACTAGAGCATTAGCGCATGAAGTGGGGTTGATCACAGTAGTGTTTAGAGAGTATTCAATGAACAACAAATACAACCCTATCATCCACAGAAAGTTCAAGACCTGCATCTTACAGACTTCGCACCAAGTATGGTGTTTAGTGAATGGCTACTGCAGCGCTGTTTGCACGACCCGCAGTTTCATGCCGCGATACTCTTCATAGATGAAGCCTGTTTTACGAGAGAGGGTGTATTTAATAGCCGGAATACTCATGTATGGGCCGACAAAATCCCCATGATACGATTGTGCGTGGATATCAACAGATATATGGGGTAAATATCTGGGTAGGCATCGTCGATAACAAGCTTATAGGACTATATCTCTTACCACCTCGCTTAAGTGCACCATTGTACACATTGGTCGTGCAAGAAACACTCAGAAGATGTACCTCTTGATGTTCGTCAACGTATGTGGGTTCAGCATGACTGCGCTCCAGCACACTTTGGAGTAGCTGCTCGCCAATGCCTTGGTTATTTCTTCCCGTATAGGTGGATCGGAAGGGGAGGTTCTATTTCTTGGCCGGCACGATCTCCTGATCTCAACCCAATTGATTTCTTTTTGTGGTGTTATGTAAAATCTCTCGACTACGACACACCTGTAGAGAACAAAGAAATCCTCCTTGCAAGAATCCTTGCTGCCTGTGATATCATTAGCACGAAACCAGGCATCTTCAAGAAGACGAGACAAAACTTATTACGGCGGTGCCTTGTCTGCATCAAAACTAGGGGACGCTTTTTTGAGCACCTGCTGTGAATGTAAGAATATTTGCTGTATTTACCAGTATAATTTTCAGTCTTGTCTAGCCTTAGTATGTGTCGTTCTCGATTACCATACACACTTTGTACGATTGTTGTACCCGACCTCATACGTCACTCCGTTGTCGTTTATTACGTATATATTTCTTGCTGCAAGGATCCTGCTTCTTAGGATCGCTCTCAACTTTCGGTGATATCAGAGCTTTGATATCCCACATTTTGCCACAATTTATACAGCTTTCGTGATGCGGCAAATCTCCTTCTGTTTTGTTATGTACTCTTGAATCACTGTCAATTTTCGCTAGTCCTTTTTCCAACGCTCCGATAGTAATACAGTACAATTCTGTGATTCTTCTCTTGCGCCACCACTGTTCCTCATGGATGTGTATATGAATTGAATCTCCACGTCAAATAATGCACTACGTATATATCTGTTGAACCTACCTTTCTCCGACAATTCGTTCTCTCGTTCTCGGCCATTTGTATTAGTCAACCGCATTTTTGCCGGGCTATAGTTTGGGATTGCTGCATTTCCGAAATAGGGATTCGTCTCTCGAATTGCTTTCTGCGTCTTTTCCATCCTCCCGGTAAGTTTTACCCAATGTTTCCGATCCCAACAAGTGCTGTCATATTAGCTCCCTCTTTTGCTGCCACTGTTCCACATTGATTTGTACATGAACAAAATCTCCAGATCAAATGATGCACCATTCCCTTTGATCCGACAATTCGTTCTCTAGTTCTATTCATCTTCGTTCTATTTTAGTATATTTACGGCGGGCTACAGCTCAGAACTGACACATTTTTGGATAACAACTTCTTATCTCAAATCACTTTTTTCTCATTCTCTATCATCCCTTGAAGTTTGGCCCGTCATTAAAGATACATCCTGTATATATGTACTTGCCATGCCCTGTCTATATACATAAAAAAGAAAGGTCAATATATTTTCCCGACATGTTTAAATTGTATTTCTGGAGCAAAGTTAAACTTGATTTTCTTTCTCCCCTGGAGGCTAAAAGAACTAATTAATTATGAAAACATAAATTCTCTGTTAAATTGATATTTGTTATATGAATTCTATCCAAGAAAATCAATTGAAAAGACAGCTATTCAAAGCATGAAAATAAAATTAAAGCATTTCCAGATGATCATTTCATCTTTAATTTATTTCTACAGGGTGGTCGTGCATGAATGTCGGAAAATTCGTGAGATGAATCTACAGGTAAAAACAAGCAAAAAATGTCATATGAACATTGGGTGAATGTGGCTTCGTTTGGATGCTAGAGGCGTCTGAAATGTCACCTTCCGAGGCGGCAATTTGCAATATCTCAAGAACGGAGAGAAATACGAATGTCGGGTCAAAACATATCAAAGGAAACCCCATCCGAAAAATCCAATTATGCATAAGTGGTGGCGAAACAGTGGCGGCGCTAGAGGGGGGCACAAAGAAAGTGAATGAAACATGGAGAAAAGTGAACAATTTACACTGAAAAATTGTAGGAGGGGATGTTACTTGGAATATGTAATAACAAATGTTAATGAACAAAGGCAACAACGGCTAGTCTGTAGGGACTTTATGGGAGGCGGATTGTAGGAATACAGTATCTTTGTAATGGTGAGAAATAGGAATGTCGGGTCAAAAGATATCAAAGGAAATTCCATCCGAAGAATCCAATTATGTATAGGTGATGGCGAAACAGTGGCGGCGCCAGGGTAAGCACAAAGAAAGTGAATGAAACATGGAGAAAAGTTGAAATTGGTGAAAACACAACTATTTGAAAGCAATCAGGAAACAAGGAATACAACTCTAGGTGTACTGTATGATACATGTCCGATGACAGAGGGCGCATAGCTACAGTAGGTGGAACAAGGGGGCGTGCAGAGCGTCGCGTAGTAGAGTTAGTTATAGGAGTAGTGAAAGCGTGGGTAACGAGAGCGTTCGCATCGAAGGTGCAGAGGACAGCGCACAGTTCATTTGTACTGAATGGGGCAATGACAGTAACAGCACAAGCGTTTTAGTGCTACACTCTACAAGCAGGGCAGTAATCCATGTGTATGTGAATGTGGTTTACTTTGTGTCGTGTGAAATAGTGTTGATGTTGACAAGCGATATGTGTAATGCACCACAATGAATAGGGTAGTATACACTAACGCCGAAATGGCAGATATGCATTTGATGTACGGCTTAGCGGAAGGCAATGCAGAAGAAGCACGTAGGTTATATGCGGAACGTTACCCAGATCGACAAATTCCGTTTATTCGTATTCATCAGCGATTGCGGGACACTGGGTCATTCCTTCCCAACACAGACATTCCGAGACGACGACGCGTTCGAACACCCCCCCCCCCTGGAAGAGAGGGTACTCCGACATGTGACCCGGAACCCGAGTATTAGTACCCGACGAATAGCAAGGCAGGAACACGTTTCGCATCAAATCGTGCTAAGCATCTTGCATAGTAATAATCTCAGACCATACCACTTACAACGAACCAATGCGTTATACGATGGTGACTATGAAACCCGACGACGTTTCTGTCGTTGGTTATACCGCCGCTGTCGTGTATCACCAGCCTTTCTAATACAGGTATTGTTCTCGGATGAGGCATTATTCACACGGGATGGCATCACAAATTTCCACAATGACCATCGATGGGCACTAAACAACCCGCATGCAATTGTAGAGACGAAGCATCAACAGCGTTTCCAATTGCATGTGTGGGCTGGTATTATTGGCGACAACGTTGTAGGACCACATTTCTTACCACAGCGATTGAACGCAATATCGTATCTCCAGTTTCTGACTCAGAACCTACCTATTCTGCTTGAAGATGTGCCACTGAGGACACGACAGTGTATGTGGTTTATGCATGATGGCGCCCCTGCCCACTCATGTTACACCATTCGTGCATATCTGAACAAAACATTTCCACGCAGGTGGATAGGTCGTGGTGGAAGACAAGCATGGCCCCCACGTTCACCCGACCTGAATCCCCTAGATTTTTTCCTGTGGGGTTACGTGAAAAGTCTCGTGTATACACGGCCCCTGCATGATGTTGAAGATCTTCGCCAGCGTGTATGTGCTGCATTTGCCACATTACGGCAAACGCCAGCGATATTGGCACCAGTCAGACAATTCTTACGCCATCGTGTAACTGTCTGTTTTGAAGAACAAGGAGGACATATTGAACAGCTGCTATAGAATGTCATTATGTTGACCATGGTAAGTACAATACTTCTTGTTTTTACAGTACACTGGGTCTCATCTTCCATACGTGTTTTTTACGATCTGCACGTTTCATCACTAAGAGTGTTTAACAGTTTCTTTGCAGCTCCCATGCGCCGCCACTGTTCCGCAGTACGTGTGCATAATTGGATTCTTCGGATGGGATTTCCTTTGATATCTTTTCACCCGACATTTCTATTTCTCTCCGTTAAAATGATACTGTATTTCAACATTCCACCTCTCATAGTGTCCCTACAGCGTAGCCATTGTTGCCTTTGTTCATTAACATTTGTTGCTGCATGTTCCATATAACATCCGCTCCTACAGTTTGTCAGTGTAAATTGTTCACCTTTCTCCGCATTTCATTCACTTTCTTTATGCTTCCCCTGGCGCCGCCACTGTTTCGCCATCACTTATACATAATTGGATTCTTCGGATGGAATTTCCTTTGATATCTTTTGACCCGACATTCCTATTTCTCACCATTACAAAGATACTGTATTCCTGCAATCCGCCTCCCATAAAGTCCCTACAGAATAGCCGTTGTTGCCTTTGTTCATTAACATTTGTTGTTGCATATTCCAAGTAACATCCCCTCCTACAATTTTTCAGTGTAAATTGTTCACTTTTCTTCATGTTTCATTCACTTTCTTTGTGCCCCCCTCTAGCGCCGCCACTGTTTCGCCACCACTTATGCATAATTGGATTCTTCGGATGGGGTTTCCTTTGATATGTTTTGACCCGACATTCGTATTCCTCTCCGTTCTTGAGATATTGCAAATTGCCGCCTCGGAAGGTGACATTTCAGACGCCTCTAGCGTCCAAACGAAGCCACATTCACTCAATGTTCATATGACATTTTTTGCTTGTTTTTACCTGTAGATTCATCTCACGAATTTTCCGACATTCATGCACGACCACCCTGTATTTATTGTAAAATTGTTTATTGTTCTTATTTCTAACAAATGAAGAAGCAAAAAAATATAAAGGTAACTAAGAAAATTATGTCGCTTTTGTGGAGGTATGTGTTCAATTTGCTTTTATACCGTGAGTTGAATGCGAATGAAGATAATACGGAGGTCAGCTGTTGGCGAGAGTATATCCAACATACTACCTGGTTGTGGCAGTTCATTTACACCGTAAACTTGCGTAAGGACAGAGCGACCATGGGACCTCCACAGAGCATCATAATGGCATTATGCTGTACGAGTTCAGAGTGGGTCAAACGCCGCTGCAGTGGAGCGGAAGATATGACAGGCCTTTGGTGTGGGTGTCGTGACTACGCGGAGAGTACAGCGGTGGTTTAAAAAAAGTGAAATGAAATCTTTGAGTTTTACGTCCTACGGTTATGCCGGTTAGGCTAAAGAAGACGGTGATGATGAGTAATGAATGAAATGGTGGAAGGAAGAAAGTGGGAGGAAACGAGAGAACACAGGGTCTGGGATCGAACCCGGGACCCCAAGCACCAGAGATGAACGCTCTACCACAGAGATGAACGCTCTACCACTGAGACACCGCGGCCCCTCTGCAGCGGTGGTTTAACAAGTTAAAGAACGGTGACAAAACGCTTGAAGACACGCCACGTGCCGAAAGAACAACACATGTACAAAACGAAGATCTTCATGCAGCAATTGAGGCGAACAGAGATCAGATATGTATGAAAGTGTTTCTACAATTCAGTGTGAGTGAAGAAGCCATTCGGCAGCACCTCCATCAACTTCGGAAGCACTACAAGTTAGGTCGGTGTGTCTCACATGATTTGAATCCGAGCCAGAAGGCAACGCGAGCAGACATATGTATTTATGTCATTACTGTTTTGTCTGAGGAAAGAGCCATTTCTGGACATGTTGTTGACATGTGATGAGAAGTGCGTCCTGTACGAAGCTTCACGGCGCCGACATCATTGCACAGAGAAAACTCCGTTCTCCAAACAGTGGTATATTGTACAAATATACGGTATCCTCTTGCTTACTATAGAAATCAGTATGGAGCATACGTTATCCGTATGCTACATAGGCACTGCCCTTAGATGTTACATCTTGCCGTTACAGGATGTCTGACATCTAACAGTTTTCCGTATATCACATGCATATACTTATGTTACCTTCACCAGCTATAAGTTATATACGTCCATTTGTATGTGAGATAATGACCGCCTACAATGTTTCATACGGAAAATACGTATAGGTGGAACACTTATACAGAAAATATTATAAAACATGTGCTTTCAGTTATACGTCTGCTGTACGTTAAGTCCAAAAACTACAGGAATTACGCATGTAACCTATCTTTTTAAGTACACCACCTACAATTTTTTTTTTCTCAGTGTGGTTAGCATCCCATAAACCGATTCCAAAACAGCCGAAACCAGCACTGCACTGCACCAGAAGAATGTCCTCCTGTGTGTTTGGTGGACTGCGCGCGGCATCGTTTATCGGAAACTGCTAATGAGTTTGTCAAAGCATCAATGCAAGTGTGTACTGTCAGCAGTGGAGCCGTGTTGAAGAAAAACTCAAAACTTTGGAGCCAGCATTTTTGAATCGCAAAGGGGTTCTCCTGTTACAGGAAAACGCTAAGCTCCACATGGATAGGATGACTTGGGACACCATTCAACGCCTTTGATGGGAAACACTATTGCATCCGCCATACTCCCCAGACATTGCACCTATTATTATTACCTGTTCCATTCCTTAGACAATCACCTTAGAGGACGCCAGTTCAAATCCCTAGTAGAGGTGCAAAATGCACTTGATATCTTATTTACTTCACATCCCACTAAGTTCTACCGCAATGGAATCCATGGCATTCCAGAACGTTGGCAAGACGTCCATGCTGATGGGGAATATTTTTTTATCTTCCAGGTATGTCTTAGGTGACATATGGATGTTCGAAAGTGGTGGGTGAAAAAAAGAGAAAACTTTGTTGGTTACCTTACGAAAACAGGAACCTTAAATTTGAATACTATCTTTGCCAGAATACTGAACAAATGTTGGTCCAATGTTCAAGATTGTTAGAAATGATTTTCAAAAATAATCAATTTACGTATTAAAAAAATACTTAAATAATGTGTATATTCAAAATAAAACTAGAAATGTTAGGAGAATTTCAAAATATTTATGTGGTGCATCCCAACATGGGAGTGCGAAATCCAGAATGAAGGTGGTAAGGTACACCCTCAAGACATGACAGATAACGACATGTAGATGTGCTTTACAAGTTAGTAAAATCAGTAAACATATAAATCGATGGATTTAGTTGATATTCCATAAATAAATGTTTCATTAATAGCACCACAATATGGAATAAGCCATTTCTCATGAAACAATCCACAAGAGTTGGTTTACTTTTGTCCATGAGTTGGTTTCCTTACGTTTGTCCTCAAAAAGCGACTGTTTCTTCATATTTCGTTAATAAATATTACATTATAACCTATGATATAGTGTAAATTACGTACTTGTTATAAAAATGTCGATTACGCGTAGTTTACTGTACTTTTGGGTAGCTCTTTTTCGACGAACTTCCACGAAAATCTCTTATAATCTTCTTCGTGTTTCATGAAAAAATGTTTGAGTTATAACTGCATATTAACATGATTTAGTTTAAAGAATTAGAGCGAGAAAGTTTAGTGTGGTGGTCTGTACCTTTTATTTAAGGTCTTTTTTTGTAGTAAATTCATCTATTCACGTATTTGTTGAAATGCGAAATAGTATGTAACATCTTGTCTATTAACAGCATTTGCCCTCTCATTCCTCATGTAATTCATGCTGGCATCTTCATTATAATTTGCATTTCATCATCTTCAACCGTAACTGGAAGAGTCACACTTATTTTGTAATATTCCCCGTTATACTAGTTTTGATTATTTTATACTATAAATAAAAATAAACTAATCGTTGAGTAAAGTAAACCATTTTTTTATTATTATAAAACTAATATCTTGTGACAATTTGTCCAACTAACCACTTGGTTTCATCAAAGGGGCCGCGGTGGCTCTGATGTATGGGGTTCTTGGTTGGATCCTAGCTCGCGCCAAGTGAGTTTCGTGGTAGACAAACATCGTGTGCGTGGGTTTTCTCGGCGTTCTCCCGTTTCCTCCCACTTTCTTTATTTCATTCATTTCTCATCATCATCGTCTCCTGTAGCCTAGCCGCATAACCCTCGAACTAAAAGATTTAATTTCATTTTTGACTTCATCGGACGCTATGTGATGAAGCCAAGTGGTTAGTTGGTGAAACTTCACAAGTTACACTGGTCAACAGTGAAAAATGCTTCCGAGATAAAACTAACCAATTCTTACTAATTTTAGGGTGCTGATAACGAATATGAAATTAGTTTTTGAAGATTAGTTCGGGTTTCAAAGTATTACGTTATCACCCAATGTGCTCTGCTGGGCAAATTAAGGGTTCGTGGCAACAGGAGCTGTCTACTTATTTCAACAAACTTCCATTGTTTGACGGTTAGTTTCATTGCTATCCTCAGTGACATACGCAAGGGTGGGTCCTGCGGGTCTTGACACCCCGACTTGTTTGTAAATTTAGTCTAATTTCAGGTGCAATTTTACAAATTTTAATATAACTTACAAGGGAACCTTCCGAAAATGATAGTTGCAGGGAAAGATGTGGCCTATGCCAATTGAAAGAGCTGTAACAGAGATGTTCATTCCCAAAAAATTAGCTGCCCATAGCAATAGGTTCAAGAAATATAAGGGGTGGAATTTCGGGAAACAGCAAGGTTGGTCAAAGGGGGAAAAGTGCAAATTCCGCAAAAAAAAAGGGGGGGGCACGGCAAAATACAATGCTGACAAGTGATGTATAGAAAGAGACTTGCCACAATAGGTAACAAAACAAATGAAGGCCACCAGTAGGGTTAACAGTGTTGCCAACTGCAATGAAAAGTACATGTTTTGCAAAGAGCACTATATGAAGTGAGTGCAATATTCAGTGTCAACCTGTAATGTAGAACATAAGATATGACGTGTATAATCAGTGGTACAATCTAACAAAAGAAAATAGAAAAAACAGAAGTACGAAAAATACGGAAAAGATGGAGTTGGCCATAATGCGCCACATTTGATCCCGAGCTGTGCGTATTAGAATGAGCAAAACAAGAAGCACCAACTATGCAGGAAACCGACGTACCTAGAATCGAAAAGAAAAACGAGTTCCAAAGTTGGCAACACTGACCATGAACATCCAGGCAAGTCTAATGTAGTTAGGCCAGTCGCTTCACAAAAAGAAAATTCCGGCAACAAGCATCACTCGGAATGCATCAATGCTAGAGTGATTGAGGCAATGTCAAGTCGGGGAACATGAAATGGTTGGGTTGAGCCAACAACCGATAATAGAAGTAGTGAACATTATGTCATGGTTGGGTCGTATGTAGGAATATACAGGGTGTCCCACCAAACTTTGTGACCTAAAAAATTTGCGAAACGAACAAAAATGTGACGGATTCAGTTGTGCAGGAATGTACCAATGTCAGGGGGTGATAAAAGTCTGTGAGAAGCAAGTGCCCCCAGGATCCCCATCATAGGGCCCCAGGAGCCAACCTCAAACTTTCAAATGGCAACAGACCGAGTGGTACCTGTTTTGAGAGATCATGGAATGTGCAACAACACCTATAGGAAACATTTGCTATATGAAGCATGGTTTTCAAAATGGCCGCCACAAATATATGTTGGTCTTAACATGGCATTGAACATTGCGATCTCAAATTGCTGCGAAGCGAAAAGAGATGTTGCAAATCCAATTGCACAGGAATGTACTCATGTCAAGGACCAAGAAAACTTTGTAAGAAGCAAGTCCCCCAGGGCCCCCATCATATGGCTCGAGGGGTCAACCGCAACATTTCAAATGGGAACAGGAAGCGGATGATATTTCTCTGGATAGATGCAACACCGCCTATAAGAAACATTTGCTATATAAAGAACAGGTTTCAAAATGGCCGCCAAAAATGCACGTTGTTTTTGTCACCGAGCAGATATTTTTGGCGGCCATTTTGAAATCCCATATAGTAAATATTTCTGATGTGCGTTGTTGTATATTCCAAGATTTATCGAAAGAAATATAACTCGACCGATGGTGCTATTTGAAATTTTGAAGTTGGCGCCCTGGGACCCTATGATGGGGCACTTGGGGGCACTTGTGTCTCACAGAAGTTTGTCGCTTGCTGACATGGGTATATTCCTGCGCAACTGGATGTGGCGCATTTTTTCGCTTTGAAACTATTTCAGTCGCAGAGTTAGGTGGGACACTCTGGATATATCATATAGGCGGTGATAGTACTCCAGACAGCAGCACACAGCAGATCAAGCCTTTGATTATGTTTGCTTTCTACAGGTGTGGATATGTGATAGAAAGGCCACCAAAGGTTCCGACACCTCTAGAGTACTGTTTCGAGACATTCACAGGCGATCATTGTACCATGTGTGACGGATTGGCAGTATTCCGCTGTGGTCACTGCAAATGTATCTTCTGTTTGGACCATTGTCTCACCGAACAATTACACGCTACAATGTTGACGAGCATGTACAAATGATGCGAAGGCTAAGGCCTGTAGCCGGAATTGGCCCTTGTGAAGCGAGTGGCCTAACTATATTAGAATTGTCTGGATTTTCATGGCCAGTGAAGCCAACTTTGGAACTCGTTTTTCTTTTCGACACTAGGTACGTCGGTTTATTGCATAGTTGGTGCTTTCTTGTTTTGTTCATTCTAATATGCACAGCTCGTGATCAAATGTGGTGCATTATGGCCAACTTCGTCTTTTCCGCATTTTTCGTATTTCTGTTTTTTTCTATTTTCTTTTGTTAGATTGTACCACTGATTATGCACGTCATATCTTATGTTCTACATTACAGGTTGACACCGAATATTGCATTCACTTCATATAGTGCTCTATGCAAAACATGTACTTTTCATTGCAGTTGGCAACACTGTTAACCCTACTGGTGGCCTTCATTTGTTCCCTATTGTGGCAAGTCTCTTTATATTAATCACTTATCAGCATTGTATTTTGCCGTGCCCTCCTTTTTTTTTTTTTTTTTTTTTTTTTTGCGGAATTTGCACTTTCCCCCCTTGTCCAACCTTGCTGTTTCCCGAACTTCCATCCCTCATATTTCTTGAACCTATTGCTATGGGCAGCTAATTTTTTGGGAATGAACATCTCTGTTACAGCTCTTTCAATTGGCATAGGTCCCATCTTTCCCTGCAACTATCATTTTCGGAAGGTTCCCTTGTTAGCTTCAAATTGTATTTGGACCCCCGAAAAGTTTAGGACCCCTCCCGAAATAAATTCCTGCGTAGTCTATCCATATTGCTCGCATTTCATCTCTAACAAAGAAATATCAACTACTTCACGGTTTAGTTTGTGTTGAAGAGTTTGCCAGGAAAACATTGTGTAACGTTCTTCTGTAGTTATAATTTGCCATCTCGGGCGTAGTCGTGGTCAGATATTGGGTTGGTAGGTGGGTGCTGTTATTATTATCATTATTATTATTATTATTATTATTATTATTATTATTATTATTATTATTATTATTATTATTATTATTATTATTATTATTATTATTATTATTATTATTATTATTATATTTATTATTATTTATCGTTCTATGACTATACTAAGCAGAAACATGTCGCGTAAATGTGTTTGCAGTGCAGAGCAAATTGCTGTTTTTAACGAAGTGAAGTGAAAAGTGGAATTTCGCTCCTATCATAAAGAAAGCCTATCACTTGTACTTTGGCTGTAAAGTGGGAGATCTGGACAAGAAGTGAGCAGCACATATATGTTGTAATACTTGTTCTACAAATTTGCGGAACTGGCTACACGGAAAAAGGACATGCGCTCCATTTGCAGTTCCAATGATATAGAGAGAACCGACATATCATACTTCAAACTGCTATTTTTGCATAGTTCTTCCAATTAAAGGTCTATCCAAAAAAGAAAAAAGTGAATTGCTACTTATTCAAATATTCCTTGAAATGTTCGTCACTGTGCCACACTCTGAAGAACTAAAGGTTCCACAACTTCTCGTACCTTACTCCAGTGTTTCACCCGATGAAGAGAAAAAGGCGAACAATGTCGACCCACATTGTCAAATTCTGCTGCAGATTCATGGTCTTCCACCGATCCTAACTTCACACAACCAAAATATCATTATCTATTTACAAATATCAAACCAAAATATCACCATACGATACTCAACCTGAATTAAGTTACCTGGGATTGTCAAAAGTGGCGCAGAACTGGCATCCAAACTCAAGAAGTAGGGAGCTTATTCTGAAGATCTAAAAGTGTTCGTGTTTTGAACACGTCAGAATCCCTAAACAGTATTTTCAATGGAAAGTAACATATTACGTTGTAACAATGCAGGCCTAACTGGTCTTATGAGTAGACGATAATCTCGATGAATGGCATCTATTCATAGACGCATCAAAACTATTCTTCAAATATATTTTGCGTAAACTTCCACAAATTGCTGAAACTAAAATCAGGTAAGAACCCTTATTAGCACTCAAATTCGCTAACTCCTCAATGATCCTGAATTTGATGCAGTGTTAGAAAATGAGGAGAGGATTGGTGACGAATGTTTTGGGAAACGAGCGGTCTCAGAACTATAAGGAAGTAGAGGTGCACCTAATACCTTCTACCAAGCAATAGGGTGTAAAGTATCACTAAAATGCATATATTGCACTCCCACATAGATTTATTCCCAGAAAATTGTGGAGCAGTCATTGATAAACATGAGAAACATTTCTACCAAGTTATATCTATGATGGAGAAACGATATCAGGGCTACTGGAGCAACTCTACTCTTGCCGATTGTTGTTGGACGGAAAATTTCCAATTTTACCCCAATTTCCCCTTTTCTCGTACAACGCACACACACACACACACACACACACATATATATATATATATATATATATATATATATATATATATATATATATATATATATATATATAATCATGATATCATGATATCATTTGAAAGCCTATTTTATTCTGAAGAGAATGACATATAAGTCATGATACTCAAATAAATAACACTGTTCGGATTCATTTGATTTTATAGTTATCTCACTTCTTCATATATGAAATTTGGTATCGTCTAGCAGAACTGAAAAATATTTTTTCCGTCACAATTATTATAGGTATTACAATGAAACTTGGCACAAGTATTACTTATAAACTACATTAATTTTAGAGGTATGTTATATTTGGGTGCCTTTAGTCGGGGCCGTATCAGGAGATGCTACATTTGAAAAAAGGGATTTTACAAATTATCAAACGTTTGGACTTTTTTACGGATAATAATATAAATAATGATTTCAAGACATAAAGCCTTTTCTGGTTCTTAGACTGCTTTGTACAAATCTTACGTTCAACATTGTGCATAGGTGGATTAAGTTAACATGACAGAGACGTTCGTGACAATCGCATTCACCCAATGGGGCGCTAGACTCAAATAAGTTGAGAACCACTGAACTAGAATACCAACATCCATCTTCAATTCATGTACATTTGTTATGGGGGCATTGCATTTGTGCTATTCCATTAATCTTAACAAAATTTTGTACTGCAATACTATCCAATGATATTAAGAAACTTATCGGATCCGATACAGCACAAGGCACTTAGGTGTTAGGGATGTGCAGAAGAAGAGATGACAGAACTTTTAAGACGAGACAATGCTCTCCCAATACAAACTTAGATTTATTTAAGGCGAGACATCATTTTTATAATATTTTCGAGACAAGACAGACTAACGATTGATTAGTGTTCAACCGTGAATGATGCGACAGTAATTACCGAACAAACACTTTTCCTATAATTCAAACATTTCAATCAATCCTAATTAAATCTTACGTGATAGCAAACACTGACTAAAATAACATAAAGTAATCAGATTCGAAATCGCACAAGGCGATAAAGAATAATTACGATGAGAACCACATCCTCCAATATAGAAACAGTATCAATTGACATAAAACCAATCTCAACAATTGACCTGATCTGAATTGCAGAACATCGCAAGTCCACCGGAGTACTTTTGTGATTTTAGAACAAAGACAAGATTATACTTGGCATGTTATTCTGTTTAGCTGAAATTATTTTGTATTTTTTAAAATGTTTTGATTTGGATTTACGTACTATGCAAGTGAATAGCCCTTAAAACATAGATGCTAATATTAAAAAATCTCAAAATACGAAGAAACAGAGTGGACTTTGGGTGTTAAACAATTCAGGTCTTCACTTTAGTAGAGATTTCGAAACAAAGAAAATACTGCAAAACCTCTCTTAACTATCAATTTCCTAAGCCGAGCAAATCGCAAATCTCATTACTATCGATTTGTACTGAGACGAAACCATCTTTTTAGGAGTGTATTATTTTTGGGAGTGTGAGGAGTAACCACACACTTTTCTCATATATATATTTATTTACCATCTTCAACATTTCTTTTCACTACAAATATGAAGTCGGTGAACTCTGGATTTCATATGTATGTTGTGCTTTCTGGTTTAGGTGTCCTTTGACGTCTAAAACAGATAAAAATGTGAAAAAAGTGGCACAAATGATTTTTTTTCAAACAGGCGAGTGACTATTCGAGAGCTTTCCGAAGAACGAAATATCTCGTATGGGTCCGTGAAAATCATTTTAACTGCCGATTAAATTGGCAAATGGCTTCCTTCCTCACAACGAAAACGTGATCAGCTTGCTTTTGATCCGCGAGTTTTTGGCGAGGAAAAAAAATATTCCTGTCTGTTCACATTTGCTGTGCTCTCCAGATATAGCACCATGTGACTTATGGTTCTTCCTAAAAATTAAAACCGTGCTTAAAGGGAAATATTTGCACACCATTCCTGACATTGAGAGTGTCACGACAGAGGTGCTGAACGCCCTTCCAAAAGAAGCCTTCCAGAAATGCTCCCAGTCATGGGTTCAACGTTGGGATAAGTGCATTGCTAGCCAAGGACAGTACTTTGAAGGAAATTAAATCATAATTTCATATAAGCTTATTACTTTTTTCCTAATAAAATTATTCACCGTATTTTTCGATCACACCTCGTATACACTTAGAGTGAAAATATAAGCTCCCTTGTGCTTACGCAACGAGATAATAATGAAGTTTCTTTAGATATGAAGACTTTTTTTTCTAGCTTACCTGTAGAGGTGTCATTTTAGTTACAACAGTCTTATTCTGGGGGTATGAATTGTACATTAATCTTAAGAATTAACATACATGTTTGTGCTTGTAATCTGATTTCAATAAATGATAAATAGTATTGCAGAACGGCTGAAGCATAAGTAGACATGTAGATATTTGAATTATATCATTTTCTTCTTACCACCAATTGAGATAATACGATTTCCTAACACACAAACTATTTCCTCTCTTCACTCTTCATAATATTCTCCTAAACAAAGAGTAACGGAAAAGGCGATAATATTTTATAATTGAAACAAGAAGTTGTCATTCATATTTTAGTATTGATCCTTATCTTGAAAACCCTCAGTAAATTATGGGACTCGCTTTAAGAAAATCACTCTAAATGACCAGAAAATTTTGGTGGTCACCATAAAAAGGTCTTACTGTAGGAGAAAGATTTATCCCATTTCATCTGTGAGTATACATTTATCTCAAATATGACCACAGAAGGTACCGCCGACAGAAGATGGTATCACATGAATACGTTACGTGAGGGCAGATTCAATGAAACACGTCACGTCACATTGGTAACTAATAGAAGCAAATATGTTCTTCCCTCAAATCTGAGATGAATTCTCCAATACAATGTATTGTTTTCAGTCAACGAGCAGATTCTTGTTCATTATTATTCACAAAGTAGAGAAAACTGATTTTTCACTATTGATTTATTAACATAGTCCAGGATATAGTTATTAAGGTAGTGTAGACCGAAAATTATTAATGAAATATTGCAAGGATATTTGTTTTAAAAATTTTATAGGAATACTCCGATTTCCTGATGTTTCGAATTGTAGCAACATGAGATTATATCAACATATTTGTTTTCCTGTTTAACGAGCACTCTTGTGCTGGTCGCTACAAGACAGTCGTTCCTCGTATATATGCTCAAGCACGAATTAATGGTTTAATGATAACACAAACTGTTTGTCGATTAATATCAGATTCTGATAGGTTCTCATGTAAACAGATGAATCTTCCACTTCTTGTTTGGTTACGGAATCTTCCTGTTAGACGTCTCAAAATACACATCGTTGAAGGTGGGTTGTTAGGTTCTCTGTAAGATAAACTCAAGCCTTTTTTTCACGTTTCTTAGATCACAGAACATGAAATTGTGTGAATCTTTACACGTATCAAGGGAGAAAGATAAACCACTGTTATATTATTCCCATTATATTCTTTCTAGTAGCGAGTTATGCCCGTACATGCACATAAACACTTTTGAGAGTTGATGATTTCGCACCCAACGCAATATCCTGTCATTAATAGTTGTATAACTAACAAACTTTCTCCTCGTTTTGAAAGCTGTAAATCCCCATTCGGTGCAATTTGACGTTTATGCGTCCATTAGTTGCGGCATAACGTGGTTGTACAACTTCTGTAACACAGCAATTGCATTTGAAAATTATGCTCCAGACAACAATGAAATGTAAATACATATCTCTGTCTAAACTCTAAAGCCTTTATGATGGGCATGAACAAAAGCATTAGCAAATGTTTTCAACCTCAACATATTCGAAGCTACTGAATTACCAAAAGAGACAATTCATTCTACTTCCGCCTTTTAGAACTTATTATGGTTCAAATAGTTTATTATTGAACATTTTTAAAGATATTTAAAACTGGCGGATTTGCTTTACTGACTCAAGAAGAAATTAAATCGAATATGTGTGAAACTTGCTTTTCCTTCTTCTCATATTCTTGCTTTATTTGAGTCATAGTATTAAGTGAAAATTACGTTTAGTTAAGGTTCTAGGTTCTTAATTTATTTTACTGATACCATTAATCGAACTAGTGAACTTTAGAAGCAAATCTAAATAAATTTATACAACTCCACAAATGTCTATTTGTGAGACATTTAATTCGAAAGAAATTAGTCTCTACAAGCTTCTGATTATTTTTTTCTTTAATGAATAACATGTCTTAAAGTCATTGATTAATATTATCATCATTATCGCTATTATCATTATATATATTTTTCGTCACTAAGAGGTTATTGTCACATTTTGATATTTTTCAGAACAATTCACAACCACCTGTACGCTTAGTAAGAATGGCTTCTTTTAAGTATCTATCTATTCTTCTATCTTCTAATACTAGCCAAAGGCTAGTCTTCTAATATATAAAATTGAAAGTGACAATGTTTCTGACTTAATAGCACTTGAGCCAGAAGACAGATCTCGCTCAAATTTTCAAAATAGGTGAAGGTTTTGCTTAGGATTGTTTTTAACATTTCACTTTGACAGTGCAACTTAGGAGAGGAGGAAGGGGATATATATATAAATGATCAAAAATGACCTATATTAGTGTTGAATCCATAATTTTTGGGATCTCTCAGAGGAACAGTGACACTTCCTATGACGCTTAATTCCAAATTCAAACCGCAACTTGGGGGAGGAGAGATATAAAAATGATAGAAAATGATTGATATTAGTGCCGATTACATAGTTTTTGCAGTCACTGAGACAATCAATGAATTTGCGATGCTGTTTAAATCCAAATTCAGTCACATTTTCTTTTCTGTCCATAATGAAATATGTCCTCCTTGTGCGAAGAACGGGCAATCTGCTAGTAACAAAATAAAATTCAAATACTTACCAAAGAATATCTTCCTTTCTCTTCAAATGTATTTCATGTTGTACTGTTCCCTAATTTTGAGAATACTTTCTCAATGATTTCTCGTTGCACCCAGCTAATTTTCTCCACCCTACTTCATACATCATTTCGGAAGATTCTAGTGTTTTTTTTTCTTCTGTCTTTAATAATACCACCTACACAACAACACTGCACACAAACTATTACTCTTTGCTTTTGGTAATGTTTCGTTTAATGACCCACAAAACATAACGTTTTGCCCCGTAATGCATTATTTTGTAAAGCGTTATTCCTATTCTGTCTTTTACTTCCTGTTTACATTTCAGATATTAATTAATAATGCTATCTAGGGGGCAAAAAATCACCTGTTCTACTTTCGCCCTTCCAACTATTAGAGTTGACAGTTTCATTCTTATCCTTTCTCTAACATTCGTTTTCATCGCTCATTCTTCCACAGAAAATAGAACATTTAAAATTCGTGCACTATGTGCAAACTGGAATTCTCTAACGTTAAATCCTCAGGCGATAGCATCGCCTTTTATTCCTCAAAAATACGGTCAAATCTTGATATTTTGCCTTATAACAATAATAAAAAACACACGCACACACACACATACATACACACACACACACACACACACAAACACACACACAATATATTAACATATTACGTTAAGAATTTTAAAAACACGTTAGCATATATAATAGAATCACTTTAGCCAAAAAGAAATGGTCCTGTTTAAAACTTTTTTGTTGGATTACGAGTTTGTTATATGTCAGAACATGAAACTAACAGCTAGCCTTAATTAAATTGAAAGTGTCAAGAAGAAAACAATTTCAAATTTGAAAATTTTGATGTAAGGATGTTCTCTGGTGGTTTGTTAATTGTAATTCATAGTGGTTTATTAATTTGAATCCAATATAATGAAGGCTTATGATCACCACTTTAGAAGACAGCAATACTAGAAATTCCAAAGAGAGATTTCATTTCTCTCAAAATCGCATTTGATTTGGCATTCCCAATTCTCGACAATCTTCTATTATTTTTGACTGTTTAGTACATGATGTGGGAAGCTTTTTGTCTTTTTTTAAACAAGTGATGTATTGTTATAGTCTGTCTACAATAACTACAGAATTCAGTAGTTGGGGTAGAGCAAAGTGGCTTAACACTCTCCTCAGTATTGGTATCATTTGTATTCGCTTTGTAATATGATCGTTGCAAGATGACTACAACAACCATAGAATTCATTTTGAGATGGATCAGTCTGATATGGTATTGCAAGCACAGGAGGATCAACACCTTTTACTTAAACTATATGAAAAAGAAATAATAATGGAAAATTGCTGTAATGTTAACTATTTTGACTTTCTAAAATGAAAAGCAGCCGCTTTTGCCGTAGGGTTTTCAGAGAATTTCCTGCTGATCTTCCATGTATTCCCTGGAAATCATAAAAGGAACCCGTTATCCAAAAGCTTCCATCTTTCAATACACTCCTATACATAAGAAGTATATATATATATATATATATATGTGTGTGTGTGTGTGTGTGTGTGTGTGTGTTTGTGTGTGTGTGCGTGTGTGTATTGAAGTATGGAAATATATATCAAGGTGCTTCTCCGTATTAGTGAAGAAAATTGAGGTTAATTAACGCAAGAACAAACAATAGCTTCCCTTCAAGTATCATGCGTCATTAATTTTCACGGCGTTGTATCTGAGAAACATGATTTTCTTGCTAACTCTTCGATAAAGGGTTCAATAATCAATTCAAGTCGACTAAGAAAACGTGTAATATCTTACCTGAGAACTAAGGACAATAGCTTGCAGAGAAACTGGTGATGAAGGTTCAAGTTACAAGGAATACGACAGCAAAGGAAAACGTGATCGGACTGATTATATAATATTGGATTTTCTAACAATTCTGTGTGACGACTGTAATGAAATGATAGCTGATAAAACGAACGACAAAACCTATTTAAAATTAATCCCTTTACGTGATTCTAGGATATCGTTTGACATTCTACCAGATGGAAACGATTGAAATAGAACAGCATTTATGAACAGGGAAGGGGTATGAATCGTTGAAAGATTTGTGAGATGTGCTACTCTCGAGTAGTTCTTTTATCGTTGTTTTATAGATGAGGCATTCAAGAAATCACGCAAAAGAAAATAATGCTATTTTATGTTGGAAAGAAGCAATAGAATACTAAGTTATTATTATACTATATACACTAATTTATGAATAACTTCGAAAGGTTAATCTTCTAATAGACAATTCTAATTTATCAGATTAAGAGAACTATTTTTATAAAAAAAAAGAAATAAATTTATATGGAACAAGTAATGTGAAATATTCTCATATTGTGATCACATGGTTTATTTTTCTTTTCTTTTCTTTCTTTCTTTTTCTTGAAAATAGATTAACTGTGGATAGATTCAATTACAACATACCAGACCTCTATAGAAAGTTAAAATCTATTTTTTCATTTTTCTATTTTATATATATATATGACTTTAATAATGACTTCTTCTATAAGATATATCACTTTCCTAAAATGAAGGGAATTATTGTTGAAGTTCTATCAAAAAAGAATAGCTATTAGCGAAAGGTGCGATTTTCTTCCCACTATTCCTTTGTTCTTATATATATGAAAAACCGGTTTTCGGTAAAAGCTCAAGAACATGCTATTATCCCTGCTGGAAGAAAGCGTTGCAGCTTTCAAATAAATGGGATTTTAAGTTATTACTCTGTTATGAGATATTCTGATGGAGCAGATTGGTTATGGAAATGGAGCCATAAAGTTTTAGAATGACTTTCGTACGTATTTGAAACGTTTTCGTGTTACTATGAAGGAATACTGGGCATCATTTTGTAGTGACAAACACTGTTTACATCGAACGTGATGGGATGTTCTTCTTTTTCTTTCTTTATTGGATGCTTTTAGCGATTATTCTAGTAGGTGGAAGTGGACAAACACTTTTGGATATCAGAAAGAATTATTCACTGTATAATACATATCACTTTGGGTTTATTTTCAACTAGCATCAATTACCCGCTTGGTGGGTTAAATTAAGAAAAAAAATAGTAATATGTTTCGTTAGTCAGCACTTTTTACTATTACCAAAGCGCTCTTTGATATCTGTCATTTACCACTATATACTAATAGTAAGAAATGTAACCTATCCTTCGCTGTGAAAGTGCCAATTCGTTTCATGAGTGTCCTCACGTTTTGAGCTATTATAACGGTAAATTGGACTGAATAATGAATTCCGATATTCACTATCTGCAATGTACTGTTGTCAATATTTGACAATTCTACATTAAACGCTGAATGTAGAAGTGTTTTTCACTTTGTTCAAAGCTAGATTCTAAAGTACAAACGTTATATTAGGGTTCAAGCTGCTCTTTACGAAGATAAATGTTCATGAATATTATATATAAGGCGTGATTTTATGTTCTGAGAGCGCAGAAATCCATTTCATGAATTTTCCGCTTTCTCAGCTATTGACGGAACACTTGACTGAATCATGAATTTGGACGCCTACCCCGTTGGATTTATGTTTTCTTTAGCTTCCACATTTTACATTAAACGAAGTACTATCCCACTTTTACAGAAACCAACCCTTACCCCATATTTATGGACCACCTCTATAATCCTTTCCTACGTGATATCCAACCAGGGGACATCCAGGTGTTCCATCAAAAAACGGAATCAATAAACTATGCATATTACTTCTGTATGTGGGAAACTCCTAGGGGAGAATTGAACTAAGATGTAATAACGTTGTTTTGACTTATAACTCGAGATGTGACAACTTGCCAATGTAACATTATTTTTTCTTAGTCCTTATTATATCGCGCGTTTCTTTCTGCAAAATTTGTCTCAGTATTTGCCTATTCTTTATTTTTAGAAGATGAAATTCTCGGGATCATACATAATGATTTCAGTTGAGTTTTGAGAATTTTGAATTTCCCATTGGGTGAGACCTTAAACCAGGTGACCTCATGACATAGTACTACGTGACCCTAGGGATGGGAATAATTTTGAACTTCCCACGGGGGCGTAGCCTAAAACGACGTGATGTCTAACAAGGGTGTGGTATGATGTAATTGAACCGGGATTTTTGAATTAAGACTCATGGTCTTTGGCTCAAAGGCTATGGTCCATAATTTCGTAGCACCATCTCTGGACCATAGCCACATATTTTTTGGCATAATTAAAGGTTTAAATTAGGTCATAGTAATAATACTAATAATATAAATTCTGGAGTTCGTGAGGAAACTGGTACACATGGAGCATCACCTTACTATAAAATATATTGTTTATTTCTTGAAATTTACATCCTTTTTCAACACGGAGCGTATATGTGATATGGACCTGTACAGGGTGTCCGAGACGAAACGCCCTGATTTGAAACGTTTGTAATACAACATGTATTCGATACATAAAGAAGAATCATACCACAATGAATACACAATAGTTTGAAGCTTTGTTTGTTCAATCACACTATTTCCACGTGAGTTCCATGAGTGACACGAAGGAATTCTACTCGATACTCGATTTCTTTCGGGGGCCGCGGTGGCTCAGTGGTAGAGCGTTCACCTCTGGTGATCCCAGCCCCCGCCAAGTGAACTTTGTGGTGGACAAACACCGTGTGCGTGGGTTTTCTCGGGGTTCTCCCGTTTCCTCCCACTTTCTTCATTCCACCATTTCATTCATCACTCATCATCACCGTCTCCTTTAGCCTAACCGGCATAACCGTGGGACGTAAAACTTAAAGATTTCATTTCATTTCGATTTCTTTCCAGGTATTCTATAGTAGATGTGGTGTAAATGTCTCAATTGCAGCTCTAATCCTCTCAAGAACCTGTTCCAGACTTGTCACTTTGGTAGTGTACAGTCTGTCCTTAACATATCCCCACAGGAAAAATCCAAGGGAGTAATGTCAAGCGTCCAGGGTGGCCATGGGATTAGACCACCGCTACTAATCACTTTTTGTGGAAATTCGTCACTCGATGCGTTAAAAACTTCCATATGGAAGTGTGGAGGTGTTCCATCTTGCAGAAATAGTAAGTGTGGGTCTCTATGTCTTATTTGAGAGAACACAAAATTAATTAACATATCAAGATATTTGTGACCAGTTATAGTTGTCTCTGCAAAGGAAAAAGGTGGAATAATTTCATCCTCCATTAAGGCACACCAAACGTTGACCTTTGGACTATCTCGTTGATACTCAATGACCTCCCGAGAATATCCACTACCCCAGATTCGCACATTATGTCTCTTGACGTTTCCACTAAGGTGAAGTGTTGCCTCATCGAAAAACATAACCTTCGGCAAAAAAGTTGTTGTTTGAGTCGATGCACTGTACAATGTATTCAACAAACATTACACGTTTAGGTTTATCCTCGGGTTTGATATCATATTGACAATTGAAATTTGTATGCATAAAGCTTTAAGCACTTGCGTAGCAACTTGTGGATAGTTGAGTTTTGGACACCAAGCTCATGTGACGCCATACGAACGGATTTCTTAGGAATTGGTGGTCCAACACCATGCCTCTTAGCAACAGATCCTGTTTCTAGATGCGCTGCTTTCTACGCCTTGATTTTCTTGGCATCGGGAGGGTTTCTGTGGTACTCTGCCTTTGAATGTCTTTGAATTACAATAATGGACCCTAGTTCTGCATACCATCACTTGGTTTGAGACTTTTCATCATTCGTTGCCATTTTTCAGTTGATTTTTTTTTTTTAATTTTTTAAACTTTTATCGGGTTTCAGCACCTGAAATAAAAATGAATAAAAATACAAGTTAACTTGATATAACATTATAAATATAAACTTTCACAATTAATCTACCATCTACCACCCAATAAAATTGTCTGGGTTGTTAATTATGTACAGTATGCAGTATAATTGTTTGAAATTAGGGTGTTTCATCTCAGACACCCAGTATTTTATGGTGAAATTCGAGCCACCATATAATGTGTTAAATGTTTCACCTCAAAAATTGAACACTGACCCAGACTATAACATCAACAGGGAAAGGGGAAGGGTATTCTACCATCATTTGATTCTTCAAAAGTTCTGTCGTATTTCTTTTAACCCAAGAACACTGTTTCTCGTAAGCAAATTCTGTCTCGCGACATTTTAAAGAGATGTTCCAACTGCAGGATGGCTTGTTCAGTCCTCGTCACTCTTCTCTCCCCTTGACAAGGAAGAATTAAAATGTCTCTTGCAGGAGGGAGATATGCTGCTTTCACTAGAAGTGTAAAGCGCCTAGAAAAGTTCCTCGTCGTTCGAAAGAAGCAGAGTACTGGGATATCTTGATGGGGGGTGGTTAAGAAGAGTGAGTAGTGAAGTCTGGAAAACAAAACTTACATATGTACTAGATAAGAGTTAAAATAGTCATAAAAAGTGAAGGGACAGGTAAAAGTGTAAACCAATTTGTATTTAGATGACGAAAATAAGAAACGTTTACAGATGGAAGGTGGCATTTCTGAAGGTGGTAAATTTATTAAGCGTATTAGCTGTTATGACCCAAACTTCGTCCTGCTGTACACTAAAGGTTAAAGTTGTATCCAAATTAAAACTTCTAATTGTTTAAGTTATACTGAGAAAGATCCGTTATCCGGACAGTGGTATATTGCACAAATATACGGAATCCATAAGTTTGCTACGGAAATCTGTACGGAGCATACGTTACCTATATGGTACATAGGTACTGCCCTTTTTCCGCTTAGATGTTACATCATGCCGCTGCAGGATGTCTGACATCTAACAGTCTTCCGTATATTACATACGTCACATATATATTATATACGTCCATTTGTATGTGAGATCCTGACCGCCTAAATACATTTCTTCGTTTCATACGGAAAGTACGTGTAGATAGAACATTTATACGGAAAGTAGTATAAAACACACGTTTTCAGTTATAAGTTTGCTACAGGATGTTAACTGTAGTCATACGTTAAGTCCAAAAACTACAGAATTTACGCATGTAACGTACGCCTTAACGTAAGCCACATACGATTTTTCTCAGTAAACTAATGTTTATTTATTTATTAATTTATTTACTTATTGACTTTATCCATCAACTAATATGTGGCTAGAAAATATTAATTCTCAATTTAAGTATGGTTATGAACCATGTTGTAATAATAAACAGAAGAGCACGTTCAGGGACGTAGTGTTAATTAACGCTATAACGCTAAGCCTATCCAATTATTTACACATCAGTCTGAAATTATGTATTTGGACATTGCTACAATGAGTTTTATTAAAATGGATTTATTTTATAATACGCTGTTTAAACATCAAGCGAGTTGAAGTGAAGCTTCTGCAAGAATGCATTGAAGGCTATAGTCTGTTACCCTTCCGCTTTTCTCATAGATTAGGAGAGTTGGGCGGTGACAATCACTTTCCCGCCACCCTTAGCAGACGAAAACTATCTATGAAATACACAAATTGAACACGATGTAATGATAGCGGACGAATGCCGATGAAGCTGACTAAGGCTAGCCTTTCGGGTGTTCAGGAAGACAAGAGCGACAGTTTACGAAGGCCCTGAGTTCGATTCCCAGCGAAAGGTTATTAGGATTGGATATTAAGTTAAATTATTGAGGTCTTTAGATTTATATTTTTCGTAGACCTCGTATTGAGCATTCCAGTTTAGAGATCGCTATCACTTTGTTCAAAAATAATGAGAGCATTTCTAGAACATGTACATTTTAAACTTCTGATAATCGGCACGTATATGGCATCAGATTTGCTTGATTTGTTCAAGTTTAAGGTCATCTTAAGTTAATATCAGCTGGTCCTGGTCCTGATATGAGCTCATATGATTCAAATTTTAAATTTATGTCTCAAGTAATCTTGATATTTCAGTTTACATTTTCAACAAAATATATTTTAGTTGATGAGTGCAAAATTTTCAGTGAATGTAAAAATTTTAAAAATTAAAAAATTCAAACTTGGCATTTTCTAAAGGAAAGTGTTTCACTCTTAATCGTTAAACTTTATCCCGTTTTCAACTACTCAATTAGCAAAATAAACGGGTTTCGACTATTCGGTAAAACTAACGACTTTAGACTATTAATATAACTTCTGTTAAAATAAAATTTTGTCAACACTCATATATTTAATATAATTTTCAACTCCGAAAATGGTATCCAGAATTTATACATAACAGTATATAATGGGATTCCGGACTTTATAAATTCATTTTGTATAAACGCAATTAACTTGCTTTTTACTTTCGTGCAAAGAAAACGATTCAATCTTCTTTCTGTGAGAAGGTATACGATTTCAAATATTTTGCTAGAATATTTACGGGCGGCCATATTGATGACGTCATAAGTTTCAGTCTATTAGAATGTCACATTTCCCACCCTATATTATTAACTAGGTGACCTAATGACTAAATCTGCTGTGGTGGATAATCTTTAACTCTTATTTAATAATACAAGTGTAACATACCCATAAATTACAGCTGCGAAGCCACCACACCAGGTATAATATAAAATCAAGTAATTATCTTATGTGAAATGACAGAGAAAATATATTGGTATCGTTATATAAATCTACATTTTTTGTAACTACAATGTTCTTAAAATTATTGACAGTTACGGAGCTATTCAAATTTAAAATTAAAAACGAGTATCAAAAATCTTTTTTTTCCAAGTTTGGCTCAATACATCTCAAACATGGTAACATATACAAACACTGCAATTAATTATGTATAATGTGAAGTTAATTTACTTTAGTTTGGGACAAAAACGACGGTTTTAACTCTATTTTGTGAGAAATTACACTTGTTTAAAAATTCTATTGGAAATTTCACGGGCGGCCACGTTGATGACGTCATAACTCTCAATCTCCTGGTTTCCTCCCCCCCTTCTATTGTTTGTGTATATGACCCAAAGAATGAATCTGCAGTGGTGGCCAAACTTTTACACTCACGGCTACTCCCAAACTCAATTTAGCATAGGAATTCATAGCTATTAAGTATGTTTAAACCAAAAATTTTCGAACAAAATTCAAGAGATTTGACCTATCCTTAAGTTTATGAATTGTGAATAAAAGAAGACGTAAAATATTAACCACTGTGACACTCCAGATATTAGCTAGTTTGTAAAATCAACAAACTGAAAACAGATTACTAGCCAGAAAAAAACACGTTTGTGGAGAGCAAAACGAAATGCAAAGATGTCTCAAGACGAGAAATTTCTCATGTCTCGTGAGGAACACTAGTGTAGCCAAATCTTATATTTCAAAGTCTATTTTAGTATTACAAGTACATGAGCCATAGTACAAAAAATATAAATTGAAACATTGATTACGATCATAATGAAAAGCATTTACAAATGTTTAAAGATATACAGAGCGTTCGTGATTTTTACAACTTCTAGATGAAAAGAAATGAAAATTAAACAAAAAAATTAAATATTTCAGCTTAACGTCCCATGATTATATTCTTTAGGATACGGGAGACGATGATTAAAGCAAGTGAATGATGATGGAAGAGTTGGTGGAATGAGAAAGTGGGAGGAATCGGAAGTAGCCCACGTCACGATGTTGTCCACCACAAACTTACTTTTTCTGCGATCGAACAAGGAACCTCATGCACCAGAGGTAAGCGCTCTACCACTGAGCCACTCTGTTTCCCAATTTCTAGATGAAATTAAGCACAAAATATATGGTTATAAATTATGTACACTCATGTCCAAAACGATTGTCGCATATCTATAATTGCCTTTTTGTAACAATATAATATGTTAATGATTTTGCAGGGTGCTTTTAATACTGAAATATGTGTATAATCGGGAAATGTATATATGTGGTAAATTTCATAGGAAAAGAATTATAAATACGAAAATTAGAATGAGTAAAACAAAATATTGCTAAATGAACAAGAAAGTTTTATTTTCGTTTTATTGTTCTTATTTGCTGCTCTTTTGACATGAAATTTGCCACATACATGTCTTTGCCGATTATACACATACTAACATTATAAGAAATACCGGGCGAATTCGTTAACAAATTATATTCCTACAAAAACATATTTATAGACATGCGACAATAATTTTGGACATGAGTGTACATAAATTTACAAAACGAGACGAGGAAAATATTCCAAGAATCGAGACGAGACTTCCACAAATTTTATGAGAGCAACACCGTATTTAGATTTGGATATTTATACTTGTATTTGCGTAATTATCCAGTAATATATTATGATGATGTAATTTCTATCCAAACTGTATGGTTTCAATTTAATTATTTGAGAATTGATATTGATAATACAGAACATGATCATGCTTTGATGTTTATTACTAGGACAGGGACAATGACCATGTTCAATTTGAGAATTGAGATTTGTGTAACCACACGTTAGTTGTGGCAGGGCCGGATAAAAGGAGGGGCTTAGGTGGACCTATAGCCTCGGACCTAGAGGTAGAAAGAGGCCTCCACTCTGATCAAAATTTCAACTGGCTATTTAAAACGTATCATAAAGATACAATCATCATCATAAAATAAAATATGATCAAAAATATTAAACATACTCCCTTATCTTTCCTACTGTACTTTCACAGAAATGTAATATTAGGTGAAATCAGCAGGGGCCACGTATTCTTTTCTGGCCCCGGGCCTTCAGATGAGTTAATCCAGCCCTGGTTTGTGGGCAAAGTAAAAGAAAAAGATCAATTTAAACAATTACAATTGTTAATCAAGGACTATCTTATCCGCTAGTGTACAGCGAAACGAAGGCTTAGAGGAACAACTAGTAATAGTAATAATAATAATAATTCTCAAATTTTAGTCATTTTGACCTAATGTTGACGTCCCGAAAGATGATAAAATTGCTGAAACTCCATTTTACACAGGAATGTTATCAACATTGCCAATAGAAAGAAACAGACAAAAGTTTGCCAGTACCTGTGTACTAAAGAGGTCATACCAGCATCCAATTTTAAAACTAAAGTAACTACTGGAAAAATATCATCACATTTTTCGGCAGCATACGAGAAGCTGCAGCTTCAAGATTGTGAAGCAGTAACGCTAACGATTTAAGTCACATTTCCTCTGGTAGGTCAAATTTAAAACAAGCAAATAAAAATTTTAAGGCTTTGTCCCAGAGAAATAAGATGTTAATGTACCCCTTTAAAAACACACACACGTTATACTTTACATTGTGTTAGTACTTCCATAAATTGTATTTGCTCAAAATCGAAAAAAAAAAGTAAATAAAAAGAAAGATTGATAAATTTGAGAATCCACAAAAATCAAAATCTAATCATTGCGAAATCAATATCATTATCGCAACTGTTCCAGTAAATTTCTTAATTGTAAGAGTTAATTAAAGACAAATTATTATACAGGGTGACTTTTTTAAAACTCACGGATTTCATTTGAGTCTAGAACTTCTAACTGAAGTCCAATTTTCATGCGGTTTGTGGCAAATGATCAAAGAAGAATGGAGATTTATGGAACTATGTTTACTGGTTTAAATTCATCCGGGATAATATCGGCCAAGCCGAGAAAAAAGCAAATATTCACCAGTGTGCCTTACAATTGGAGTGAGGTCGGTGCGGTGTGAAGATTTGAGTTTTCTTTGTTAGATGGCAACCTCGCCAAAGTCAATAAGAAACAACAGTAAACTGGGCCGTTGCATTGGGAATTGTGCTGTACAGTTCTGCGCTACTGTGTGAGTATGATCAGAGCTCAGTGAGAATAGTGTACTCTTTGGAACAACACGAGTTTATCGTTAAAAGTTTTTGGAGCACATAATCTGTTGTTGTTACGCAAAGAGCACTTAGAAACAAATTTGCCTCACGTTCTGTCCTAGACAGGAACATAATATGGCCGCTAATGAATAAATCGAAAAAAAAATAGGACTGCTTCTGAGTGAGACAGGGAAGCATCAAACCCCGCAGGTGAGTATTGTGGAAGATGTCAGTTATCGACTGCTTAGGTTGCCCAAGAAATCTCTCCGTCGTTTGTCGCAAAAAAAAAGTCTGTAGCTATTCGCAATGTGATTTATCTTAACTTGTATTTTCACTAACACTTAATTTGTATTCTGCAATTTCGTTTCAAAAATCAAAAATCTCATTCCAATTGTTAGTTACACTGGTGAATATTTGCTGTTTTTCTTCAGGCGTGGTTGATATTACCCCGGATGGATTTAAATCAGTAAACGTAGTACCATAAATCTCCCATTCTTCCTTGATCATTTGCCACAAACCGCAAGGAAATCTGACTTCAGTTAGAAATTCTAGACCCAAATGAAATCAGTGAGTTAAAAAAAAAATCACCTTGTAGATGTTAGTGCGAACTGCGTAAAATAACTTCTGAAAGACGTAAGGGAGCATATTCCTTTCATACATGCTGTTTTCTTTAAATATACAATTACATTATACATATGTAAAATTTCAAGAAATGAACGTCTTCAAGAACTATGCATTACTTTTAAATGTTTCTCTTTCTTCCTTTTTACAGGCGGAGATACGAAGCTGGAAAATCGTGTAAACGTTCCTTACTGCATGACAAGGTTGACAAATAATTCTGTAGTTGAAGGAAAGTTGGGTGCCTTTAGAACTTCCAAAACACTTCTAGAAATTCTTCTCAGATCTGTGAACCTGTCATCGCAGCTGACAACAAATTCACTTGAAATTGTGTCTTAAAACGCTGGGAGAATTGTACGTACAACCACTTCAAGCTTCCTATTATACCATCTACCCTAGACATATTATGTATTTGTCATAACTTCTGTGCTTGCTTGTTTGGAGCACAAAAATCGAACGTCTTCCACGCAAACCAAACAAAAGATGTACCATCTTGAATAATGCTGTTCTCACAACGTGGGTAGAACACAACACTGAGTAAACAACTGAGTCCGTTCAATTATTCACAAATACAGTCTATTCAATTACTTTTATAGTAAATCATAAATGGGTGATCTTGGTAAGAAGCTTCATCATAGATATATGGTTAATTACGTGCTTGCGGTAGGGAAGATCTGGATTCAATTCTTAGTGGGAGCTCATGGGGTTTTGCTGAGAGAAAATAAGTGGTAACCTAGTCGAGGTTAATGGACAATTTGGTTGCTAGAACCAGTTAATAATTTGCAACAACCCTTCTGAGACAAAAAGGGTTAACTTTGCGAGGTCACCAGTAATCAATCGAATAAGGTTACTGGAAAATGCGTAGAAACAATACCGTGTTTGGTTGTTATTAACCTATAAAATTGGTTACAAGAAGGTAACAAATTCAAGAAGGTTAATTTAATTTAAAATTCTGTGTTGTTGTCAACCGATTTTCACACAAGGTAAATATAGCCCTTCAGAACTTGTTTAGTGGTAACACTGCATTACTAGAAGCACAAAAAACAACATCGCCATTTGCAATTTTAAGAATGAGAAGTCTTAACAACTATGAATACGTCCGAAGGAATAGGGAAACAGTTATTAAAATATGGATTCTACATGAATTAATATAAAAATGCGAAGAAAAGTTTATTTACGGATGTTTATGCATTTTCTGACATTTAAATGAACATAATCTGATGAGCCATGTTTCTAGTGCAAATAATCACACGAGAGGGTAGTACTCCTAATCATGAATTCAAAAAATTCACATACTCAAAATAATAATTTCGTGAGGAATTACAAGAAATATAATACGTTGTATGTTGTTTGGTTAATGTCAAATGTACCGTACAATGCTTTCCTTATAGGAAAAAGTAAAAGTTCCTTTCAAGTTGTAGACTTATGTCTTACGTGAAGAGCTTATTTTTAAATGGGAGCATAGTTTGAATTCGTTAAACACACTTATCCAGCCGGCGCAGTACAGCTTTCGTAACGAGTCTAGACTGTCTTCTTTGCGTATGTGTGGACGCACGGCGATCTGAATTCAGTTTCGGACGTTAGGTTAGGAGAGATCTAGGGTTTTACCCAAGTGGAAGCCTGCTGAAGTACAGTATCATGGTGTATTTTTTGTTCATCATTTCTTACCATTTCGCTTCGCTTTACTCACTTCACTGTTAGCTCAGCAATCTTTCTCATCGTTTTTGGTATCTAGCTATGGATACCGGCCAGGCTTCAGGATCATCAGCTTCCCGGGTATCCATTATATCTACGAAGGTAGAAAAGCGGAAGCCTCGTAGGGGAAAATCTGAAGCTGAAATAAGCCGAGATCGATCTCGCTCACCTATTAGCAGTCCAGTACCGTCATCACAATCGCCACCATACAGATTATCACAGCATCTCTAGTTCAGACGATAAATGTGTCATCATCGATGAGGATTTTCTTCCTCTACCACCTCCGAAGCTACAACCGAAAGTCTATAGTTATCTTCTTCAAAACTACGATCCTAAGTACCGGAATGCGAAACTGCTTCTCCAACAAATTCTGAAATACCGACCACGCTCTGAGATATCTCAAGTAGTAGAGACCGAGAACGGCTTCATCATCAAATCACCATCAGCGAACTTCTTTACCACTGTCCGAGACAAGCATAGCTTTGAAATCTTAGAGAGAAACGCAATCTTATCTCCGCTGACCAGTTATAGGCAGAAACAACGCCCACCTCCACGTCAACCATCTAACATGCCGGTAGTGGTCCGTGGGGTTGATCCATAAATAACGGATGCAGAAATTGAAGACTTCCGAGAGAAAGCCTACTTCTTCAAAAAATGTATCCGTATTCGGAATAATCAGGAACCTACTTACATGGTCCGGATCTTGACCACTTCGCAAGACACGATAAATGATCTGGATAACGGCGTTTTCATCTTCAAAAAGCGACATCGTGTCAAACCTTCACAATCACCAGCACCACATCATCTTAGATGCGAAAGATGCCAGGAATACAACACGCACTCCACTGATCGCTACACTAACCAATTCAAATGCGGTTACTGCACTGGACCTCATCCAAATCACACCTGCACTAATCTTCAACAAGCTCCTACTTGTAATACTTGCCATAAAAGATCCCACCCATCTTACAGTTATAAATGTAAATATCGGCCTACTCCGGAACAGACTAAACCAGAACTCGTAGTACCATTACGTACTCACAATGCCCAGAACCAAACAGTGAATACACCATTGGAACCCAACCAATTTGTTACCCTTCATCAATTATTAGCATTCATCACTTTGACACTTCAGAACGTCCATCCTTTTGTACGACCACTCATGTTACAGCATGTTCAACACGCCTCTCGCAACCTTTCTCATCTCGACTTCCATGCTACCTATAATGGTCCCTACGTCCATTTCCATGCAACTCCACTCACAACTACAGTATAAATCTATCTTCAATATGGCTTTTATCATGGCTCTAATATTCTTATTCCTCAAAATCCGCTCATTTTTTACTCATAAAATTCTGTTTGAGCAGCTTCTACTAGAAGAAAAAGTCAATAATGTTCTTCTAAATGAAACGCATCTCACTCCCAAGCTCACTTGCCGTCTTCCAGGCTATCAAATCCTTCGCCAAGATAGTACCCTACAAGCCTGCCGCAGCAATGGCGGAGTTGCCATAGGTTTCTCACCTCACATACCTTACCGTCTTCACTCTGCTCCGCTCCAAAATCTACCAGAACACGTCATTACTACTCTCTATTATAAAGGCACAAGACCTAAATGGCACAAGACCTAAAAATCATTTCGCGGCACAATCCCTAAACGGCACTAGACCTAAACTTCACAAGTCCTAAACGGCTAAACTTCACAAGACTAGTGCCTATATTTTAGGTCTTATGCCGTTAAGGACTTGTGTCGTTTAGGACTTATGAATGTTATCCTAATGCAGAAGGAATGATATTAGTGTGAAATCCAGTTTTATGGGTCGCTGAAATGAATAGTGACGCTCCAAATAGCGTTTAAGTTTTGCACCATCCCCATCGGCAGAGGATGAGGAGGAGGTGAAAAATAAAATTTCAAAATATATTGATTTTTTTTTGTCGAATTCATATTTTCATGGTCGGCAAAACGTCTGACCCATTCTCAATGACTTTTGAAAGGTAGTTTGTACCAACTTCCAGCTCGGCTTTTTAATCACATCAATTTAATTAAAGTCGTATTTTGTGAGGCATCGGATGTTCCAATATTTATGCCAAAAGTAAATTTTCTTCTGCATTGTTTTCATTAAACTTTCATTAAAATAAATATGAATAAGGGATTCAGATATTTTTTATAAACTTGTTCTTCCCGTGCGAAGAATGAGCATTTCACCTACGGAATATATATAAATATATATAGTGTATTCTCTTGCGGTCGTAAACTATATTGAAAATAAAATATATATCCATCTTTTTGAGTGAACATTTTAAAAA
This sequence comes from Thermobia domestica, assembly GCF_964235325.1. Classification (NCBI taxonomy): domain Eukaryota; kingdom Metazoa; phylum Arthropoda; class Insecta; order Zygentoma; family Lepismatidae; genus Thermobia; species Thermobia domestica. The sequence goes on along the minus strand of NC_137459.1, from coordinate 43,121,269 downwards.
AACAAAGTATGTGAGCAATTTAAATAGAGCACAGAAAAATGACATGCATAAAAAAGAAGTTTCCTATCGAAAAATAACTATTGATCATGTAGAAGCAAGGTAAAATTGAATTACTAATATTTTTGTTACAAAAGGAAGGATTATACATGTCTTTAATTATACATCGTCTATCGCTTTTCACATTTAAGTTCTCTCGCTCAGTCAATGTTAATTCCATATTATGCTCTTCTAGAGTTTATATGTGAATTGTACGAGGAGAATGCGAATACAAATAGCACTGTCGTACACAAACATATCACATTTAAAAGAAAATTCTAATATATATATTAAATTTTTTAGTATTGTACGATTAATTGGTTATCAAATATATTTGTACTCGAAATGTATTTTATTAGATTTCTAATTACTTGCTTATTTGCATTTATTCCAGTCTATTTTCACACCCATCCAAGTGCCAGTGATTCTTGTCGAGTTTTCAAACTGAGAAGTCTTATAAATACTTGTTTTGGAACTAAAGGTTTAATAAAAATGCAAGGTAAGCAATAAACATCAATTTTAACACTAAAGCAATAAATTTGAAATTTATATGTGTAACAAATATTACACTTTTAATTATTTCATCATATCTTCAGGTTATAAAATAAATAAAACACCTGAGACCGAGTTTGGAACTCTCGATCTTCAAGTTTCAGAAGTTCTTTACGAAGATTGTGTGCCTCAACACGCTCGGTTACTGTCTACATATGCATATCTTTATTTATTTATTTATTTATTTATTTACTAGCTGAAATACCTATTCTTCGCATGGGTCAGATAAAATATCTATGGTTACCTGCCTATGCAGGTGGTCCCCGGGCCTGCATACAATGGTAGCTGAATTTGAAAGTCATCGCTAATGGAATTGTCACCATTGATCTCAGCGACTGCGAAAACTATGAATTCGACACTAATATCGGCCATTTTCTACTACTTTCACTTGTCCCGGTAACCCCCCTCCTTCCCGATACTTCCTTGGTTCGAATTTTGAAAAAGAAAATGCTTCATCTTGGTCTGGGGCTTGGACCAAGGTCAGTGATTTATCCAGAATTTTGAACTTAAGGGTGGTGTTCAAAAAGTCTGGGGGTGCAATCTTACATTAAGGTCGTATACTATAATCGTCTTTTTAATTAGCTCTTTTTTACAATCTTTAAAATTCGTTGATGCAACGAATGATTGTATTGGATTTCCTCCCTCAGCCACAGTCAATTAGCGTTTACTTTCTCATGCTTGATGTGACGTCGTTGATCGGTTGTTCTGACGATCACAGCTGTGTAAAGATTGATTTCCATTCAATCTTTCGTTGCATGCTTTGCTTGAAAATTTATCTTGTCGAAAGTAAGTTGCTTTATTATATTGCCACTTAAAAACAAGAATTCAAAATTTTAAAAAAGTCAAAATAACAAGATTTTTAATGGTGTCTTTCCGTTCTGAATAAAGGCCCTCCAGCAGTTTGTAGAAAATATCTTTTCTTTAGGCAGAGCGGGTATTCTCGTTCTGTCTAATCTTTCGCGCGAGGAATTCTGTCCAGGAAGGAATTTCTTCAAGAGAATTTTTCTTTAGTAATTGTAACAGATTCTGTAAGAAGAATAACTATTTCTTTAAATCTTATCATAAATTTTAGATGTTATTCTACTTGTTCTTCTCGGAAAAATGACTAGATACTGTTCTCTTGTTAACAGTGTTATTCACATCTATTTCAGTAAAAATGAATGTGGTTTCAGAAAAAAAAAGCTACCTGCAAAGAAATGGAAAATTAATTGACTCAGTTGGAAGAAAGCCGTTTGACATAGTAACTGAAGCGAAGATAAAACAAACTTACTTCGGTCTACAAACAAAACTTTATTCAGTTTCCCAGTAGTTCACCTCCAACATACTAAGGCTTGTAGTTAGGGGCGGCTTTAGGATTTTAATTTTGGGTAGGCTCGCTTCCTCGCGTATGAATACATATGCACATTTGATTGATTAACGACAATAGGAAATTACTTTTACAGTAGTGGTTGATGCTGTTTGTTAAATCATTATTTACCATTAATATAAGAAGTGGAAAATATATTTACTCTTTATTGTATGTTTTAGTGTTTATATACTTTTCATTTTTTGGGGTAGGTACTTACCTACGCGGCCTACACACTAAAACCGCCACTGCTCGCAGTACGTAAAAGGTGCCACAGTTCACATTCCTAAGACATGTTTGGCCACATATTAAGCAAACAATGCAAAATGATGCATAAGACGACCCTTATCCCCGATTATCTGACCTTTTGATTTGATTGAAACTACAAAAAACATACAAGTATTTCAATATTGATATTGATATTTTGTATTGCTGCTATTTACATTGACAATATAAATACGAAAATGCAACTATATATGGTACTATTGCATATAGTATAGAATTATGTATATAAGACAAATCAGTTGATAAGGTGATACCGAAAAGGAAATTGTGATGTAGAACACTAACATTCTTATGCATACTCATGCATTGTTTACTTTATGTATGGCCAAACATGTCTTGAGGATGTGAACTGTGGCACCTTTTACGTACTGCGACTCTTAGCATATTAGAGATGAACTACTGAAACAGTGGATAAAATCTTGATGTGAAATAATTTGATATTATACCGAATTAAGTTTATTTTATGTTCGTTTCAGTTACAATGTCAAACGGATTTTTTGCAAATGAGTCAATCAGTTTTCCATTTGCCCGCAGTTATTCTTTTTATAAGAATCACATTCATATTTACCAAAGTGGATGCAAATAACACTGTTGATAAAGAATTGTATCCTCGTCGTTTTTCCGAGAAGAGCAAGAAGAATAACATCTAAAATTTATGATGAAACTTGAACAAATAGTTATTCTTCTTACAGTCTCTGTTATAATTATCAAACAAATTATTACGAATGCAGAACAAAATTCAAGAGGACAAACCCCAAGGAAAATTCAGACAAAACGGACTAAATTCAAGCGACAGAATCATAGTTGCAGATTAATTAAATAATTTTTTTTCTTCAACTATTATGCATCTAAAATGTTATCTGAAATTCTTCACTTTACGGAAATAACATTTAAAAAATGCTGAAAACCCAATAAAAGACGTAAGACTGTTATAGTAAGTATATATTTCACATTTCGATATTTGCTTTAAAAAATCTTGATCAGTATTTCAGAATTGAAATAAATATCTATACATTACTCCAAATAAAAGACTGTTATATTCTACCACACAAGAACGACTTTTTAAAAATCAAATAGTATCACAGTTACTTTTCGTAATTAAAATGAATGGCCTTAGAATACTGTAATATGCTAAACGTATTTCAAATGTATTAAAGGTATACTAAATAGGAATACCCAGAACTTTTCATATGGGTATGAGCGAAAGTAATTAAAACTAATCTGTCCTTTTATTATAACATTTTTACGTTTCATTAAGTTTTCAGCATTTTAAAAGAAAGAAAAATTATTTCAGTTGAAAAAATACAGATAACATTTTAGAATGTATAACAATTGAAGGGAAAAATAATCATATAGGATGTGCACTGGTACATTCAATATGTACTCCTGTGAATTTGTCCCTTGGATTTTGTCCTCGTCAAAATTTACCTTGCATTTCGACGGCTTGGAGTTAGTTCCCGCCCTCGTTATTACAGCCATTTTATACATGAGTTCCGATCTGCATACAAACACACTAGGAGTCAAGCTTTTCGGTGCTGCATTTCCCTAAAAATTTTCTCCTCGCATAAAATTCCCTGTCTCCAAAGATTAGGCAAAACAGGAATTACCGTTCTGCCTAAAGACAAGATCATTTAAAATATTTTCTACAAGATCCTGGAGGGCCTTTAGGCAGAACAAGAATGAATGTTTTTAATATTGCACTCCCTAGTTGGGGTGTGTGAGGAATTTATTTCCGAAAGGGTATCCGAAAATTTTAGAGAGGTGCTGGGAGTGTAGATAAATCACTGACCAAGGTACCCATGACCACAATTTGGTAACTCTCGGTTCACTAGTCTGGTCCCCAGACCGCACATAAACAGACACACAAACAAATTCTTTATTTTATTTACATTAGACTTAGCAAGAGTTTCATTCCCATCCGAGGAGGGGCGGGCCTTGGAAGCCAATATCTTCTCTGTGACCGGAGATTTCAAGTTTATGGAGTATTTAATGTGTAGAATGGTTACAGGCTGTATAATATTATGAATTGAAGTAGGAAAACATATAAGGGTGTACGCCTTGCAACTACTGTCTATATAAAGAACGGAGGGAAAATGCAATTCCCTCTATATAGACCTGCAGGAATGGTGATGTATCTAGGCTCACTTTTTTGGACTTAGTCTCTGAAAAGGTTTCCAGCATTATCTGAACAGAACTGTACAAACATTAATATAAATGCTTAAGTTTCGCGTATAAACACGATAAACTTCAAATTAAATAGAAATCATACACGTATCACGTATTTGTGTATCTATTTACAGAAATTAGAATAGCATTTTATTATTATTATCATACATGTGAACGTAACCATTGTACAACATGCACTTCACAGATACTTAAATCAAGTCTACATACCTGCATACATGAATGAGTTTCCAGTTTGCTGACGCAAATTCCGTCAACATAGCCTTGTGTATATGAGAGTAATAATATCTCCCCCAAGCAGACACTCGATGTTTACTGCTTAGAAGCTTAGTTGCAGATGGTATATTTATCTTTGTCTCCCACTGATGTGTGTTTTCGGAGACAGGGCTGTCTGTGACCATGCAAGCAAAATTTATTCACTGCCTGAAGCATGTGTCCCAGACTTCTACTTTCGTGTGTGGGAAATTCGAGTGGAGAATAATCTTCTGTCATGATCTATACGACATCTATTAATCTAAGAACAACTCGCAGAACCCAAAAGATACCTTTCCGGTATATTTCTCCAGTGCATTGTTCTCCTATTTTATTAATTTTTTTTTAATTTGTGGAAAAGAACCCCTGTATTTGTCATATAACTGCTTCTTCTAGATAATGCTTTATATTAGACATACTAAAATTTAATTTCGTGTTATTAAAAAATAAGAATTATTTCAGCTATCTTGTAAACCATTGTGGGATTTTACAGAGGTTTCAGTCTTGTAGAAAATCAGCCAATCAGAATACTATATTCCGATACCGTATATCATCTATCTATCTATCTATCTATCTATCTATCTATATATATATATATATATATATATATATATATATATATATATATATATATGTATGTATGTATGTATGTATATATATGTATGTACGTATGTATGTATGTATGTATGTATGTATGTATGTAAATTGAAAGTGACTATGTGACTTTATAATCCTTGAACTACCAGATCGATCTTGATCAAATTTTCAACATAGATGAGGTCCGGGTTTGGATTTATTTTTTTTTTATTTTATTTTTTTTTTTTTTTTTATCTTTTCACTTTGACGGTGCAATTTGGGGAAAGGAAAGATATGTAAAAATTATCGAAAATGACCGATATTAGTGTCGAATCCATAGTTTTCGGAGCTGTTGTGATCAACAATGACACTTCCGATGCCGTTTAAATTTAAATTCAGCCTCATAACTTGGAGGAGGGGGTGAAATATATAAATGATCGAAAATCACCGATGTTAATTTCGAATCCATAGTTTTCGGGGTCCCTAAGATGAACAGTTATAATTCCGACGCCGGTTAAATCCAAACTCATCCCTGAAACTTGGAATAGTATATATATTCAAGGGTCGGATCCAGGATTTTCAGAGGGGGTGCGCAAATAACTACCAGTAAATTTCAATTGAATTGGAATTTTTTTTAATGCCTTTAGGCATCTGCTGTGTGAATGAGGAAATCCTCTGAAACTGCCAAGTGTTTGTTCTCGGTGAATACTTTTCTTTCAACTCTTAGAAAATTGACTTAAACTGTCGAATTTGCAAGACTTCTCTTTGTTTTAAGCCCAAACGGAAACATGACAGCAGCTATTTTCGGAAAGTCTTGCTATTTTCACTGCTAGCTTCTCACGTTAGGTAGTGTATATTTACAATGAAGGTGGGAGGGGTTGTAAATAGATAATCAACATAGACAATCTAGGCAACTATTTAAGATACGAAAAAATGATAAGAGAGCAATGTTGTTGGAAAGTATGTGTTGTCAATCTAAAATGTTGGAATTTTCGGAATTTGACTAACCGTTTGTACTCTACAGTAGTATAGCGCCCAACGGTAAAGGAAAATGCAACGTTGCCACGTCTTTGTTGGACAACAATGAAAGTAAGTGTGTATAATTTGAAGTATCCTGGACCAAGAAGAATAGAAGGGACGGCCACATTGAAGGATATGAGGAAGGATCACACTCAACGTTAATCGAAGGCAGTGGCGTCACTATCAGAAGCGGAGGAGGACAGGTACGAAAAAGAAATTGAATTGAATTTACTCACGGCAAGCTGGTATTAATTGCTTAGTGATGTCAACGAGATGAGACAAGACGACACTTGAATAAAATTAGAAAGGGCTTAAGTGCCAATACTCATAAACCAGAGAAAAGTCTATAATCATGAGCTATCGCAATAAAGTTAAACGGGTACTACAACCATGCGAGAGCTTTAAAATTGAAGCAACAACTTTTAAGCTTTAAACTAATTACAAACGTATTCTTCTTGGCACTATGGCAACTTTGAACGATACAATTTAATTCTACTTATTGCGGCACTTAGTTCCTTTCTCGTTATTCAATTGTCTCTTCTAGAAACAGAAGCGCCAGTTTCCATACGAGTTCAAACAAGACAGATTAATTATCTTGTACCCAGCCGCTGGTGTAGGGGTAGCGTGTCGTCACACGGTATTTGGGTAGGTCAAACTTGGCACAAACCGTGATCCGACGGGCAATATTGACTAAGGTTTTTCCTGGTTTTCCTCAATCCCCCCGGGTGCATGCCCGGATAGTCCCTTATTTCAGTCAAGGACCACTTCCTTTTCCAGTCCTAGACTCACCTAAATGGTAGATGTGACTTCGGAGTAGAGGCCCGATATCTCCTTGTGCCATTTCGTTTAATAAATAAATAAATATTCTAGAGAGGTGAGCACCGTTATTCATCTGCAGGTCTCGGTTCGGCTAATAAATTTGTTGAATTATATCATTTCGTTGAATGATTGTCTGTGTATGAGTTTTCGAAACGAAACGAGACACGAGAATGTTCTGGTCTCGTGATCAATACTGCTTATGTCATTACAAAGGGATTAAAAATGTACAGGGTGCGGCACGTAATTAAAACCGGCCCGTAAAGTGAACGCATAAAATGAAATGTAATGTATTGAATATGATTAACTACAACACATAAATGGAATGTAATGTATTGAATATGACTACTCACCTTCACAGCAGGTGCTGGAAGTGTCCTCCACCCACTTCAACACACATGTGAGCACGATTGAGGAGATTCATATATACCCTTGTCAGTTCTTGTGTTGTAATGCTATTGGTGACATCCTGGATCCTAGTCTTGAGTTCTTCAATTGTGTGTGGATTTGTTTCGTATTAGGGATGGCCAATTCCGGAATTTTTACTTTCCGGAATCCGGAATTTAAAATCGGAAAATTCCGGAATTCGGAAAAATTCCGGATTTCGGAAAAAATCCGGAATTCGGAAAAATTCCGGAATTTAGAAAAAATCCGGATTTCGGAAAAATTCCGGAATTCGGAAAAATTCCGGAATTCGGAAAAATTCCGGATTTCGGAAAAATTCCGGAATTCGGAAAAATTCCGGAATTTAGAAAAAATCCGGATTTCGGAAAAATTCCGGAATTCGGAAAAATTCCGGAATTTAGAAAAAATCCGGATTTCGGAAAAAATCCGGAATTCGGAAAAAATCCGGAATTTAGAAAAATTCCGGATTTCGGAAAAAATCCGGATTTCGGAAAAAATCCGGATTTCGGAAAAAATCCGGATTTCGGAAAAATTCCGGATTTCGGAAAAAATCCGGAATTCGGAAAAATTCCGGAATTCGGAAAAATTATTTTTTCTTTTTGTAATCCTAAGAATTTTGTTCAAACGCAAACGAACAAATTTCCTTTTTGTAATCCTAAGAATGTATGATGCAAATTAAGCTGAAACTTACATCCTAAAGTATACACTACTCAATCTTCCCATGGTTAATGAGATGTAGTCCAAAAGTACGATGTACTTCTAATATTTAATTTTTGTTTTACTGTGATATTGTCCAGAGGTAAGACATATATCACACTGAGATAAACAACTTGACATAATGAAGATGTTATCATACGTAGTTTTCCAGAAAATCGTGAGAAACTAATTTTTGTGAAGTTAAAATATGCGTCTCTTGTTGCCAGTGGGATGCAATTGATAACTTTTATGCTGGAATAGTCTTATTATTATTATTATTATTATTATTATTATTATTATTATTATTATTATTATTAATAATAATATTATTATTATTATTATCAATCGTTTATGTACTGTAAAAGAAAAATGTGAACCGTTAAGTAGTAGATTTTATCTGTTGTTTTTTGATATCTTCTAACAGTAATAACAAACTGCTTGTAAATACGCAATGATTATCAAGGACAATGGCATATTAATGTAAGGACTACTCTGCAGACTAGCAATAAACAATAACAGATAAACAATAGTTGCAAAAAAAAAAAAAAAAAGTAACTAACTTGGGCACGTCAGAATGTTCGCGAGAATATAGGGACGCATTGAGACTAGCAAAGAGCGTGCTATTATCATTACTCATAGGGCCGTACGATGGAGGCATTAATGTTAATGGCTCTAATGAGCACTTACTTGCTCTAACGGTTAACCTCATTTTTGAGATGATTCTTAGAAGGGGCGTGTTGGCATGCAGTTAGAAGACCTATATCCATTATTTAAAAAGCACACGTTATCTGTGGAGTACTAACGATTTGCGTCACTATCGAACACTAACGTAGCACTAGCGACGTTTAAAGTCGAAATTGGAGTCTGACATAAGTGGCTTGTCAACTTCACGGACATTATATTTTCCTTGACGAGAGAATTTTGCGCCCAGGAAATTTGCGCCCTACCACAAAAATAGGAAAAAATGCGCTCGCAATATATTTGCACTGGGATGTTTGCGCCCTACCCCAAAAAGAGGGGAAAATGCGCCGGCTATATATTTGCACTGGGATGTTAGCGCCCTACAATTCAACTTATTTTTGTATTGTGTAAAGTAACTTCCACTCACACTTGAACTAGGCTTGCCTATCATCGTCTCAGTGAGTTACTCCATCCGTTATAATATTCCGAACAAATGAAAAAAATACAATTTTAGTTCACTAAAGGGCAATCCATACAAATACAATTTTTCATTATACTACAAAATTTACAAAAAAGTATAAATGACTGATATATAATTATTAATATAATCAAAGAGTATAATTTAATCTACAAAAGGTTGTTTGGCTCTACCCAGATATCTCTGTTCACAATCCTTGCGAGTTGTTTGGCTTTTCAGGACACAAAATATAGAAAAGAAAATGTAAAGTGAATGTAAAATCAGTTCAGTAATATTATCAAGAAAACTATGTACAGTGTGTTTACTTGCTGGAATTCAAACACACAATTGCGTTCAGTTGTTCTTTCAGAAAAAAATGTTCCGGGGGGCACACTTAGTATTCCGGAGGGGGGTCACTGCTGGTACTATTCTATTTATTATTATATTATAGACGTATTATTTTGATCTCCTCCGAGGGGGCACTCTGAGAGCTCTGGGGAGGCCAGTGTTCCCCCAAAATCATCTCTGGAAGAAGCAGTGATTGCTTTGATCCGTTGTGTTCTTTTGGCTTATATTGAAGTTTATTCTCCCCTTATATAGCCACAATGAAAATAAATCACAAATGGCATGGTTGTGGGGAAGGATTGTTTATGCTGTAATGTCAGCCCCTCCGAGCAAATGCGTAAGCTCCAATAGGTTCTTTTATTTCGCAGGGCTCAACTTCCCGGTGGAGGTACATCGCAGGCGCAATTTTCCCTGTTCTTGAGGTAGGGCGCAAATTTCCCAGACGCAAAATTCTCGACACCGTTCGAATGACCTCGGAAAACTATATCTTTTTCAATACTTTTTTATATTCTTTTACTCGAGATTTCTTCATAGCTTCTTATTAAAATACTTACTAATATATCCTCATTTTATTGTCCTAACCAATCAATATGGGTATGTTGTCAGTAAAATATTTAGATTGATCGAGCCTCTGGTGTGTAACCACAGTATTTCATATCATCCCCCCATTTAGAAATCTTGGCTAAACGAACCAATATATGTTGCCAATAAAATAGTTTAGAATGATTGAGCCCCTGGTAAATAACCACAGTATTTCGTGACAGACCCCCCCCCTTCCTATTACCATATTCTAGCTACATGTCTGACTCAGCTAATTCTCTACATTCTTTACCAAGCACACATTTTCTAAAGCGGAAAATGCTCTCTAAATACCTAAGCTCATTATTTTCAGCAGATGCACAAATTGGGTAACATTCTATCTACATGAATGTTATATATATGTCGAATACTGGAAACCGCTTCTCGCTATCTATTACCATATTTACTATATAATGATTAACGTTAAAACCGGAAATGGTTGATTTCTACCGCTTCCGGTTTGAATATTACATTCATCAGGGAACTCGATTCTTAACTATTGACTCTGTACATCATGGCCAAAATTGATGGTAATCCATCAGATAGTTCTTGAGACTGTTTGCTTCACTGACGGACAGAATGAATATATGGCTATAGAGTTTTGATAATCTAAATTCGTTAATGAGTGATGATGGAACAAATATAAGAAAGGTAGGCCTTCCACCGGGAAAATTTTCGAACACAAAATTAGCCATCGAAAACCCACATGTCCTGGGTTAGAATACCATAGATGAAAACTCTACCACTGAGTCATCAATCACCCGCTTATTAGTTTTATTAATTATTATATTAATATAAATTAATGAATGCCTGCTTATGTTAATTATTGAACAATTACATTGTACACTTCGTAAAGTCAAAAATTATAAATTTGTATTTACTGTACATACAGTGAGCGCAGAAAGTGTTCGTACACCTATGCTATTGAAACGAGAATGCCTGCGAAAAAGAAACAGAAAATTTAAGAAGTGTAATAACACACACAATGTGAATAATGAAAACTAAGCTTTATGAATGTATCAATAAAGAACCACAAAGACAAGTTTAATGGTCAGAAAGTAAATAAATTCCGTAGAAAGTGTATAGAGTAAACGCAAAAAGTGATCGTACACCTGACGTACGAATACGAAACAAAGATACCACAACTGGGGTTCACTAGTATTCACCTGAATATACACCTCTGTATAGCATGACGAGTAACAGAATGAGTTTAGTTGTGAATAGAAGTGAAAAAACTGCACGTTGGGCTGTCAAAGTGGGAAGCAACCGAACAGAAACAAATGAGGAGACAAGAAAAGTAATTATTAAATTGCATAAGAAGGGTAAGTCTTTGAGAAAGATAGCAAACCTTGCAGACAGGCCTCGTACAACAGTACAAACAATAATTGCGATGTATAATGTTTCTATCACTGTGCGAAAAAAAAAAAAAACTGGAAGACCAAGACTGTTGAGCGAACAAGATAAACGTTACATTATTAGGGAAAGAAAAAAGGTTCCAAAAAATAGTGCTGTGCAATTGGCAACGGATCTGGAAACACGCGGTGTTAAAGTATCAGCCAGTACAGTGCGGAATATTTCCAAGGTATCATGGTTGGATAGCCAGGAAAATGTTCTGGGTGAACAAGACAAATCGTATAAAGAGACTAAAGTTTGAAAAAGAGTATAAAGATAAGGGATCAGGCTTCTTTCTGGAATAGGGTCACATTTTCGGACGAAAGTAAATTTAACTTTATCGAGTCCAATGGGAGGCGTATTGTATGGCGCAAGGTGAATACAGAGATGAATCCTCAAAATCTCGTCCCTAAAGTAAGACACGGAGGAGGGTCCGTGCTCGTCTGGGGTTGTATGAGTGCCTCAGGGGTGGGTCGTCTCCACCTTATCGATGGAGTGATGATCCACAAAGTGTATATTAACATATTAAAGGAAAATCTCCATACTAGTGCGCAGAAGATGGTTCTTGAAAACAATTTATTGTTCAGCAAGACAACGACTCCAAACATACAGCGGAAAATACTCGATTGTGGCTACTCTATAATACCTTGAAACAGCTTCGCACACCTCCCCAATCCCCAGACATGAACCCCATAGAACATCTATGGTCTGTTCTGGAGACAACAATCAGAAGGCACAGCTTCTCTACTCAGGGCCGGCGCTAGCAATTTTGCCGCCTTGGGCGGTGCTTTCACATGCCGCCCCTTTAATCCGCAAACCTTATTTTGACATATAACGTTCAAGTGTCATTTAAAAACATGTATAAAATGGAAAAGTAAACAAAAAAAAAAAAACTACCTTTCTGGAATGTTCACGTAATATTTAAACGACTCTATACTGACACAATATTCAGTATGCTCGATTTCGCTGTATATCTGTAATATAGAGCAGCGCATACAGAAAATAAAATTTTAAAAATATACTTTAATCATGACTAAGAATTTTAATTTTTAGGCTTATTTTATATCAAAAGGCGTTTTCAACAGAGTATGGAGCAAGAAGATAATACAGTAAATCAGATATTATGGTAAATGTAAGTGATTAGCTTAAGCCTTATAATGTACTAAAACACAATAGACATACATAAATTTAACATATCTTAATTGAAAGAAACTTTTCTTGCTTTGATATGAGCAAATTCCTTTATCACATCACGTAGTCCAATGTTTTAGCCAATTTGTGTTCTATTGATATCGTCGCTAGACCACTCAAGCGTGTTTCAGACATAGAAGAGTGTAGATGGTTTCTAATAAACTTAAGTTTCCAAAAACTTCTTTCTCCACTTGCCACTGTTACAGGCAAGATTAACAAAATTCTACGTGCAATACTAACATTGGGAGCAAAGTCATGTTCCTTAATTATTATTATTATTATTATTATTATTATTATTATTATTATTATTATTATTATTATTATTATTTTGTGAACTTTCACAGGCTTAATTATAGTGGATAACACTTTCAGTTTGTCTTTCAAATCACTGGGGTTAATATCTTTCAATTCTTCGTGTGTTAAAATGGTGGTAAGTTTAGTACACTTTTCAGACAAAAAGTTCAGGTGGTAGGCTATATCTTTACGATTACTTATATCGCAAAGAAAATTGAAATATTCGCTGTGATGTTTAAGTTGCTCAAATCTTTCTCTTAAAAGCTAACACAATCACTTCTAGAACTTTGTAATAAAAATCGATCTTGTATCTTGTTTGTGGATGTTTTCAGTAGCTTCATCCTCTGCCTCGTACTGAAACTGTCTCTTCTTTCGACTTCGAGCTTGCACTGTATTACGTATCAGTGGATCACCCGTATCTAATGCTGATGCCAAGTCCATCGTATCAACTAAGTAAGATTTAAACTTTGCATAATTTCTGCTCCTCTCAAAGTACCCAGATATATTTTCAAGAAATCCTACTGCATCCAACACATGAGAATCAATGCTTTAAAGTCATATCAGACAACGAGTGAGTAAAGGAAAGAAAAGTAACTCAGCTGGTTTGCTATACACAGAGCATCGTGGACGACCATTCTATCGGTTCTATTGTCATTACTTATTTGAAGTAAGGCATCATAAACTTCCTATATTTGATAACTGAGTCAGAGCATCAATTCGGCTCTCCCACCTTGTGGTGGATTATGATTTTAAAGTGAGACTACTAATATGTTCCTTTAGTATGGCCCAACGTTGAACTGACGCAGAAAAAAAAAGTCATAAACTTTTTTTTAGCTATACAAAAAATGAAACATTTCTCAAGAAATAATACGCTGTACGATTTACTATATTCGGAATGAACAATTTGTAAATTGGTCAAAAACTCGCTATTAGAACCTAAATGTCTCTAGATGCTACCAGGGGCGAACCCAGGGGGGGGCGATCGGGCGATCTCCCCCCCCAGAAGAGGAAACTTTTTTATTTTATATATAAATAAAATATATAGTTTATTTTTTGACGCTCTTAAAAGTAGCTCTAAGTAGCAGTATTACAACCCACCGCCCCCCAGAAGTCCGTCCTGGATCCGCCCCTGAATGCTACAGGCTAGAACGGCCTGTCTCAAGTGGGAGTGTACCTTTTGCATACTTGGAGCGGAGCGTTAGAACGTTATTGAATAAAAAAAAATATAAAAAGACACCGTGATAATCTTATGCACTCTAGCTCAAAATCCTATCTACACTGCTGCAAGGGAAATATTGAACGAGATACCTGTGGCTAGTAGTTTGATAATTGAAAACGAGGAGGAATGCTCTGAATTTCCTGAGAGAGTATTTCTTGAATGTGAGTGAAGTAAGTTCAATTACATTCTCAGGTTAACACAATCTTATTTTTCCATGTGAGCCTATTACGAAGCATTATATTTTGATAGTATTCTTTTCTTTTTCAAATTTTGTCGCCCATTAGACTTGCCGCTCTGGGCGGTGGCACGGCTCGACCCTCTCTCGCGCCGGCCCTGTCTCTACTAAAGAAGGCCTAAGAAAAGCTATTCAAGAAGAATGGGACATAATCAGTCCCGAAGCTACAGAACTACGAACTACTACAGGTGAAATCAATGCCACGAACACAGGGTAATCCTACAAAATATTAAATAACGTAATATACTTTATAAGCACTAATTCAAGCATAAGTGTACGGTGACATTTTGCGTTTACAAAAAAGGAATTCTCTCTTTTCTTCTGAACAAAACAGTGATTGTGTTTGTTTGGCCTTTCTCTTGTATATAGAAATAAAATGTATGAATGTGTAGTCTTAATTCTGGTTATATATATATTTTCCACCTCCCGTTCTCATGCTAGCTGTTTTCAATATAAAGTATGCACGGTGTACGAACACTTTCTGCGCTCACTGTAGGTATGTTGACAATAAGCGAATGTTATTAGAATATTTGTTGAGATTTCTTTTCCTCCACTGCCTTTCGCCTGGTTACAAAGTAGTTTGCAGTGCTTTGGAGTAGCTGTAGGTGGGAACGCGATAATGTTTGAGACATACCGGCGACTTTTTTGTGTGTGAAAATAAGACCCTTATAAAACAGTAAATAACTGCAGTAGCAATTGTCTACGTAAGTGATAAAGACAAATCCAACTACAAGAAACTAATACAGTATATATATTCATTATTGTGTTTCTCTTTTAACAGCTACTAGCTAGGGATGGCCAATTCCAGAATTTTTACTTTCCGGAATCCGGAAAGTAAAATCGGAAAAATTCCTGATTTCGGAAAAATTCCGGATTTTTTCCGAATGTCGGAATTTTTCCGAAATCCGGATTTTTTCTGAATTCCGGAATTTTTCCGAAATCCGGAATTTTTCCGAATGTCGGATTTTTTCCGAATTCCGGATTTTTTCCGAATTCCGGAATTTTTCCGAATTCCGGAATTTTTCCGAATTCCGGATTTTTTCCGAAATCCGGAATTTTTCCGAAATCCGGAATTTTTCTGGATTCCGGATTTTTTCCGAAATCCGGAATTTTTCCGAAATCCGGATTTTTTCCGAATTCCGGATTTTTTCCGAATTCCGGAATTTTTCCGAATTCCGGAAAGTAAATTTTCCGATTCCGGAAAACAAAATTTCCGGAATCCGGATTCCGGAAAATTTTGGCCATCCCTATTTCGTATACTCTTCCCTTTAACAGTCCCCATAAGTAAAAGTCACACGTGGACAAATCTGGTGACCGAGGAGGCCACAAGCCTTTGCTGATTGTCCTCTCTGGTGTAAATATCTCATGCACAAGGGACAATGATGCAGCTGATGTGTGGCATGTTGCACCGTCCTGCTGAAAGTAACATAACTGACGCTCCTCTTCGATCAAGTGTGTATAAAACTCCTCCAGGATTCCCATATACACGCCACTGTTCACTGTCGTCTCAAAGAATATGGACCCAATAACGCGTGTGGCGGAAATGGCGCACCAAACACCAATCTTCTCATCATGCAAGGGTACCTGGTGGGTTGCGTGTGGATTTTCTGTCGACCAATACCGGTTGTTTTTGGAATTTACGTACCCAGACAGGTGGAACCACGCTTCGTCACTCATGATGAGCATTAGTGGATCCAAGAAACCACTGGCAACATTGCTCAACAGCCATGAACAGAAATGCACCCTCTTCTGCAGGTCAGGCTCCTTCAGTTCTTGCACAACACTTATCCGGTACGGTTTTAACTTCAGTCCCCTTAAAACACGTCTGCAACTTCTCTCACTCGCATGAACCTGTTGACTCAATCTCCTGGTTGACTTTCGAGGACTTCTTGTCATTATCTCCTCCACCTGCATCTTTAATTCAGGTATGCAGACAGATGGTCGTCTGTTCCTGGGAGCATTTTGAACCGATCCTGTACGCCGCCATTTTTTAATCAATTCCTGAATGGTGCTTTTTGCTGGCACAGAACGTCCTGGATTTTTTTTTTTTTTTAGGGTACGGGAATAGGGTTGACTGTATAAATCTTTATTCATCATTTTATTTTCTAGGTGCAAAGAGTCCTCTACTCCCAGCCATTATAGGGTTACGCCCTCTCTTTGGCAAGGATTTTTAAAGGATTTCTATCGATGTTAAGATAATTGAAGATGGGCTAAGTGCAGAAAATATGAACATAAGGATTAGTAATCGTGTAATAAGTCACCCATTTTTTTTTTTTTTGAGAAATAATATAAAGTTGAGTGCAGATATGAGATTCAGGTTCTAAGGTACTAATAGGAATTAGAATAAATAATAATTAATATAATAAAGAATAATGATGATTATGATGAATGAGGTGAAGTGCTAACACGCCACAAACATAGTTTGATTAGTGAGACAGATGCAGAGTTAGATCTTCTGTCCCGGGGCGACTCGGGACTAATGAACACATGGGGAAGCCCTTGTTAATGGTGAGGATCTAGTGCTGAGATGGAAAAAGATGCGGTATGTGATGATCAATGACGTATATATCATATATTTCCCTTTCAGCCACAGGAAGGTGCTCGTGTTTCACATATAGAGATAGGAAAATATTTAAAGGTGAATGTTTGTATCGATAGGCTGCGTCAGTAAGAGCGTCTGTGTGAAGGATGTCCAAGAAAAGTGGATGGCCTGTTTGGATGCGAGAGCTGATGTATCTCAGGCGAAGTTGTGCGAGATGCTCGGTGATCTTTGGAAAGTCTATATATTCATATGTGAGCCACGTTGGGTATGGAAGTTTAATTCGATACGCCAGTCGAATAGCATGTCGCTCCAGTATGCTGAGTTTTTCATAGAAAGAAACAGAAGCATTGCACCAAGCGGAATGACCAAAAGTAAGGATCGGACGGAGGAACGCTTTATATGTATAAAGCAAAACATCGGCTTTTAGTCCCCAAGATGTTCCTGTGAGACGTCGCAAAAGATTTAATCTAAGATTAGCCTTCTCCGTTAGTTTTTTCAAGTGAGCATTCCAGCTAAGCTTCGAATCGAAAACCACGCCTAGATAGGTAGCAGTGGTGGAAGGGCGTATATGATACCCATCAACAGTTAGTTGTAAGAGAGTTTGGTTTCTATGGACTTTGGAACGACGCTTAGGCGGTAGAAAAACCAGAGCTTGGGTTTTCTCGGAGTTGATCTTTAACTGCCATTTCTTGCACCACTTGACGAAATTATCGAGTGTTGTTTGTAAAGCAATGTTAAGCTGATGCACCGTTTTGCCGAGAGCAAGAAAAGCTGTGTCGTCAGCATATTGAAAAGTAAAGACATTGCGTGGTACAGAAGGGATGTCGGAAGCATACAAGACATATAGTAAAGGACTGAGAGCTGATCCTTGGGGTACTCCAGTAAGAGGAAAAATCGGCCAGGAGAGTGCCGTACCAACTGTAACATAAGCAATGCGATTTGAAATAAAAGAATATATTAGTCTGAGATAGCATATAGGAAGATTAAACGACTGCAATTTTTTAATGAGACCATAATGCCAAACCTTGTCGAATGCCTTCTCTAAATCCATGAGAATGAGACATGATGGAAATGCTTTGTTATACTGATTAGTAATTATTGAGCTGAGGCGAAGTAGCTGGTCATTTATGGAAAAACCAGGGCGAAACCCCGCTTGATGAACAGGTAGCAGAGAAGTGGTATCAAGGTACTTATGGAGGCGGTACACGAGAATTTTTTCCAGTATCTTACTGAAAACTGAGGTGAGTTGGATGGGTCTGTAAGAAGTTACTGAATGTACAGGTTTATTCGGTTTATGGAACATGCAGACTTTGGAGACTTTCCAATCTGAGGGGTAAAACCCGGTTCTGAGGATGAAATTGTATATTGTGACGAGGAGAAGCAAGAGAGATGGTGGGGCTTCTTTGATATGTCGGTAAGAAATCGTATCGATTCCAGGTGCTGTATTCCTTTTCCGTTTTAGTGCAGAGTGTAGTTCATCGACAGTGATGGATGAAGTAAGAGGATGATCTAGGTTAATAATATGCTCCGTGGATGGTTGTAAGGTAGGAATACAAGAGATATCGGTCCGTTCACAACGATTAGAAACAGCTGTAGGCGTAAAAACGGCCTGTAACTGAGCAGCAAATGCGTTTGCTTTGTCTGCGTCAGAGAAGAGAGGAGTACCGTCGGCTATTAGAGGATATGTGATTTTAGTGCTTTTGCCAACAAGCTGGTGAAACCGCTTCCAATATCGAGAAGGATGTGCTTCCTCGGATAAGTTGTTACAAGATTTTATCCAGTTTCGACGTTTATATGCAACAAGATAATTACGTACTGCTCTTTGCCATTGGTGATGTAGGCGTAAATATGCATCGTTCCCAGTTCTATAATATTCTCGAAGATGTCGGCGAGCTTGCTGTATGAGTGGAACATATGTCGGCGGTAATTTCGGTTTGTGCGGTGCATTTGTTCGGTTGGAATGTGATGCTTAGCACTAGTTTGTATTGCCGTGGTGATAGTTGTAATACAAGAAGCTAGCTCGGTTTCATTAGTTGGAGGCGTTTCACTGTGAAGTTTGCGCTCAAGGTCTTGCCGGAAAAGAGGCCAATTTGCCTTATCATATCGTGGAACATAGCGGGGTGCGATTTCTTGGCGTGGTCGTTGTCCTCGAGTGAGTGTTAGTTTCACTGGATGGTGATCGCTCCCGATTGAGTCCAGAACTTCAAGATGGCAGTCAGTAAGAAGATTTAGCGATGTAATGACAACATCCGGTGTAGTCTGACTTATAGGTCTCGTGTGCGAAGGAAGAACATGGAGATGGAGTTGAAGATTGTCAGTTAAATACTGCTGAAAATCTGCTTTCTCACGATCACTTCGACTATGTATATTAATGTCCGCCATGATAATAATATTTCGATAATGATTGGCAATATATTCGAAATAGTCTAGCGGTATAGGTTGTCGTGGTCGAATATAGATCGTACTAAAATTGATGATTATGGACGGAAAATATATGGAACAAAGGAGGTATTCCGGCAAAGTACTAAAAGCTTGTGGGTTGTACGATCGAACTGGATACTTTGGAGGAAATCCTATTGCAACTCCGCCTTGAGCACGAGCCACTTGATCATGATAGTCATGCCGTTCTAGTTGGTAGCCAGGAATGCGGGCCAACATGCTCGGTTTTAAAGCAGTTTCGTTAAGTGCAAAGACATTTATATGTTCCTCCAACAACAACGCTTCTAATAACAGCTTATGCTGCGAAAAAGATCTAATGTTGACAAATAAGAAAGTAATTCCCATAGTGATGAATACTATGCAGAGTGTATTAAACAGCAGTTTCCAGCGACCCGATATGAAAATGGACATAGTTATTAGAATAGGTTGCATGTAGATTAATGTGAAAGATGGATTTTGCGGCAGAAATGATGTGGTGAAGAATATTGGCCCGCTGAAAGGGAAATATATTTTGAAGCACCAAACTGATGTAGCGGAGAAGATCTTCGACTGTTAGCGATGGTAAGATTGATTGGTTAGGTTGAGTTGTCGTATCAGTCGTTCTTAGCGGGACTGTTAGCTCCGGATGCTCGGGAGCTGGCGCTGGTTTAGCTTTACAGCGATAGCTATACGTAGGATGTAGCCCACTGCCACAGGTGTTACATTTAGGTGGTCCTTGTAAGTTTGGACAAGCTTTAGTTTCATGGAGACCTGAGCAGTATCCGCATTTAGATGGATTGGAGCAATTGGCTGTTGGGTGGTCATTGTACATCTGACATTTCTCGCAGCGAATAGGTAAAGGGCCCTGAGTTTTAGATGGTTCGACACGATGTAGTTTCTTATAAATTGGTGCACCGAATCGTGATAGATAATCAATAGTGTCCTGCTGCTTAGAAAATACACGGACCATGTACGTCGGGCCATTATTATTCCTAATACGGATGCATTTATCCACGGAGATTCCTTCTTGGTTTAATTCTTCTTGAATTTCTGCATCGGTAAGCTCAGGGGAGACACCTCTAATAACGACCGATAGAAATGGTGGTTTTCGAGGTGGTGGAGGTTGTTTCTGCCGCTTATCTGTCAATTTGGTTAATTTAGCGCTCTTACCGAAAATTTCGTACGAGGCTTTGTTTCGGATAGTAATACCAAAGTTAGGATCTTTCGACTTCAAAATGTAGCCGTTTCTGGTGGGAACAATTTGGACGAGAGTATCTCGTACCCGTGGAACGTATTTCATGATTTGTAGAAAGATCATTTTAGGATTAGTAAATTTGGTGTCGTATTCGGTAAGTATGAAATGATAAACAGGATCAGAGTGCGACTGTGTCACGGTAGTACCTTGAGGCCCTTTAACAACCTTGTTATATTGTTGATTAATTTCTATATCCATTGATGCTATCGGTGATCGTGATCGTATGTGTTTCGCTGATTGTGTGGAATCGTTAGATGGGTGTCTCTCTCGAGACGTGCTTGGTAATGGTTGACTGCCCCAAGAAAAGTGCCGAGTGCGGTTAGAAGGTGCAATGGGTGCCGTTTGTGCAAAAGCAGTGCTTGGATTTGAAGGTACTGTAGAAGGTAAACCCAAATGTCTACCAAGATTCGATTGTCCGTTAGTGTTGCCTGAGTCCGCCATAGTGAGCCGATATTGCCTGAGTCCGAAATAGCCGAGGGCCGAAGCCCAAATGAAGATGAAAGAGATGAACAAGATGATGTAATGAAGTTCAAAAAGCAAGTCGCCCTTCGAAAGTGAAAACTTCCGTCAACCCTCTAAGTGGTGTATGTGTGCTTTGCTCACAAATGCGTATTGCAACACTTGATCCTTGCGGGCACACTAACTAGCACAAGAGAGGTTAGGCTTCTTGATTCCAATTGTGTGACCAACGTCCTGGAAATTTCTCCCGAAACAAATTCTTTGTTTTCACAAAAGATCCAGTGAGAACGAACCCTTCAACAATGGCAACACGCTCGGGTATCGAATACGGCATTATCACACACTGACACTCACCCGGCTTAACACAACGAGGCCTTTTTCTCAACTGGTTTCGACAAGTTTCACTGGCTGCGGCTGCACGTGACTGCTGCAGGTCACGTAAGTCGACCCGACCTCGACACGCCATCTCTTGGTAGGAAAGTAGATTATTTAAGTGTTGCCAAAAACACAATATACCAGAATATTACGACGGGCCAGTTTTACGTGCCACACCCTGTAGAAGACAGCTATTTGAGATGTACCATCCCAGCATTGGTCTGATGGGCGACAATGTCATTCTATGCTTCTTCCTTTGACAAACGAATGACATCTAAAGAATGCAAGTCATGCAAGGGGTACCAGTGCTAATAATCTACTTGTTAAATAAATGAAAGAACATAACAAGGATACTGGTTCAAAAACATTGTTACGCAATTTAATAGAAGGCTGATTTCAGGTCAGTGTCTCCAAACAAGAGAGCGCTTAAAATGAACCAATGTCCTGACCAAGGTCTGAACCACCACCGCATGAATAGCCTTTATTGTGGTCAGGCGCGTTACTGACTGAGTTGCGGCGAACAGTATATGAACTGGGAAATAGTCGATATTAAATAAAGGAAAAATAAATATCTGAATTGAAAAAAAAATGAAATGAAATCCTTAAGTTTTACGTCCCACGGTTATGCCGGTTAGGCTAAAGGAGACGGTGATGATGAATGAAGAAAGTTGGAGGAAACGGGAGAACCCGAGAAAACCCACGAGCACGGTGTTTGTCAACAACAAAGGCAACACGGCGCGAACTGAGATCGAAACAGGGACCCCAAGCACCGGAGGTGAACGCTCTACCACACTGAGCCACCGCGCCCCCGATATCGGAATTGAGACACAGTAACTGTTCAAATATGAGTCATTTGATGGGAAATTCCGATGAAGGTAGACAGAATCAGAAGGGGAGGAAACTGTCAAAAGTACCGCTGCGCAATTTTCTTAAATGACCATAGTGCCATGATGCGCCTATTTTTCCCGAGTGGCAGTGTTTCACATCAGATCCCTGCAAACCCATGCCCGAAGACAGCCCGGCCTGGCCTGGCCGAAATCTCGAGCCGGGCTCTAAACTGGCCGGACGCAAACGAGCCAGGCTCTAAACGGGCCGGGCACCAACGGGCCGGGCGTAATCAGCCTGAGAACAATTAAGTCTGATATGTCAAATCAATCCTTCAATATGCAATGGAAAATGAGAAATGTGTCGTCATAATATTGCAATGTGTATTTGTCCTTTTCGAATGGGAAAATTGTGTGAAAGGTTACTCAAGGTTTGCTTTATATATTCCTAATCTGTCTGTCTATTTGTTATCTGTATTTGTTCTGTCCAGCTATGTTTATTATATAATACAGCTTATGGACATAAAAGTCTTATACTACACTCATCAGTTCGTTACAGTAACAGAGAAGATAGGTAAAACTGCTACACCGTATGTAGCACTAATATTACAGCTACTACTGGTAATATTACTGTTACAATTACGATTACGAATACTAATGCTAATTGTACTATTGCTGCCACTGCAACTACTATTACTACTACCACTACTACTACTACTACACACTACTGTACTAATATGACAGCGAATACCACTACTGCTATTACTAGTAATACGAAAAGAAAGCAATGAAAATGAAATCTTTGAGTTTTACGTCCCAGAGTTATGCCGGATAGGCTAAAGGAGACGGTGATGATGAGAAATAAATGAAATGATAGAATGAATAAAGTGGGAGGAAACGGGAGAACGCAGAGACAACCCCCACACATTGTGTTTGTCCACCACAAAGCTCAAATAGCACGAGAAAGGATTGATCCGTCTACCTCTAGCACCAGATGTGAGTGCTTTTACCTACTGAGCTACCGTTGGCTCTCGTAGATCAAGCATCGGTTCACATTCTACGCAGACCAGGCATAATAACTAGCATTTCTCCGTTTTTTCTGTACTTAGAAGGTAAATTCTGTACCACAAGACATGTCAACTCTGACGCAAAGTCGTAGCAGTTTTAGAAGTATAAGCAGTGGTCGTAGTAATAATAGTAGAAGTAGTAGTAGTAGTAGTAGAATAAGTAGTAATAGTTGTAGTATTACAGTACTTTGCAGTCTTGAATAAAGAGTCAGTTTCCCAAACACATTACAATTAACATAGGCTGACAACATTAGCTTCCGATCCGTCTTCCAGAGTGTCCGGACCAAACCGGGCCGGCCTGGCTTGGCCCGGAAATACATGTGCCCGGTTCGGCCCTATAGCATTTGTGTCCGACTTGGAATGTGCCCGGCCTGCTTCGGCTCGGTTAGGGCCAGGTCCAGTTTGATATTACTTGAAACGGGCAGGGCCGGGCCGGGCCAAACGGGCGCGCCCGGCCCGTACAGGGCTCTGTTTCACGTAATCAAGCACGAGCAACACGCCACTCATATTTCATTTTCCGATTAGTTTTGTTTGTGCCTTTGTGTGTTACATTCGTGTTTAATTATATGTTGCGTTCTAATGGTGTGTTGCAGTGGCATCTGTACGTTTCCGTGCGTATGAAGAATAGTGACTATGTATTCACGTGCAAACAAAACGGAAATGGTCCCTGAGTTTGAGTATACGTGTGGCTACGGAACAGTTTCATCAGCACCATCTACAGCTCCCATTGTCATCACATACAATGATTGGCAAGTTTTTGACATGTTGCAATGATATTGGCAATGTCTTGGACCGACCTCGCTCTGGTAGTTCGCAATCCGTAACTGAGAATGGCACACTCGATGACATTCTGGCTAAAGTTACGTGCAGTCCAACGCGATCGATACGAAAGGTGGCCCAAGAAAATAATACTGTAAAAAGAATTCTGCGCAAGCATAATTTTCATTCCTTCAAGGTACTCCCATGTGCAAAAAATATTGCGCGTATACTGTAACTCACGATTTTTCGCAATTATTCCATTTTCCTTATGTTTATGGGTAAAATTCAGTTATTAGTATGTGGAGATAATAGAAAGCAATCCATCTAAGGAGATATTTCCAAAAAATATAATAAAATAATAAAAATATAAGCAAAAAACAAAATTATGTTCGGTTTTGTGTATACTGGCAATAATGTTTTCGAGGGATTTTTTGCAGTAGCACAGCACGATTGCAGAGGGAATAACTTTAGTTGAATCAAGGAACTGGAAACTGGACTAATATATTGCATGTATTGGCTTAAATCTAGGGTGTAAATTGTCTACCAAATATAAATTAGCTTCTGTAACCAAGATGTTATACGGAAGTATAGAAACAAACAGAAAAACTGTTGTCTTAAGTTTGGAAGTGACATGCTCTATAGCCATGAGCATTTATTTGTTAAGAAAAAGACAGGCAACAAAAGGTAGTCTGTGTGGTCAAGTGGGGATTCGCTGACTGGCTGTCGCCGGGAGTAGACGTTGACAGTTAAGCTCCGGGAATAGTGATTGTATTTGCGAGCTTTGCCTTTCTTTCGACATTACTATAACTGAACAGGGTTTGCAAGTTTTGGTAGTGTTTTGTGGCTCCAGTGTTAGTGGTACCATGCAGGAACTTCGTAAGAATAGTGTAAAATTTGGTTTTGACAAAACCACACGCACGATACGCCCTAGCCCGGCTGAATTACATGTCTGGTTTGTGTACATTTTCCCAACATATTTGAGGATATCCAAGCTTTACAGCTCCATAACGAAGAATATTGCATGTTTGTTCAATTCAAAAATAGTGATAGTTACGAAAAGTTTATGTCTAAGGCTCCAGACAAATTATCTTTTACCCATTTTGATCAATCTGTCAGCGATGTGTACATTATGGACGCACAAGTTAATCTCACGAGAGTTAAAATTATGGACTTGCCATTCGATTTTCCTAATGAACAAGTGTCTCAGGTATTATGTAATTATGGTGAAATTAAGAGTGTGGAGTATGAAGTCTGGAAAACTGTGTTTCCTACACGCCTTTATAATGGTAACAGGATTTTTTCGATGACGTTAAAAAAGCATATCCCTACTCGATTACATTTTGACACTATTAAAGGCAATGTCTCCTATCCAGGACAGTTACAAACTTGCCACGCTTGTGGATCACTCGATCACCTGATTTCCACGTGTGAACAGCGGCGACGTCCTGCCCGGTCCACGCGGCTGGAAGGGGACACCCCTGTAATGACAGATCTACGTCATGTTACAAAAACTACACGTCATGTACCCGAACGACCTGTGCCCTTGACATCCTCTGTTAGTGCTACCAATTCCGACGCTACGTCCCAACAAGTGTCAACACTGCTGTCTACTTCAGAAACTGATTTCCCCCAATTGCCATCAAATGACTCATCCGCTACCATAGTACCAGCTAAGCAACCTTCAGTTCCCACTGATTTGGATGATGGGGTACCATGCCCCCCCGAGGCCCCCCCAGGCACACCACCCTCATCTCTCGCTTCATATGCGACAGTAGTACTTCATGATCCAGCGACAGGTCTTCCTTCTGCTAAGCATGGCACGACCCAGGATATAGTTCTTCGACCAGCTGTGCCTTTGCCCGCTGACGTGTTTAATGATGATACAACCTGTTTTTCGCCTATATTATCAGTAAAACACGTGAAAAAACGTAAACCGAATATACGAGAAAGTGTGAGTGACCTCCAAACGTCTGACCTTGTGGAATAGCAACTGTGGTAAGACTTCACTGGTTTCCTTGTTTCGTCTCGTCATCACGAGTTGTATGCTGTTCTGGTGTTTTGCTTCTTGCTTGTGTTACTTGCGTTATGTGGGAAAGCTTTGTCAATTTGGATTTTTCCTGCTTGTACATAGCGAAGATATTAATCTATTTTCGAGAAGTTCTTGGTTTTGTGTTTAAAATCGAGTGTTTTTTTGCGTGTGTATATGTGTGTGGTCAACACTATGTATGGTGTTTCGCAGAGTTACTCAGTGTGTGTGCTGTTCTGCGGACGAGGTACACTTACAGGTATGTGTCCTGGAGATTTTTACGGCCTTGTAAAGTACACATTTATCTTGCGGGTACGCTTTTTGTGTTTTACCTAATGAACGCTGGGGTCAACTCCCGTTCGTATTTAACTTTAAACATTAATTCTATAAGCAGCATATCGAATAAACAGCTATTAGCGCACTTCATAGCGCTTCACGATGCTGATATTTATTGTCTGCAGGAAGTCAAGGATCCCGACCTATCCTTTGTGTCTAATTATACTGCTATTGTGAATATTGCGCCCCCATCATTGGGCACTGCTTTACTTGTGAAACGAGGCCTGCACGCTACTCATATCCAACTATCCTCGTCAGGGCGGGCCATTCGATGTGTTATTGATGGTATATGTATTTTGGCTGTCCACGGCCCCTCAGGGACAAATCAGCGTATGGCCCGCGAACGTTTTTATCACGAAGAAGTTGTTGACCTGCTACCTATTACACGATATCCAATTTTGTTTCTTGGAGACATGAATTGTCACATGTATCCTCAAGATACGAGCGGTGAATATCACCCATCTCCAGCTTTTCATCGTTTTATTACACATTTGGGCTTAAAAGACATTTGGCTTCATTTTCATAAGAATCATACTTTTACTTTCAAATCAGCCCAAGTGGGCTCACGCTTGGACCGCTGCTATCTCCCGGCAAGCCTCCTAAGCAGAGTATTTGATATACAGCAATATGCGGCTTGCTTTACAGACCATACAGGTATTAAGCTGGTCTTACGCTTTCCGACGCAACTTCCCAAATTGTACGGTCGTGGTTATTGGAAATTAAACAATCAACTGTTAACCATCGACCACGTCCGGTGTTTATTTCATGCTAGTTGGACACGATGGCTACGAGCTCGCACGATCTATCCTAATATTAACATGTGGTGGTGTCGCTACATTAAACCCCAAATTCGAACTTTCTTTCAAGGCATGGGGAAATTACATCGCCAAAACTATCGCGAGATGCACGAATTCTTATACAGTGTCCTATGCGAACTGTGGAACCAACCAAGTAGCGTTTCCAATATGGCGGCGATCATGCGTGTTAAGCACCAATTGAAACAGCTGCAACATACTCAATCGCTAAGCGTTCACATTGACGACGGGACGGCAGATAGACTTGTTTCTGAACCTTCGTCTTTGTATCATTATGTTAAACGCCTAAAACGCCAACAACATCAGTTTATCTCTCATGTGTCCACTTCGGATGGGCAACAGCTCACTATCAAAGACGCCTTGTACGAGCATTTTCAGGAATATTACACGTCATTGTACGCATTACCCGACGTTAACACAGTACCTCCCCCTTTCCTTACCAAGATCCCATCGTGCCTATCCGAACAAGACTGCACTTCCTTACTTGCGCCCATCACTCTTTCCGAAATCGAGACAACCCTCTCCCAAGTTAAACGGAGTACATCTCCGGGCAGAGACGGGATCGGGTACCGCTTCTACTCCAGTTTTTTCCCACTAGTCGGTCCAATACTCTGTGAATTATTTAATTTTCTGTTGCAAGGTGGACCGGTCTATCAACATGCAGGCATTATCATTCTACTACCTAAAGGCGGCAATCCGACAAGCGTGGCGGACTATCGCCCGATCACACTTCTAAACACAGATTACAAAAGTTTTACTAAGCTTTTAGCCAATCGTATTAAGCAAGTTATCCTTCCGTACATCTGCCCCGCTCAAACGGCTTTACACCCCACCCACAATATTCATACCGCACTTGCGACCATTCGCGACTTCCTTGCTTATGCCCAATTTCAATCCCTTCCCGTAGGAGTTCTTGCATGCGATTTTCGAAAAGCCTTTGACACCCTAAACCACTCTTATTTGTTTGAAGTCTTACAACAGTATCACTTCCCTCCTCAGATACTTACCGTTCTGCACCAGCTTTATCACAATGCTACTTCCCAGTTACAACTTAATGGCCATCTTCTTCCCCCTTTTGGGATTCATAAAGGTGTCAGGCAAGGTTGCGCGCTCTCGGGAATATTGTTCTGCCTTGCACTAGATCCTCTCCTTCATCATTTCCAGCACCCCTCTACATCGGCTCTTCACAGCTTCAAGCAATTGACAGCCATTTCGTATATGGATGATCTAACGTTCCTCTGTGCTACCACTGCTCAACTTGTCTCAGCGTTACGAAAAGTCGAAGACTTTTCCCTAGCGAGCGGTTTGCAACTTAACCTACACAAAACAACTCTTCTGACGGTCAATAACTTTCAGACCTTGCTTCCCAGGGACGTCTTAACCTCTCTGACCTGCACGACAGAATCCCTCATTTTAGGCGTCCGATTTCAAGCCGTACGCCGCTCGTCTTACGACCATATTTGGCAGCCATTACTTCAGGTGCTGCGTATGAATTTATCATTGTGCCGCTCACGAACTTTCACTCTAGCTCAACGCATTCACTATCTGAATATTTACATTAGTTCTAAACTCTGGTTCCTAGCGCGTCTTTTTCCACTGGCCGATAAATATGCGCGCCAAATTGAGTCATTATATGGTTGGTTCATATGGAAAGGCTACATGTTCCGCGTGCAACGACGCGTTTTATATCTTCCGACTGCGCGCGGCGGTTTAAATCTCATTAGTGTGCGTCACAAATGTCGAGCTCTTTACATGCTTACCACCCTACATCATTTGGAACATGCCTCCTCTCACACTGCGCAATGGTTCCAATGCTGGGTAGATCGCCTTTGGCCAGGGAACAATCCTGCCCATGTTCGTTTTCCTGAATCGTGTCCAACATACATCTTACAGGTCATCCTGGCCTGGTCGATGGTTCCGAGTGACAATCCTTCCCAGGCTTGGACTCCTAAATCTCTCTATATCACACTGTTGCAATCTGAATTGATAAATATCACCCCCCTATGTGAATTCAGAGAATCGCACCACAGTTGGCCTGCTATTTGGCGTACCATTCAAGCGCCGTATCTTACATCCCCAATGAGAGAAGCCTGGTATCGTTTAGTAAATAACTTGACAGTCACAAAAACCAGACTGTTACAGATTGGTAGGAGTGCGTCCGACATATGTGACTTTTGTCCGCAGGTGGACACTTTAGAACACCGATATACACAATGCACGGCTACGCGACCTGCGTGGCAAACTCTGTGTTCCTTTCTTGGGCTGATTTGTCGCGGTTCAGGGAGATATTTCACCTTTGATCTCCTTTTATTTCCGGAATTTCATTGGTTCCCGCCTACCAAACAACGAGCAGTTACCTGGCTCATCTGCTCTACTATTTTATTTATAGACAACTATCGACCTTTCTGTGACCGACATCTATACCTGACATACTTGAACCGAGTTCGGAAGAAACAGTTTACTCACCTAGACGAGCAAAGATTGTTCGCTCGATTTCTCCAGGTGACTCTTGATGTGTATTCTTAAGCTGCAATGTTGTTTGTTTTTGTATATTCTCCTTGCACATATATTTTAGGTGTTCATATTAGTCTTTAGATTTAAGCCCATTCATATAAATATGTCTCTATACATGTCTCTCACGCAACTGTAGCACAGAATGTATTCTATATTGCTCTAAATAAATACAATTAAAAAAAAAAGTGGGTAGAGTGGCGGACTAGTAATTCTTATATTGTTTTGACACCAGATCGAATCCCATGCGATCCCATCCAATTTTTTCTTTAAATAACATTGTAGAAAGTGTATAATTTTTATGTTAATAAGAACCGACACAATATAATAATGAAATAACTTTTTGTTTTTTCTGATGACGTATTTATTTAGAATTAGTGTATTATTACTAATAGCGATTGTTTTCAGTTTATGGTATGATATGCTTAATCATTCCCTCTCCGTCAGCAGAAGTAACTTCAACTCACTGCGAGTGTCTGTGAGTCAGGAACAGTAAAAAAAAAAAACATGCGCGACCTACTGCCTTACACACAGCGTGGCGAACACAGTCACAGCGATAGCTCGTTGTCATGAAGAAAAAAAAAAGCTGATGTTAAATTACTGTTCTAGTGTTTCAGTGTGTGTGTTTCTTTTTAGAGTATTGACTCTCTCTCTCTCTCCTTTTGTTTCATATCCACAAGTGCAACAAATGCAATCATAAGTCTGTGTAAGGAAATAAAGGATGCTTTCTTTAAACAAAACTAAATTAACAGCTCTATTTGTGAGGAACACGAATGCTTCCAAAAGATGCCATGGATATTAATTATAATCATACCGAATTATACAGTAGCGTGAAAAACTGATAATAAAATGATGTAACATGCATAAGCTTTTTTTTTCTAGCGTGACAACCCATTAAACATAACAAACTAAATTTTTGGGATTACAAATTATCACCTTACGTGTCGGTATAGGCCTATTCGTTTTCACAGTCGAGCGACTAAAGAAGAAAGTGTGGTGATAGTTATAAAAACCGAATACCAGATTTCAATGAATTCAAGCTACAATGCTCCTACATATCGAAAAAAATATTTTTCGATGTCTGTCCATCTATTCGTCTCTCGGTTCGTCACGCTTTTACATGCACTCAAATAGAGGCCATACTGTTCAACGTATCTGGACCGAATTCTAGACATAACGTTTTAATAACATACTATCTTTCGAATTTTATATCCTTCGACACCTAAAAGTAAGGGTAATTTACTGAAGGATTAAAATTTAAAATAATTCAATTTTCTCAAGAAAAAAAAGCTGTGACGATTTTATTTACTTTTCATAAATATATATTTTATTAACAAATATCCACCGTATATGAATATTTTTTTCTGAGAAAATATATATGGTGTAATTTACTGTATGGTATGCGTTCTTTTTCCACAATTTTCTCAACCACATTTCATAAATAAACGTATTATTAATAACCTAACAATATGACAACTCGTTCGAAGGAATAGTTTACTCTTAGGGTGAGCTTTCCCCCGATGGTTTTCCCATTAATGCCTCAGGCAATTTTGTTCATATTTCGTAAAGAAATGTTTCATTAATAAACTAAGATACAGCATAAATCGTTTATTCCGTTAACATACAGAAGAAGTGGTTTTCTCAAGGGTTGAATTTTTTTTTGACAATTTTCTCAGTAATAACTGAGACAAATTTCTAATTTCAGTAAAAATATTGTCTGTAACACTCTTACAATATGCATAACTCGCTTGTTCCGAAAAGAAAAATCCAAAAGAGAGAGTTTACTTTGACAGTGAAATTTTTCCCGACGATTTGCTTAAAAATTATTCGATATACTGTCAAAATTACAGATAGAAGAGTTTACCTGTGGGGGTAAGCTTTTCCCGATGACCTTCCTAAAAACAACTCAGGAGATGTTTGTTGTTCATATTTTATAAATATATGTTACATAAGTAACCTAGCTATATGGTATAATTCCCTCATCCGGAAAATCTAGAAGTGGTATAATACTTTTGACAGTAAGTTTTACCCTGCGATTTTCTCAAGAACGAAAATGAAATGAAATCTTTGAGTTTTACGTCCCACTGTTATGCCGGTTAGGCTAAAGGAGACGGTGATGATGAGTAATGAATGAAATGGTGGAATGAAGAAAGTGGGAGGAAACGGGAGAACCCCGAGAAAACCCACGCACACGGTGTTTGTCCACCACAAAGTTTCTCAAGAACGACTCAGGCGATTGTGTTCGTATTTCATAAATAAATGTTTTATGAAAACACTAACAATATAGCATAGCTTGTTTGTCCTGAAAAGATCCACAAAGGATAATTTATTCTTGGGATGACTTTTATCATGATTTTCTCAGAAATTACTCAGACGCTTTTGCTTATAGTTCGCATACAATTATATCCTTAATAATTCTAATATATGGATCAAGTTATTTCTAACCAAAATATGACCAATGGGTACTTTACTTTTGGGCCTGAAGTTTCTTCTAGCAAAGTTTTCCAAAATATTATTTTATTCGCAGTTTCCCAAATAAATGTTTCAATAATAGTTGCAGCCTAACACGAGTCAGTGTAAGAAATTCAAGCGAGAAAGTACAGTGCGTTTGCTCCGTACCCTTTCTTAAATGTATTTTTAATGTTACACCTAATCACAATTTTCCGAACAAAATCGAAACCTCTTTTTAAATGTGCCTTGTTGTGGTCAAATGGTTCAAGTGCATTGGTTCTGGATTTGGTTTCCAGTGAGAGCTAGTGTATTTTCGTCCAAGAGATGTGACACGTCGGTGCAAAGAAAAAAAGTGTTTAAATAAGCCTAACCAAGCTAATCAACAAAGAAATAATACAATGTTACGAAATTATCGTAGAAACATTGTTAATATTAGGTAGGTGCGACTGAAATGTCCAAACTATGATTGTCAATTCCGAAGGTAAAAAAGTGAAAAATACAATGCCAGGTTAATCAGTGGCCTCTAGGTAAAGCTATCCTACTAACATAAGAAGTGATTGAGACGCCAAAAAATGTTGTAATCGCTGGGAGACATGTTAGGAGAATACAGAGGTGAGAGAGAGTTTAATACTGCGAACCATGGATAGTCTTCACTTTCGTTTGAGGGCGAATATTGAAGTCCGTAGGCCTACATAGGTTTGCATTGAAGTGACCATTCTTTGTTTTCGGCCGGCGGGAGCTCAGGTGGTTCAGATTCCACTTTAATCAGTAGGTCCACGTCTCATATAGCCTCGCTGCTGAAAGGGACGATAAACTCAAAATCACATCACACATCTTTGTTTTCGCCTTTGTTTTAGCCCATAAATGTCTCTGTTCATGAGCTCCTTAGTGGATATGCAGTTAGCGTATGCGCCTTTGGCGTGGAAGACACGGCTTCGATTCCCGGCGAGAGCTCACGTGGTTTAGAGTCCACGTTAATCAGTAGGCCGAAGTCTCATATAGCTTCGTTGCTGAACGAGACGATAAACTGAAACTCAATGTCTTTGTTCATAAATTTCTTTGTGTATGGTTTTGCATATACGTGGCATGGATATTAAATTTTGATTTCTACGCCATATGTATCTAATTACATACACACCTATAAAACGAACACAACAAACTTGGAATATCTACATTGTTTGCGTATGGAAAATCATCACGTTCTGCTGCACAGGAGAGCCGTGTGTATGGAATTCCATACACGTGGCAATCAACCTATTAAGAAATGTATAATAATAATAATAATAATAATAATAATAATAATAATAATAATAATAATAATAATAATAATAATAATAATAATACAGAAAACGATACGATCATTTACATAATTTATAAACATAAGTTAACATTTAATAAGCATATAACTGCAATGGAATTGTTGTTTCTCTCTCTCCCTTAACGCAACAGCCCTTATTGTGCTAAGGCGTAGAAGAGAACTCACGATTTGGGGCGGTGTGCTGTCAGAACATCGGATCCCTTTGTTGTTAGTCCTAGTTTTCTAGACGGATGCAGTTATTCCTGATAGAATATACAAGCCAATAGACTTTTGCATTATCCCTCAATGTGATACTTGTGGTTGCTTAACCGTATACAGAGAGCTGTCCATGGAAGAATCGTTGATAATAATAATAATAATAATAATAATAATAATAATAATAAATAACAGAAACTCGACAAATATTCTTGCAAATAATAGGAAACAGTTTGCGTCACACTGTTCACTTTGCTAGACACACCAGTGTGCCGCGTTATACCAATTGTGCCACACTGGAATATAGGGTATGGCTTTTTAATTTTTTCCAACTATTCCAACTGCTTCAATTGAAATGGATCTATAACAATAAGAGAGTGAATTCAGTCTTCTTACCCTTCGATTTAGAAATAAGGTTCGCGAGAATTTCTTAAAAGAATAATATACTCAGAATTGTATATAGTAGTTTGTTTTATTCGAAATTACATACTTCCTACAACTGTTTTTTGATTGAAATGATTTGAAATGAAACCTTTAAGTTTTACGTCCCACGTTATGCCGGCTAGGCTAAAGGAAAAAAATCTTTGGGTTTTACGTCCCACGGTTATGCCGGTTAGGCTAAAGGAGACGGTGAAGATGAGTAATGAATGAAATGGCGGAATGAAGAAAGTGGGAGGAAACGGGAGAACCCCGAGAAAACTCACGCACACAGTGTCCAGCACAAGGTTCACTTGGCGCGAGCATAGATCGAACCAAGGACTCCATGCACAAGAGGAGAACGCTCTACCACTGAAACACCGTGGCCTCTGAAATTGCTTAAAGGAGAAAGGGACTACTTTATGAAAACTTGATGACAAACACATTTGTTAAAAAATACATGCTTTTCGTGAAATATTGCTTATAGACATGGGCGGATTAAGGCTTTTGGGGACCTAGAGCCGACTATTTTAAGGGGGCCCTATGTTAAGAATAGTTCCAGTGCATAAATTTTCTTTGCTGCCTTCCACAGCCTCATAGGTTTATGGAACTACCGAGAACTATGCTGTAATATTTGAATGTGCTCCAAGTTTACAATAATTAGTTTAGTTAAATCCATTATTAACAATTAAATAATTGCATTCATTATTAACAGTTAAATGCTGCTGATGGAAAGACTTAAATCTAGCGATACCGCGAGCGTAACGAGCGGAAAAAAATTAGCATCGGTCTGGAGCCTATAATATAAGTTGATTACTATATTTTACTGTTAAACAGAGGGATTTTAAAGTGCCCCCTGAGCTTGGGGTCCCGAAGCCTGGGCTCCATTGGCTCCGCCCTTAATCCGCTAATGCCTATAGATTATAAATTAAAGGGGACGGGCAGGGTCCGTTCTAAAAATTCCGGCCCGTGCAGACCGCTAGCCCCTGTGTATATGCTATCTTTGGAAATACAGTAGTGTTTCGTTTATCCGACGTAAAACAGACAGACAGAATGCCGGATAATATGGGTGTGTTAAGGAAAGACCTATTAAAAGTCAAACTATGATATAATTTTACATATTACTCATCTAATAATCATGTTTTGTAAGAAACAAATATACTGCATTGACTCAGGGACGTATCCAGCGTGAGGTCCTGGAAGCTGTCCCTTTCCAAACCTCAAACACTTTTTAATAAACCTACTTTTTTCCTTTTGAGGTTCTTTTATATCAGATTACTTTGAGTCAGTGTTCAAACTGTGGGCAATGCGTTGTTGTTATAATTCTAACAAGTAACACTTCCCCAGTGTAACACTCCGATTTTGATAAAATTTGGCAGGTAGATACTACACATAAAGTAAACAAATAAGTGCTTTTTTATTTTTTGTGGTAAAACGGTTTTAGGGGGCAAAAGCCCTCACCCAAAATTTTGAAAGTTGACGCCTGAAAGGCAAAAACAAGTGGACCAAAGTGAACGAAATTGTGCACAGATATTGCAGACGTAAAATTAGGGAATACGTATTTTGTATTTTCCTGGAAAAAACGGTTAGGTGGGGCACAGACACCTCCAAACCTTTGATCATGAAATATCAAAAGTGCTAGTAACATGTAAGATGTATGTAAAGGACATGAAGAATTGCAACGACACTTTGTGTATGAACAATACGCAAAAAATAAACGAATACGGTTTTTGATTATTTTCTGCGGAAAAACGGTTCTAGGGGAAAAAGCCCCCACCCAAAATTTTGAAAGTTGACACCTGAAAGGTAAAAAAAAGTGAACCGAAGTGAATGAAATTGTGCATAGATATTTTAGACGAAAAATGAGGGAATGCGGGTTTCGTATTTTCCTGGAAAAAACGGTTAGGTGGGGCACAGACTCCTCCAAACCTTTGATCATGAAATAACAAAAGTGCTAATAACAGTATGTCAGAAGTGCCCAAATTTACATGAAGAATTGGAACAAAACTTTGTGTTAGGACAATAAGCAAAAAATAAACAAATACGGCTTTTTTTATTTCCTGTGAAAAAAAACGGTCTTAGGGGGCAAAAGGTCCTACCCAGAATTTTGAAATTTGACGCCCGAAAGGGAAGAAGAAATCGACCGAACTGAATGAAATTGTTCACAAATGTTGTAGAGGTAAGATGAGGGAATACGTGTTTCGTATTTTCCTGAAAAGAAAAATACTGTTGAGTGGACCGTGGTGTTGAGTGTCGGAAGGAGTGGACCGAAGCCAATGAAATTGTCTATAGATATTGGATATGATAAATAAAGCCTCTCCTGTTTCACAAGTGTCTCCATCAGATTTATTCAAATTTGGCAGATCAACAACAATCACAAACAGTATAGCGTATTTTATAGTATTTCACGAGGCAACTTTAACCCTTACAATGATTTTCCGCATAAACAAAAACACGTGCCGATTAATTTCCTGTTTGCTGTTGATGTGCCAAAATTGATAGGGACATCTTAAAAACACGAAAGTCCTTATTTTACATACAGTCTATACAATATCTACACACAATTTCATTTGCTTCGCTCCACTCCTTCCTGCACTTTTACGGTAATATTTTTTTTTTTCGGAGTGGCTCTAGGCTCCAACACTGTTTTTCCGTACAAATTAAAACACATTTCATTTATTGTTTTGCAAATTGTCCCTATACGAAGTTTCGTTGCAATTCTCCATACTCTTTAGGAACTTCTGACGTATACTTATTTGCACTTTTGATATTTCGTAATAACCAGCTAAGAAGATCCGTGCCCCACTCAACCGTTTTTTTTTTTTTTTTTTTCAGGAAAATACGAAACACAATTACCTCAATTTACGTCTAGAATATGTGTGCACGATTTCATCCAATTCGGTGCACTTCTTGTTGCCTTTTTGGCCTCAAATTTCAAAATTTTGGGTGGGGAATTCTTCCCCCTAAAACCATTTTTTCGCAGAAAAAAAACCGTATTCGTTTGTTTTTTGTGTATTGTCCCTACACAATGTGTCGTTCCAATTCTTCATGTCCTTTAAGCACTTCTGACATACTGTTATTAGTACTTTTGATATTTCACGATCAAAGTTTTGGAGGGGCCTGTGTCTCACCCAAACGTTTTTCTTTTCTTTTTTCCAGGAAAATACAAAACCCGTATTCCCTCATTTTACGTCTACAATATTTGGGCACAATTTCTTTCATTTAAATTCACTTCTTCTTGCCTTTCGGGCATCAACATTCAAAATTTTGGATGGGGGCTTTTACCCCCAAAAGCCATTTTTTCGCCAGAAAATAAAAAAAACAGGTATTCGTTTAGTTTTTGCGTATCGTATATACACAAAGTGTCGTTGGAATTCTTCGTCCTTTACACACATCTGACATATTGTTACTAGCACTTTTGATATTTCATGATCAAAGGTTTGGAGGAGTCTGTGCCCCACCTAACCGTTTTTTCCAGGAAAATACAAAACACGTATTCCTTCATTTTACGTCTGCCATATCTGTGCACAATTTCGTTCACTTTGGTCCACTTGTTTTTGCCTTTCGGGCGTCAATTTTAAAAATTTTTGTGGGGGCTTTTGCCCCCTAAAATCGTTTTTCCGCAGAAAAAAGAAACATGTATTCGTTTATTTTATGTGTAGTATCTACCTGCCAAATTTTATCAAAATCGGAGTGTTACTTGTAAGAATATACCGTAATGCCATTGAAACCAGGTGGAATTAAAGCACACTTTTAAATGGGATTATAATTTCGTTTCCGTTTTGTTTATAACATTACTGTATTAGAACGATACACTCATAGCCATTTGCTATTTTTTTATGTGATATACGTAGCAGACAGTTTTCCTTACATGTCTCTAGAAAATATGTTTTGATTTCGTTTGTGTTACAATGCAGTTTGACCGGTTCATAAATGAAAAGTAATAAACGTTTAAGAGAAATACAGAACTCTTGCATTATTATTATTATTATTATTATTATTATTATTATTATTATTATTATTATTATTATTATATTATTATATTATTATTATTATTATTATTATTATTATTATTATTATTATTATTATTATTATATTATTATTATTATTATTATTATTATTATTATTATTATTATTATTATTATTATTGTTGATATTTTTGAAACATTAGAATTACATGCTTACGAGAATTCGTGCCTCCGAAAAGAAAAGCTGGATACGTGCCTGCACTGAATGATAGACGTATGAGTCATGGTATAGACGGGCGTGCTAGGCGATCGAGTCCGGAGCATCGAAAATAGACCACAACTTGCAGTTCTTCTTGCCAATTGATGCTGCTTTTTACCTGCTATGATATGTCGGATAATAATGTGGAATAAACGAAGGTCGAGACCATGGCGTATTGGTGTTTCATGCACCTAAACCTGTAAAATATTTGTGCCGAAAACATATTTCACTCACTAGCTAAATTTGTGGGTATGATCGCACATCTTCCCTTATAAAGTGTAGTCTTATAAAGAATATATATAGCATGCTAAAAACCTAAAGACCAAATTCAATAATTTTCTATAGTTTTCTTTTTTAACAACGGGAAACTTGTTTAATTCATCACGATTAATCACGTTTGATACTAAGATGTCTGTTTCTCTCTATACATATTTTTCATACTTTATTGGAGACAATTTTTTTTTTCAAGAAAAGAGGATGATAAAAGAAGCTATACAACAGCATACACTAATTCTAAATAAATACGTCATCAGAAAAAACAAAAAGTTATTTCATTATTATATTGTGTCGGTTCTTATTAACATAAAAATTATACACTTTCTACAATGTTATTTAAAGAAAAAATTGGATGGGATCGCATGGGATTCGATCTGGTGTCAAAACAATATAAGAATTATTAGTCCGGCACTCTACCCACTTGACCACTCAGACTACCTTTTGTTGCCTGTCTTTTTCTTAACAAATAAATGCTCATGGCTATAGAGCATGTCACTTCCAAACTTAAGACAACAGTTTTTCTGTTTGTTTCTATACTTCCGTATAACATCTTGGTTACAGAAGCTAATTTATATTTGGTAGACAATTTACACCCTAGATTTAAGCCAATACATGCAATATATTAGTCCAGTTTCCAGTTCCTTGATTCAACTAAAGTTATTCCCTCTGCAATCGTGCTGTGCTACTGCAAAAAATCCCTCGAAAACATTATTGCCAGTATACACAAAACCGAACATAATTTTGTTTTTTGCTTATATTTTTATTATTTTATTATATTTTTTTGGAAATATCTCCTTAGATGGATTGCTTTCTATTATCTCCACATACTAATAACTGAATTTTACCCATAAACATAAGGAAAATGGAATAATTGCGAAAAATCGTGAGTTACAGTATACGCGCAATATTTTTTGCGCATGGGAGTACATTTCGTGCAGGAATGCTTGGAGATGATGCCAACCGACGTCTTGAATTCTGCGAATGGTTTACAAGCACACAACATAAACAACCCAACCTTGTGATTAACATCATGTTTTCCGACGATGCCACGTTTCATCTTGATGAAAATGTTAATAGATATAACTACGTGCATTCGGCAGACAGCAACCCTCATGTTGCCGAAGTTTCCCATAACCAAGTTGATTCTCGTATAAATGTGTGGTGCTCAATTCAACGTAATGTTGTGGTGGTTCCTGTGTTCCTAGAGGGAGATTAACATATAAAACCTTTCAAAACTTGCTGCAAGCAACACTAGAGCCTTATTTGGACAACTTGTCTCTCTCAAACCACCAGCACTTTTACTGCCAACCCGATGGTGCGCTACCGCACTTCAGTGTCAATGTTCGACAATGGTTGGCTGCAGCAGTTCGTGGACATCGGATCCGGCATCGCGATCTGGTGGAATGGCCATTGAAATCGACTGATTTAACACTGCTTGAGTCTTTCTGTGGGGGCACTTAAAATCCGTTGTTCACAAGAATCGTCCACGTGCAATAATTGCTGTACTACTACTCAAAATCCGCGAGACCTGCGCTGCTACTACCACTGAGATCCTGCAACTGATTAGGACCAGTTTGCGACATAGTATGGAAATTTGTGCAAAACAAAATGGACATTATCTCAAACATCTTCTACGCGGTGGCTCAGTGGTAGAGCGTTCACCTCTGGTGCTAGGGGTCTCGGGTTCAAACCCTGCTCCCGCCAAGTGAACTTTGTGGTGGACAAACACCGTGTGCGTGGGTTTTCTCGGGGTTCTCCCGTTTCCTCCCACTTTCTTCATTCCACCATTTCATTCATTACTCATTATCACCGTCTCCTTTAGTCTAACCGGCATAACCGTGGGACGTAAAACTCAAAATTTCATTTCATTTCAAACATCTTCTACGCTGATGTTTGCAGCAAAACAAAGTTGCAGCTTTGTTTTACCTGTTTCAGGATTAGGGATGTTCACAAGTCGAGACATGTCTCGAATCTCGACTTGACTAGACTCGAATTCGAGTCGAAGCACACTTTGTAAAATTCGAGACGAGTCGAGACAAACTTATTTCTCGACTCGACTCGAATGTCTCGAAAATCTCTCTATATTTTTTTAATAATATTTTAAAGAAAGTATTCGCTCAGAAACACTCGTAGGTTGAGCAGACTGGTAAAACAGGACAGGCAGCAAACTGTGGCGGAACTAACATGAGACTTTATCACTGGGCAAAGTACAAGTGTGTCTGGACAGACAGTGCATCGAACACTTAACGATGGGCATCGCAGCCACCCACCTATGTGCGAATGTTAGCATCACGACATCGGCAACTACGACTGAACACGTGACAATCGCCACTGTACCTTGGCACAGTGGCAGAGCGTTGCATTGTCTGATGAATCCCGATACATTCTTCATCATGACGGTGGTAGGGTGCGAATCCGTCGTGTTCCAAGGAAACTGCTCCTTGACACCTGTACTGCGGCATTGAGACAAGGTGACGGCGGCTTAATGATGCTCTGGGAAACATTCACGTGAGGGATGCGAGAATTTTGAGCCTGGGAAATTTGCGCCCTATCCCAAAAATAGAAAAAAATGCTCCCGCTATATATTTAAACTGGGAAGTTTGCGCCCTACAATTGAACTTGTTTTTGTATCGTGTAAAGTAACATCCCCTCACACTTGAACAAGGTTTGTCTTTCGTCGTCTCAGTGATTGTTACTTCATCCATTATAATATTCCGAACAAATGAAAAAAAAAAAAGGTTCACTTAAGGGCAATCCATAAGAATACAATTTTTCGTTATACTGTAATATTTACAATAAAAGTGTAAGTTACTGATGTACCTACATATTTAAATGCTAGGTTTATATGTTTGTCTCCAACCCTTTAGACAATGAAATCTCGAAAACCACAAATGGTTGAAACGTTCCGTTTTCACTGGTCGATTCCAAATTTTGTGTAAATTGTCTAGTTCTAATTGAATATTTAAAAGAACGTGGCTGTTGTTTCTTTATTACATTTTTAGGGGGTACAGTGGAACTGTGTGCATATGATGTTTTAAAAGCATCATATCCTATGAGTTATACTTTCCAACACAACACAGTTGTATACAGGGGTCGTATATCTCTCAGACGTTTGCTTCATAGCCGAATGATGAAAAACGTAGGATAACAATTTCTCCAAGCTAAGATGAATCTTTATTGTTTGAAGTGTATGCAAAGCTGATCTGTACTTAATCGTCATTTGCTTATCTTGTGCTGCCGTATTGTTTTTCATTTGACTGTCTGGATTAACAACGGCAACGCTAAACTGAAATGTATTCGATGGCATTTAACTTTACGTCCTGGTACTGTGTGGTTGTGTTCTACGATAGAGGTAATCCAGGATGGGCAAGAGTGCTATTTGGAAACACTTTCAAAGTGAAAAATCAAAAGCAAATACCACCTGCAAATATTTAAAAATTGAAATACGAAATAAAGGAAGTACCAGCGCGTTGTGGAAACACATAGAAGGACAACATCTAACAATAATAATGGAGCCTGAAGTGTTACTGTCCGTAGATGAGTAAGAGGTGCAGACTGAAGAAACGACAGAGGTGC
Organism: Thermobia domestica; assembly: GCF_964235325.1. Classification (NCBI taxonomy): domain Eukaryota; kingdom Metazoa; phylum Arthropoda; class Insecta; order Zygentoma; family Lepismatidae; genus Thermobia; species Thermobia domestica. Next base: position 43,078,862 of record NC_137459.1, on the reverse strand, counting down.
GAGGCCGTAGGCCGATCAAATGAGATATCGGATGGATTCTTAAGGGTGCGGTTGAGGATGCTGAGAGTGAAAAATTACTTGTATGATCTGAAATTGCTACAAATTACTACTATAGTTCACTGTTAATGATACCGCTGAAGTAGGGGCGAACGACCCATTGCCTTCCCCCTGGATTCTCCTATGCGTTTGCGTGAATGATAAAACTCCTTATACAACCTATTCATACTTAATACTAATTATATATATACACGTTACTGCTCAAGGCTGCATATGGGATTTTGTATACACATGCAGCTACATTAATTCATTAACTTTGATACATTAATTTACATTAATTGATAGTTAGAACTTTATCTCCACCAGGGGCAGACCCAAAACGGACTTTTGGAGGGCAATGGGTTGCAATACTGCTACTTAGAGCTAAAGAACTCCAAACTCTATGATGGGTTTCATTTATATATAAAATAAGAAAGTTTCCTCTTCTAGGGGCGGAAATCGTCCCGATTGCCCCCTGGACCAGCCCCTGATCTCTACTATAATTCTTAATACTAACTGAGATGGTACGATTACAGAGAAACGTATTTTTAAAGAAAGAAAAAAAAAGCTCATCAAGAGCAAGAAAAGGAAGTCACTCCTTAATTTGATTGATCTATATTTTATGGGCTGGTGTATTAGGTATGGCCTAGCCCATCATGTCTAGGAAATGGCGTCATTCAGTGACAACAGAAAGGATTAGGAAAGGAAGCAGCCTGAGCCTAATGAAGAAACCTGGGCTTGCGACTAAAGTTTCATCTCAGCATTTGATTAGTGTTACAGAGAACAAAGGACAAACTTCAATCAAGACGACTACTTTAAAAAAGATTTACTACCTTCTCGATCAAGTGTTTCCATTAGAATCGAATCTGACAGTGAGATTGCTCTTACCAAAGTCGACAGTGTTAGTCAATCACATTTGGAGTGACTATGACATATTAAGGCACGAAAACCAAATATCGACAGAATGAAGAGAACGCAAGGCCGTCACACGATCACATGCCACAAAAGTCTTAAAATCTTATTTTAAGCATAGAATTGAAAATCAATTTGTCAATGATTTCGAAACATTTGCTGATTCGGAACACCCGAATTTTGTGACATGGAATTTCGGATCGTGATCCAAGATCCGAAATTTCGGAACCGGATTTTCGGATCCGGATCCAATATCCAAAATTTCGGATCCGGATCCAAGATCCGAAATTTCGAATCCAAATCCAATGTCCGGATATCCGGATCCAAAAAGATCCGGATATGGCCATCTCTAGTACAGATCGCAGACTCAGCTAGTATATATTAAAATTCTAGGTTTATATGTTAGTCTCCAAGTTTGTCTCCAATCATTTCGACAATGAGATCTCAAAAACCACAAGTGCTAGAAACCTGCCGCTTTCACTGGTCGATTCCAAATTTTGCGTAAATTGTCCAGTTCTAATTGAATATTTTAAAAAAAAAAAAACTTGACCGTTATGTCTTTATTACATTTTGGGGGTACACTGGAAGTGTTGACATTTTAAAAAAAATATCATATCCTATGAGTTATACATTCCAACACAACATAATTGTATATGAGAGTAGTATATTTCTCAGACGTTTGTTTCATCCCCAAATGATAATAAAAAATTAAGGATAACCATTTGTCCAGACTAAGATGAATCTTTGTTGTTTGGAGTGTTTTGTCCAACGAACATCATATATCACTAAAATTATAATTAATTGTGTGTGTAATATATTTGCTTATAACATGGTGCATGCAAGAATGAAGAAGACACTAATCATACACGAATTAGAAACTCCAACCAAAAGTAGGCTTAAATCTTGCAAACGGTGCAAGATATTGAAAAATAATATTCGAAGAAACTCCCCTTTATGGTACCCCTTGTCGATTTTTATCAAGATGTCTTTCACTTATGTCTGTAAAGGGTCATGTACATATGTTGTGAGGAATGACAAGGAGATTCATGCTCATATGTGAATGATGCGCTGTGTAGAGAGCGCAGGTTCAACTAGTATATATAAAAATGAAAGTGGCTATGTTTGGGACTTCATAGTTTTTGAACCGCCCGACCGATCTCGATCAAATCTTCAACATTGATGAGGTTTGGACGTTGGATGTCTTTTATCATTTCACTTAGACGATGTAATTTTGAGGATGGGGACGACGGAGACATATATATAGTAATGATAAAAAAATGACCGATATTAGTGTTGAATTCATAGTTTACGGGACGCTGAGTACAAACAGTGACACTCCCGTTGCAGTTTAAATCCAAATTTAGCTCTTCATGTCTAAAATAAAACGTATTCTCCCCGTGCGAAGAACGAGTATCCTGCTAGTGCATTATATGGAGCAAATCTTCATGTGATATTCTTTTTAGTGCAGAACTTAAATTTCGTTATTCGTTCTAGAAACTCGGGGAAAACTGTGAACAAACCTTCACGAATTGTGACAGGAGATTAACATTAGAAATGAGTGCAGAAGGAAAGATGAAGTTGTGCTATTAAGTATAATACCAACGAAATTCAAAGAGCTTATATTTGAAATTATACGTTTAACAATTTCGTATTGGAGGCATTCGAATTATTAAAGGAGTTCAATTTAACACACAGATCTTGTATCTAAGTTTCAAAGTTAACTCATTAGTGTTCATTCCTCTCGGCAATTCACAACTTTGGCAAGTAAATTAAAGAATCCAACTCCAATCTAATTTATGAAAAGTTGCTGGGTTTTCATTAAAACTAAGAGAAAAGAAAAAAACTAACTTTGATCATGTTATATGTTTTTCTTGTTTGTTGTGAAAAATAAATTTCATTGGTAGTCGATCAGGATAAGAGACTCTTTCATCGACCCAAATTAGGAAGGAAATGTACAGTAGATCATATTCGCTATAGAATCAAATTAATCAAATGGTTTCAAGAAACTGCGTAGCAAGTTATTATGTACCCTCACGATCAAAAGTACGTTCCCACCCATCACATTGTGGGTATATAACCAAGACTTACGTATAGTAAGGTAGATTGCATAAGAATCTCTGACAAGGTTGTTGGTTTGACGAGAGAAATAAGAAGTTGGTCTGTCTATTTGAGGCTCGGATTCGCAGCATCAATGCAATTTCATCTCTAAAAAAATCGCAATCTCAGTTTTTCGATTTCTTGTCTGATACGTCAAGGTAAGCATCACAATATGTATTGGCAACAGTGTAGACATTTAACGCACTTAAAAAGTTCATTAATTAATTCTGTGTGTGTGTTTGCAAATTTTTCAATTTTGAGCCCTCCATTCGATAGAACATCTAAAACTATTTGAGAAGGTGATGGAATTTCTCGCGGCACTATTACCGTTCCCGATATAATGGTCAAAAAATAGTTCCGAATTCGAGAATTTTAATGAACCATATGTCGGGAACGTAAGTCATAGAGAGGTGTTGATCAATACGTAAGAGGATGGTGAACATTTTGGTACCAAATAGTAACTGGTGATCACTGGCGAACTGGCCACCGTTCCCCAGATATTGACCAAAAAATTCAAATTTCGGGAGACTTAAGGAGCCATATCTCGGGAACCGTAAGTCATACAGAGATTATATTTTGCGATTTTTTTTAATTTTGAGCCCTCCATTTTGAACATGTGTTTTCATAAAACAACATACGGTACAACGTTCCAACAGAATCTTTAAACAAAACATGTGGAAAAAATTTAGTACTCAAGGAAATTATAAATGGGTAGATATATTACAAGATTTGTTTAATGAGTATAATAATAAAGTACATAGAACAATTGGTATAAACTCAGTAGAAGTTAATGAAAAAAATTATTATTTTTAAGTTCGTTCTGGCAATGCTCTTGGAGCATTCTCAACTAATTTTATTTTTGAAAATCGACTCTGCAACCTATTTGTCGAAATATTCGTCTCCAGAGATGAGACAGAGAGAAGATAAAGGAAGAGGTATAACGTCTATATCATCAATTATCAATGATTCACTAAACAACTATTTTCGATTTACAAGGCAAGTAAGACGGGACCAACAAGATCTAAAAACCTACAGTTTTAAAAACGTTTCAGAGAGATACAAAGTTTATTAAAATTGTCCATACAATAATTTAGTTTCTTCCTCTTTTCTTGCCTTTTACATACTTATTTCAGCACCCTAATCCCTCTTCCCAATATTAAGACATGAGCGGAACATAGAAACATCTTCCTTTGAAAGTCTTTAAATCAGAAACAACGTTTTGTTTCCCGGTATGTACTTGAACCTATGACCTCCTGATTACGTATCAAACACTCTACTATAGTTCTTATAGAAAGGTGGTACACATTGGTAGGAAGCATAAGCTTAATACAGCATCGCAAAGCAAGAACGTGCGAAAATAACATCCTAAAAATTTCAAAGAACAATAATAATGAATATAGGCTATATGAAGATTCTTAATTGTCTAACAAGACCTGTTAAAAACGCTGCCGTTCAACATCTGTACACTGCTTTCTTTTCGCATAAAGTTCTAGTATGCCACGTAGAGATGGTTGTCATAAAATGGACAGAAAGTATCCGAAAACCTGATGGTGGTCTCTAGCAGCCACATGACTATTTGGTTTGGTAGGTGAAAACCACTGAAAATCAGGAAAGCGAAGAATATTAAAGCTGAAAACAACGCTGAACATCGAGAAATATGCTCAAGAATAGTGCAGAGTGTTTTCTAAGCCGTGTTAGTGCTTCACAGCTTATATACAACAGTGTCTAATTGAGGACAAAAATCATAGGGGAAAGCGTTGTACCTGTGAACACTTTTAGAGTCTTCGAAATTTTCGTGCTAATATTCAGCACTTTTTCCCCAATTTTGTCGTACATTTGAAGTGTCATCTCTTTGCTATCAGATAGGATGATTTTTAAACGTGTTACCTAATTACAATAGCTTTTATAAGATAAAATAAGAACAAATCCGTTTTGTTCACATGTACATTATGGTCGTGTACCATTGAACAGACCCTCTTGTACCTTTGAACAGTGATAATTACAATGTTTCTGCAGCTATAATATAAAAAGAAGCCACAAATATTAACAGTTATAAATTGCAATAAAAGGTTTAGCTATAAAAAGCTCCCCAGAATTAAAATTTTATCAATTAAATTAAAAATTAAAGAGAAGTTCTAACAAAAACTTGTGAACAATAAAGTTCAGCATATATAACTCTTAACATTATGTTATACAATAAGCGAATATATAGAAAATACTTAAAATTATAATTAATAACTTTATATCCTAACCTAACCTATATAAAATATATCAATTGTTTTAACTATTTACATTGTGTAGCTTTAAACAGTATTATTTATCGTTCAAAGGTACACGATGCATTAATGTTCATAGGTACAGCGGGGGACACTTCTAAATGGTACAGCTATATGGAGATTTACGGCTAAGGTGTACCATTTAGAAGTGTCCCCCGCTGTACAAGAGGGTCACCATTATGAAAAAAAGTTCTCCTCTAGCTTAAATATTGAACAGAAGTTAAAACTAAAATTATTACTGTATTCACCAATGATTCTACCCCAAGTTTGGACAAATAAATATCACAAAACCGAAGAGCACAAAACTCAAAAGGTAACTACAAAAAAATCTTCGTTTTGGGGGTGAAAAATTAAAAGGAACATTACTCGACACAACACTCAGTAAACAACAGCCAAACGCGTTTCTAGTGCTTTTTTTCATTTAATCTTTCAAATGAATTTTAATCACTGCACCTAGATAGCTCTGAATTCGAGGAAAGCACAGGTGTTCAAAGGTACATTGTTTCAAAGGTACAACTCCTTCCCCTAAATATCAGAGAAGCTTCTATCAACACTTAAAAGCCTGGTATTTATGACTGCTAGATTATTAATTAACTCTAGAAATGGCAAGTTAATTTTATAACAAATCATGACAAAGTGAGCTTCTAAGACTAACATGTATTTTAATTGCGACACTCACTACCATCTCAGTTGGATGTTTCTAGTTTATTATAAAAATGTGTATATACTTGGTAACAACTATATTTATATTTATTAGTGTAAAAAATTGTGTTTACACATCCCTCTGACAAACTATACTTTTTTACTTTTGCTATATTTTTAACTACGAAATAAAATAGTTATCAACACGCGCAGTGTATCATATAGAATAATGTATATTGTATTAATACACTTGACCAAGTACATGTTTTTAAATGGGGCCAAGCGTTCACCTCTGGTGCATAGGGTCATTGGTTCACGCCAAGTGACTTTGTGTTGTACAAATACCATGTGCGTGGGTTTTTCAGGCTTATCCTGTTTTCTTCAACTTTCTTCATTCCACCATTTCATTCATTTCTCATCATCAATGTCTCCTTTAGCCTAGCCGGCATAAACGTGGGGCGTAAAATTTAAAACATACATATACTTAAAGATATATGGTTTTAGAGAAACGTAAAACAGATCATTCAGTAAAGATCCTATTTTTTCTTTCTTTCTTTGACACTGCACAAAGTTCGATGCGTATTCAATGAAAACGATTACCTCCCAAATGCGTACATTCCCAGATCCTTACATGTCAAAATCCTTCCCAGGTCCCTAAAAGTGGCACGGGAGATGACATGACATTTTGACATTCATAAAAGATTTCCCACTTCCGTACATGTTCAATAACTGACACTGTTTCTGTGCATTTTAAAGAAAGTTTGGGCATAGGGAGAGTAGTAATTGCGTCACCTAAGGATAACTTTTGGCCCCTGGGTCCCTGCCTCAGGACCCATGGTCCCTGGCCCGGGGTCAATGACCTAGGGGTACATAGAACCACCCCTCTAGATTTTGGCAGGGGTACCTAGGACCATCCCCCTTAAATTTTGGAAATTGCCAAATCTAAAAATTTGGTATGGTAGCCTAGGACCATAGTATCTACCTCTCAGTATTGGGGGTCTATGTCGTTCCCTTTTATGGGTAAAAAATTGCCAAAAATTCAAATTTTGGAGGTTTTAACCCAATTTATCCCCTTTGATGAGGTGTTATTATCGTATATGTTTATATGGGTATATACAGGGGTCCATTACCTTTCATAAGATATGGGTATATTTGTGCACCCCTTTAGAAATTTGGAAGGGGTATTTGGGCCACCCTTTAAATTTTGGAAATTGACCAATTTAAACATTTGGTATTACAGTACTGGACCCTAACATGTATTATGATAAATTTTGGGTGGTCCACCTCGTTCCCTTTTAGGGGTACAAAATTGCCAAATTTTAGTACAACCACATGTTTGGTATTTTGACCCAATTTATCCTCTTGGATGAGGTCCTATTACCTTATATGGTTATATGGTTATGTATAGAGGTCCATTACCTATCATAAGACATAGGTACATTTGTGCACCCCTTTAAAAATTTGGGAGGGGTACCTTGGCCCACCCCTTAAATTTTGGAAATTGCCCAATTTAAACATTTGGTATTATAGTACTGGACCCTAACATGTATTATGATAAATTTGGGTGGTCCACCTCGTTTCCTTTCATGGGTACAAAATTGCCAAATTTCAGTACAACCACGTATTTGGTATTTTGGCCCAATTTATCCTCTTGGATGAGGCCCTATTACCTTATATGATTATTTGGTTATGTATATGGGTCTATTCCCTATCATAAGACATAGGTACATCCTTAAATTTTAGAAATTGCTCATTTTATATATTTGGTATTATAGTACTGGACCCTAACATGTATTATGATAAATTTGGGTGGTCCACCTCGTTTCCTTTCATGGCTACAAAATTGCCAAATTTTATTACAACCACGTGTTTGGTATTTTGGTCCAATTTATCCTCTTGGATGAGGTCCTATTACCTTATATGATTATATGGTTATGTATAGGGGTCCATTTCCTATCATAAGACATTGGTACATTAATGCACCCCGGGAGGGGTACCATAGCCAATCCCTTAAATTTTGGATTTTTTCCAATTTAAGCATTCGCTATCATAGTACATGACCTCAATATGTATCATGATAAATTTGGGTGGTCCACCTCGTTCCCTTTTAGGGGTACAAAATTGCCAAAATATAAACGTAAGCAATACGTTGTACCAAGTGTTTGGTCTTTTGGCCCAATTTATCTCTCCGATGAGGTCCTATTATCTTATACGGTTATATGGTTATGTATAGGGGTCCATTACCTATCATAAGACATGGGTACATTGATGCACCCCTTAAAATTTGAGAGGGGTATCTTGGCTCATCCACTCAGTTTTAGAAATTGTTTAATATAAGCATTTGATATCTACGTACAGGTCTTTAATATGTACCACTATAAATTTGGATGGTCCACATCGTTCCCTTTCATGGGTAAAGAACTACCAAAAATTAAATTTTCGGAGGTTATTGACCCCTTTGATAAGTATTTAGCACTTATATGGTTTATTACCTTTATATGTTTATGTGCCCTTTTAAATTTGGGAATTATCAAATAACAAAATTCGGTAAACCGTTTTTCTAGGATCCATTGTAAATGTTGGTGTTCCTCTGATGGCCAAATATTCAAAATTTAAAGGTTATTCACCTAATTTTTGATACGGCTTTATTATGAATAACTACAGGATTTATTACTTTTTCATATGCCACATGTGTATTTGTGTACCAATTTTAAATTTTGGGAGGGGTACATTTCTTATTATCATATCAATAATTGGTAATTATTCTTAAAATTGGATAGTATCTCATTCATTGGGTAAATCATTGTCAAATATGAGTATGATCACTGATCAGTTATTGACCTATGATGGGATTAGGAGTCCAGGACATTGGTACATTTAAACTTTGTAGAATAATTTGAGAATTGTCAAATGAAATTGCGTCATTGGTTTCGATTATTACAGCCAAATATAAACGTAAGCAATACGATGTACCACGTGATTGACCTTGATGAGGTAGTGTACAGGGATACATAGCTAACCTTATTGAATCTTATGACTCATAGTCTTAAGGGAATACATGCTATTAATACAACACTGGCAAAGTTATTGTTGATGCAATTTGATTGGTTGATCACTATCTTTCGTGCAATCTGATTGGCTGAGCACTATCTTTCGTGCAATCTGATTGGTTGCTGATTTTCAAATCTTTGCTGCATTCAGTTTTGTTTTCTTTAACATTTAAAAAGTTTTTGAAATTTTTGTCTGATTTTTTTTTGTTTGAAACTTTGGTTTGACATTTTTTCGTTTGGTATTTTTAGTTTGAAAATTTTTGTTTGAAATTTTTTCGTTTGAAATTTTTTTGAAAATTTTGTTTCAAAATGTTTTTGTTTGAAACTTTGGTTTGAAATTTTTAGTTTGAAAAATTTGTTTCGAAAGTTTCGTTTAAAAAATTTTTGTTTGAAATTTTTGTTTCAAAATTTTTTGTTTCAAATTTTTTTGAATTTTTTTGTTTTGAAATTTTTGTTTCAAAATTTTGTTTGAAATTTTTTCGTTTGAAATTTTTGTTTCAAATTTTTTTGTTTGAATTTTTTGTTTGGAATTTTTGTTTGGAAAATTTTGTTTGAAATTTTTCGTATTGAAATATTTGTTTCAAAATTTTCTTTTAAATTTTTGCGTTTGAAAATTTTTATTTCGAAACTTTTGTTTGAAATTTTTGTTTCAAAATTTTTGTTTGACATTTTTAAAAGTTTGTGCACTCATTAGTAAAGAACCGGAACTGTTTAAAACAAAAACCTCTGGTAACATTGTTTATTATGATGGAATAGTACACGTCAGGGGGTTCTACTTGAAATGAAAAAACACAAATCATTGAAATGGATCATTTTATTACACTCCACATACATCCATACCAGATTAAGAATCTGGATATTGTCGATACAATGTATTTTGAACTTCTTGAACTAGTTTGTCTTTAGCGTATCCAGTTGAAGTCTTTTAAGGTCTATTGCAATATCAATTGGTGGAAACTCAATGTCCATTTAATCACAAATAAACTGTTTATCAATACAGGTATGCACCCACGAACGATGTTGACAACCATCACAACATCTAGATACATGTTGTCCAATATGCATGGCACATTTTTCAAAATAGTACTTCTTCAGGAATATACTTGTTTTGTTGCACACTTCCACTGCATGTTTCCCACACTGGAATACGTTGATGAATTTGTTCCATTCCGTTTGCGTTCGATACACCATGTTGCGAGGGACATGAAATGTACTTTTTTTACGTAACAGCACCATCTTTTCTTCAAGCACTGTACGCAGCACCACTTCATGATTTGAGCCTAACGATTTGACTATGGTCACATTTAGCTCATCAAGAAAATAATCGTTCATTTGGTCGATTCGTGAACATGATATTTGCCATTCTTCAAAGTTCAGTTGTACGCCAAATTGTTCTGCTTTGCCCAATCGAATTACAGGTTCAAATGTTCTAGCACTGATACCAATCATCACATGTTTTGTTTGAAATATATTTATTGGATAATAGTTTGCGAAGAGGAATTCTTTATCGTTAGAAGTACACATCTTTCCTCCTAAAAAGCACTTGCTCAAGTGATTTCATGGGCTGACACTGTACTTGCTGATTTCATAGAGTTATTGCTGACGTCATTGGAAAGGAATGTGCTGACATTTGAATTCATGATTTCATCACAGTTGCTGACGTCATGCTGACAAACCAAATTCATCGATCGCATGCAGCATACAACTACGTCTGATGTCAAGGGAATGTGCTAACGTTTGAATTCATAATTTCATCACAATTGCTGACGAAAACGGCTGTGTACTAAATTCAAATTGATGACTTCGACCCAAGAATCCTTTGTAACATAAAGATACAGATCCAGGATTTAAGAACCGCAGCAGTTCTTCTTGTTTTGATGCATCCATGGGTAAATATCCTGCTGGTAAAATTATATTCTTATCACTTTCAAGCTTCACTACGATTCTTAATCCAAACTATGTAGCGATTTTATGGCTAGCTAAGATTCTATAAGGTACATTCTGTTGTAAATCAGTAATCTTGGTAAATGATTTCATCACATCACGTGTGTTTAGAAACTGCAGACAAGTAGCCATGATGACGTTATCACGAATACTAACTCGAACGATACTTATATATGATGCAAAACTGATGACGTTGCATTATCATGTTCTGACGTGTACTATTGCACCATGATAAACAATGTTGCCTAAGGTTTTTTTTTTAAACAGTTCCGGTTCTTTACTAATTAGTGCACAAACTTTTAAAAATGTCAAACTAAAATTTTGAAACAAATATTTCAAACCAAAATTTCGAAACAAAAATTTTCAAACGAAAAATTTCCAACAAAATTTTGAAACAAAAATTTCAAAACAAAAATTTCAAGCAAAAAATTTTGGAACAAAAATTTCAAACGAAAAAGTTTCAAACAAGATTTTGAAAAAAATTCAAAACAAATAAATTCAAACAAAAATTTTTAAACAAAACTTTCTAAACAAATTTTTCAAACTAAAAATTTCAAACAAAAAAATTTCAAACCAAAGTTTCAAACAAAAAAATTTTGAAAAAATTTTTTTAAAAAATTCAAACGAAAAAATTTCAAACAAAAATTTTCAAACTAAAAATATCAAACGAAAAAATATCAAACCAAAGTTTCAAACAAAAAAATTTTCAAACAAAAATTTCAAAAACTTTTTTAAATGTTAAAGAAAACAAAACTGAATGCAGCAAAGATTTGAAAATCAGCAACCAATCAGATTGCACGAAAGATAGTGATCAACCAATCAAATTGCATCAACAATAACTTTGCCAGTGTTGTAGCATGTATTCCCTTAAGACTATGAGTCATAAGATTCAATAAGGTTAGCTATGTATCCCTGTACACTACCGCATCAAGGTCAATCACGTGGTACATCGTATTGCTTACGTTTATATTTGGCTGTAATAATCAAAACCAATGACGCAATTTCATTTGACAATTCTCAAATTATTCTACAAAGTTTAATGTACCAATGTCCTGGACTCCTAATCCCATCATAGGTCAATAACTGATTACGTGATCATACTCATATTTGACAATGATTTACCCAATGAATGAGATACTATCCAATTTTAAGAACAATTACCAATTATTGATATGATAATAAGAAATGTACCCCTCCCAAAATTTAAAATTGGTACACAAATACACATGTGACTTATGAAAAAGTAATAAATCCTGTAGTTATTCATAATAAAGCCGTATCAAAAATTAGGTGAATAACCTTTAAATTTTGAATATTTGGCCATCAGAGGAACACCAACATTTACAATGGATCCTAGAAAAACGTTTACCGAATTTTGTTATTTGATAATTCCCAAATTTAAAAGGACACATAAACATATAAAGGTAATAAACCATATAAGTGCTAAATACTTATCAAAGGGGTCAATAACCTCCGAAAATTTAATTTTTGGTAGTTCTTTATCCATGAAAGGGAACGATGTGGACCATCCAAATTTATAGTGGTGCATATTGAAGACCTGTACGTAGATACCAAATGCTTATATTAAACAATTTCTAAAACTGAGTGGATGAGCCAAGATACCCCTCTCAAATTTTAAAGGGTGCATCAATGTACCCATGTCTTATGATAGGAAATGAACATATATACATGACCATATAACCATATACGGTAATAAGGCCGCATAAAACGGGATAAATTGAGCCAAAACCAAACACGTGGTACAACATATTGCTTATGTTTATACTTTCGCAATTTTTTCACCCATGAAAGGGAACGATGTGGACCACCCAAATTTATCATGATATATATTGAGGTAATGTACTATGATAGCGAATGCTTAAATTGGAAAAATTCCATAATTTAAGGGATTGGCTATGGTACCCCTCCCGGGATGCATTAATGTACCAATGTCTTATGATAGGAAATGGACCCCTATACATAACCATATAATCATATAAGGTAATAGGACCTCATCCAAGGGAATAAATTAGGTCAAAAACGAAACACGTGGTTGCACTAAAATTTGGCAATTTCGTACCCATGAAAGCGAACGAGATGGACCACCCAAATTTATAGTAATATATATTAGGGTCTTATACTATTATACCAAATGTTTAAATTGGGCAATTTCTAAAATTGAAGGGGTGGGCCAAGGTACCCCATCCCAAATTTTTAAAGGGGTGCACAAATGTACCTATGTCTTATGATAGGAAATAAACCCCTATACATAACCGTATAACCATATAAGGTAATAGGACCTCATCCAAAGAAATAAAATGGGCCAAAAGAACAAACACGTGGTACAACGTATTGCTTACGTTTATATTTTGGCAATTTTGTACCCCTAGAAGGGAACGAGGTGGACCACCCAAATTTATTATAATACATGTTAGGGTCCAGTACTATAGTACCAAATATATAAAATGAGCAATTTCCAAAATTTAAGGGGGTGGGCCAAAGTACCCCTCCCAAATTTTTAAAGGGGTGCACAAATGTACCTATGTCTTATGATAGGAAATAAACCCCTATACATAACCATATAACCATATAAGGTAATAGGACCTCATCCAAAGAAATAAAATGGGCCAAAAGAACAAACACGTGGTACAACGTATTGCTTACGTTTATATTTTGGCAATTTTGTACCCCTAGAAGGGAACGAGGTGGACCACCCAAATTTATTATAATACATGTTAGGGTCCAGTACTATAATACCAAATATATAAAATGAGCAATTTCCAAAATTTAAGGGGGTGGACCAAAGTACCCCTCCCGGGGTGCACAAATATACCCATATCTTATAAAAGGTAATGGACCCCTATACATGACCATATAACTATATGGGATAATAACACCTCATCAAAGGGGATAAAATCGACCAAAAACCAAACACGTGGTACTACGTATTGCTTACGTTTATATTTTGGCAATTTTGTACCCCTAAAAGGGAACGAGGTGGACCATCCGAATTTATTATAATACATGTTAGGGTCCAGTACTATAATACCAAATGTTTAAATTGGGCAATTTCCAAAATTTAAGGGGTGGGCCAAGGTACCCCTCCCAAATTTTTCAAAGGGTGCATTAATATACCCATGTCTTATGAAAGGGAATGGACCCCTGTATACGCCCATATAACCATATAGGGTAATAACACCTCATCAAAGGGGATAAATTAGGTCAAAACCCCGAAATTTGAATTTTTGGCAATTTTTTACCCATGAAAGGGAACGACATAGACCCCCAATACGGATAGAGGTACATACTGTGGTCCTAGGCTACCATACCAAATTTTTAGATTTGGCAATTTCCAAAATTTAAGGGGGGTGGTCCTATGTACCCCTGCCAAAATTTAGGGGTGGGCCAAGGTACCCCTGCCAAAATTTAGAGGGGGTGGTCCTATGTACCCCTAGGTCATTGACCCCGGGCCTTGGGGCCCCTCATTAAAAATAATCAAAAGTTCGGCAGAGTGCCGCCATTACTACTACCAATATACCCATGTCTTATAATAGGGAATGGACCAATATACATAACCAAATAATCATATAAGGTAATAGGACCTCATCCAAGGAGATAAATTGAGCCAAAAACAAACACGTGGTTGTACTAAAATTTCGCAATTTCGTACCCATGAAAGGGAACGAGGTGAACCACCCAAATTTATCATAATACATGTTAGGGTCCAGTACTATAATACTAAATATATAAAATGAGCAATTTCTAAAATTTAAGGATGTACCTATGTCTTATGATAGGGAATAGACCCCTATACATAACCATATAAACATATAAGGTAATAGGACCTCATCCAAGAGGATAAATTGGGCCAAAATACCAAACACGTGGTTGTACTAAAATTTGGCAATTTTGTACCCATGAAAAGAAACGAGGTGGACCACCCAAATTCATCATAATACATGTTAGGGTCCAGTACTATAATACCAAATGTTTAAATTGGGCAATTTCTAAAATTAAAGGAATGGGCCAAGTTACCCCTCCCAAATTTTTAAAGGCGTGAACAACTGTACCTATGTCTTATGATAGGTAATGGACCTCTATACATAACCATATAACCGTATAAGGTAATAGGACCTCATCGAAGAGATAAATTGGGCCAAAAGACCAAAAACGTGGTACAACGTATTGCTTACGTTTATATTTTGGCAATTTTGTACCCCTAAAAGGGAACGAGGTGGACCATCCAAATTTATCATAATACATGTTAGGGTCCAGTACTATAATACCAAATGTTTAAATTGGTCAATTTCCAAAATTTAAGGGGTTGGCCAAGGTACCCCTCCCAAATTTTTAAAGGGGTGCACAAATGTACCTATGTCTTATGATAGGTAATGGACCCCTGTACATAACCATATAACCATATAAGGTAATAGAACCTCATCCAAGAGGATAAATTGGGCCAAAAGACCAAACACGTGGTTGTACCAAAATTTGGCAATTTTGTACCCCTAAAAGGGAACGAGGTGGACCAACCAAAATGTATCATAATACATGTTAGGGTCCAGTACTTTAATATCAAATGTTTAAACTGGGCAATTTCCAAAATTTAAGGGATGGGCCAAGGTACCCCTTCGAAATTTCTAAAGGGGTGCACAAATATACCCATATCTTATGAAAGGTAATGGACCCCTGTATACACCCATATAAACATATACGATAATAACACCTCATCAAAGGGGATAAATTAGGTTAAAACCTCCAAAATTTGAATTTTTGGCAATTTTTTACCCATAAAAGGGAACAACATAGACCCCCAATACTGAGAGGTACATACTATGGTCCTAGGCTACCATACAAAATTTTTAGATTTGGCAATTTCCAAAATTTAAGGGGGATGGTCCTAGGTATTCCTGCCAAAATTTTGGGGGTGGGCCAAGGTATCCCTGCCAAAATCTAGAGGGGGTTGTCCTATGTACCCCTAGGTCATTGACCCCGGGCCAGGGACCATGGGTCCTGAGGTAGGGACCCAGGTGCCAAAAGTTATCCTCAGGTGATGCAATTACTATTGGGTGATATGGAATTGCATGCTCAAGGAAATACGGAAAGAGAATAATAATAATAATAATAATAATAATAATAATAATAATAATAATAATAATAATAATAATAATAATAATAATAATAATAATAATAATAATACATGCTTTCCATATTGTAAGTTTTTTTTAAAAGGTAGTAACAAGAGAACTTGCATTAACGTAAAACGGTCAACTCCTCGCGTTGAATTTAAAATCAACCAATGTACTCCTGAAATGTGTTGGATATGAATTCACGAATCACATAAAAGGGATATAAATGTCGGCTCTTATAAAGAGCCTTCGTTGAACTCGGGAATGTTTGCAAGGGACTTTACACCACATCCACCACAGACACCAGCACACACACTACACTGACATTACACAGCTATACGAACTCACATAAACAACACTACAAAAACAAAACGTTCCCCCTTATTATTTCTTCCTTTCCATTGACTACCCTTCCTTTTTCTTTTTCTCCCCACCGTGGTGTTATAGTAAGCGAACTACGATCAACTGCAAAGCTATCGACATTAAATCTCTAACATTCAAGCAGCGACTTCAAGAATCATTTCCAGGAACAATACAGCCTCATCATGAACGACAAGAATATTGAAAAAAAAAAACGAAGAACTCCAAAACCCTACGGAAGCCCACACAAACTCCTTCGATGAAGAAACATGCAGAATTGGATCAAATGTCCACTCATCGAGTTCCACGAAGTGAAAAGCCTCGAAGTCTCCAACTTTCTTGAGAATCAATTGCAGATAATACACAAGCCTACGCAGTTCATGAATCTCCAAACAATGACTTCTTACAGGTCAGTCCTTTCCAGCAGTAGTATTTTTCCCCACTGGATGCTAATAGAAGCCCATCTGAATTCAGCAGTGCCTTCACCAACAACTCTGAATTAGATTCTCCTACTAACATGCCTTCCAATCAAGGCGATTTCAGCAAAAAACCAAATGAATATGATTCAGGTAGCACATCCTCACAGGAAGAAGCACTCAACAACACAACTACTCCTCAAGATAATGATCAAGACATTCCTCCCAATTGAAGCACCATCAGAAATAAATGAAATCTTTGAGTTTTACGTCCCACAGTTATGCCGGTTAGGCTAAAGGAGACGGTGATAATGAGAGATGAGTGAAATGGTGGAATGAAGAAAGTGGTAGGAAACGGGAGTACCCCGAGAAAACCCACGAGCACGGTGTTTGTCCGCCACAAAGTTCACTTGGCGGGGGCTGGGATCGAACCCGGGACCCCAAGCACCAGAGGTGAACGCTCTACCACTGAGCCACCACGCCCCCCGAAGCACCATCAGATACATCGCAGAACACTGCTTCTCAGCCAAATTTATCCTCTCCATCTATCGACACTTGTGTTACCATTAGCAACTTGCGAACCGAATACTACAACAAAAAAACGCTTAAACAATAAAATAAGCCAGTGTTTGCAAAACGCTAAATACACTATATATTTTGTCAAAAGCATTAAAGGCATCAGAATTAAATTCTCATCAACCACGGACAAAGTACGACTTGGCCATATCTTCAAACCATCTGATTGGAGTTACAATAAAACATGGCACACCAATGAAGAAAAACAACGGAAATCTTTCACACCTAGAGCAAATTTACTTGTGTAATTACCAGTGGAGATAACAGTTACACTATAGAAGAACTGAAGGAAGAACTCCATAATCAAAAGATATATTTTTACAATCTTATTAGGATCAAATCGGACAAAGGTCCACTTCCTCTTATAAATCTTTTATCCTTCAATCCTAAACAGGCTAACACTCTGGTCACAAACCAGCTCATAATTGATAGTTACTATCACAGAATAGAAGCTTCTCGAAGTCAAAGACGATCACTTTCCTGCTCTAAATGCTTCCAATATGTGCATCATCAGAACAACTGCAATGCCTTACAACATTGTTACAAATGTGGTCTTAGAAGAACCACGAATCACATTTGCAGAATTACTAGAAACACTCTTTACGTTGTGCGACATGTAAAATAAATGGACACAAAACTGGAAGCAGCACTTGTCCCAAACGATCAAAAACTGCCACAACCGAGAACATAACTAAAATATCCCACTGACAAAAACAAACCTTCTTTCGTAAAGCATCCAAATACATCCAAAGAAACCAGCAGAGTAGAGACATCAAAAACTCAGGACAAGAAAAATATCCAATCTGACTCACTACCAGCAACTACTAACTATAAATACACTGAAGCCATAAAATTCACTGCGGAAGAACTCACTCACAATATCATCCAATGGGTTACCGCTGTACTATCTTTGGCAACGAAACCGACTGGAACTCAATCGTTACATGCTTCCATCAAAAAGGTGACAGATGCATTATTCCAAGAAAAGAACAACATACTGAACTCCACCAAAAGATATGCATATATCAATATAGTGAAACTAACCTCAACCAATCAAGATGTGTCAAACAGAAACTCATAAGACTAAAACCAATCAAGCCACAACAAACACTATATTGCTACATTTAACAATAACCCTAAGACTTCCATAGAGGAATCATTTCAATTTCTAAACTACCTGGCCAAGATACCCAACCTTTTATTGGTTCTGGACATCAATACGCAACATGAACGTTTTGGCGATCTAACAACCAACAACAATAGCAGGAATTGATTACAATATATGGTCAACAGTCCATTAATATAGCTTAAAACCAAAGGCCCTACACGACTTGCTCAGAAAGCTAGTGAAATAAATACCAAACCCGACGAGCTCTACTGCACTTCTGGCCTTCTAAAATTTCGTCCAACAACTCATACATCATGTGATCTCCATTCTGACCACGTTGCACTCCACGTAACTCTACACAACCCGAAAATTCCTATAGAATATCGCATCATCAAGAACTTTAAAACGCAGACTAGGAAGGATACAAAACATTCTTTGAAGAAAATTTTCACACTATCTCAACTACACCAACGCCACACTCCATCAAAGAAACAGTCGCAGCAATCTCCAACACCATCAGATAAACTGATCAACCCTTCATCTCAAACACCCATATAATTCCTGGACTGAAACGGCTACCGAGGAACATCCTTAACGATCTCGGGCACAAACGTTGTCTCCAAAATCTTTATAACAAGCATCATTCACCTACCATCAAGTTAGAACTCAATCAATCAATTCGCACCATTTAAACGAAGATCAATGAATATAAACCAGGCAAATTCAATTCATTTTGCATCAAACTAACTGAACTGCAAAAACAAAACATCTCTAAGTTCTGGCAAGAAATAAGGAAGCACCACAAACGGACAATAACGACAACACTGCCTAATATTATAGATGGCGTAAATCTTCCAACTGATCAAGACAGACTATATCACTTAGCTAATGTTTACGCACAAATTTCAAGAACCTCCATCCACGACAAACTCAGAATGAAACGTGAAACGCCTTGCAATAAGCATAAACAATATCATCTCACACCATGAAGATTTGATAACTGCTAACCTCAATGATCAACATCATCCGGAAGTCAACAAACTTTCAGCAGATATACAACCATCTGAGGTAGAAGGCGCCATCGGAAACCGCAAGAACACTGCGTCAGGACTCGGTAATATTACAACACAACATCTCAAAGCAACACCAACACTACTTTACTCTAAATTGGCAGAACTCTATACAGCAAGCTTACGGATTGGATACATTTCTATAACATGGAAGACATCTTGCACCATCTTACTTCCAAAGTCAGGGAAACCACGAGATAGTCCCAGTAATCTCATACCTATAGCACAGACAAATATATTTTATAAGATCATGGAAAAGATACTAGTCAACCGCATATATACCTATCTTAATCACATGAAATAGTCATTCCAAAACAACCCGGATTCAGACCCAATCATAGCCCAATTGACCAACTAGTCCGCATATGCCATAGCATAGAGAAAGCTTTTGCCATTGGACACTACAGCTGCGCAGCATTCCTGGACCTTACCGGAGCTTTTGATTCAGTATGGCAAGATGGCCTCCTCTGCAAACTTACTTAATACAACCTACCAACTACAAAGATTAGATGGATCAATAACTTCCTAACAGGGCGTACCACTCGACTATGACATAACAGTCAACTCTCGAGTCAAATAGTCATACAACGGGAAGTTCCACAGGGTTCAACAATTGCACTGCTCCTACTTACTATATGTTAACGATACTTATGTAAATCCGAAATTGTCCACACAAGTGGGATTATTCGGAGATGACATTCTCCAAAATTACAAGAGATATTCTCAATAAACTTCACAAAGAAATTCACAAACTCTCCAAATGGTGTACAATGTGGAAACTTCAGCTAAATCCGCAAAAGACCCAAGTTATCATCTTCATTCCGCCCAGAATACGAAGACACTCCGTCAAAGACACGTGCAACAAATTAAAGATCTTAAACCAACCTGCTCCTTATGCATATTTATCTCTACTTGCCCCCATTCATCCCGAGAAAACTCAAGGGCACAATGTTGTCCAACACATACTTACTTGGTCTGGAATGGAAGCAGGGACCCCACGCACAAGAGATAAACACTCTACCACTGAGCCACCGTGCCCCCATTTACCAAGTTCGAATTCTGTAAAACATTACTGCACTTAACTTAGTGTTTAGTAAGAAGATAAGACTGGATTGAGATACACCATACAATTTTCAATGAAAAGGATATAATAAGTAATAATCTATTAAAAATAACTGGGATTTCGAAAAACTGAACGATCACAAAATAAAAATGCAATCACTAAAACAACTTTATTTGACCGTACTAACATCTACTAACCATCAAAAATATAATGGTTATGAAAAATATTGACTTTTCCTTTGAGCCTCTCAAGCTTATCTTGTCTTGATTAGGGACGAAAAAGTAAAAAACTAAAATAAATAATTTATAAATAAACTCAAATTGAAAGAAGCATACACGGAAAGACTGAAGAAAGAACAATGTGATAATTTTAAAAAGTATGCCTTTAATCAAGGTAGTTAGGTAAAAAGATCTAGTGGTCATGAGCCTGAAATGTTCACCTTGTTAATTATAGTGTTCCAGGCTTCCATCGTATGAACTGTGAAATAAGGTGCAAGAATGTGGCAGTATTTGAATTGTTACAGTAAGGCTTTATAGTGATTTAGGCGTCCAGGGCGTAGAAAGATTGTCAGTTGGCTCCATTGGCCACGCCAATATACTCTAAAATGTGAGGTGGACACGAGACATGAAAGAAAATCTGTGTCGGATTATTACCTGGCCATTGATCTACCTAGTATTAAAGCCACCGGACTCTGTGTGAGGCGATAGCAGTATCTTTCTTGTATTAGTGAGCTGTTGTCACATAAAGAACGCGACATTTAAGACACACATCGACATAAGACAGTACGCTCGACGCAAAACACTTAACGTTGCCAGATGAACCAATCCGTGGAATGAATAAATTTGACGCGCACATGTAGCGGACAGGGGAAACCCCGTACAAGGAAACATAGTTTAGAGTTGACAAATATTCAAATATTGAATGTGTTGTAATAATGTAAAAATACGAAAACCACTCTGGACTAAATTAATGTATCGTGGTGGCCATAAGTCCTTGACCAGGTAAATGTGACTGATCTGGATCCAAATGCGAGTATGGGAATTCAATCTGTCATATCTGTAGTTTGGTGTGGAGAAGAAACTAAATTGTGAACCAAAGGTTTAAAAACAATTCAAGTTATTAATATAAACTATGCCAAAGATTATTGACTTATAGCATCACAAAAGAAATACGAAAGGCGTTTTGAAACGAAGAGAAACAACATAGAACTTTGTAAGCGGAGGCAAAGAAACCTAACGTAAACACACTAAAGAAGGATTATGTGTCGCGTAATGATCGTGGTTCCGTGTTAAAGGCCCTCGACCAGTAATCTGAAGGTCCTCTGAAGTATTTTCTTTTTATTTTTACTTTAGAGTTTTTGCTGGCGATTGATCGACGATGACACACGTTTTATCTTCAGATATTTGAATACTTGGGTGTATCAATAATTGAACTATCAAATCTTCATGAATAATAATAATTATCTTGTAGAAGATTAAAAGTTAATAGCTTATTATCGTTCAGGTCATACCATTACAAGCAGAAACGTGATATTTGGCAAGAAAATATTGTGGTTTTGTTTAGTGTTGCCCACGACAAGAGGGATTTCTCATCTTGTTTCTAAAACGAAACAAACATCATCTAGACGAGTATTAACATTCTACATTCGAGACGGGACAAGGCTAACTCAAATTATCGTCTCGCTTTGGAGATGAAAATCGAGACGAGGAGAAAAGTATCGTAAACATTTCTTGTCTTATCTCGATTCTCGAAATAGTATATGTCCACTCATTTAGTAACAATTGCTTTGTAGACTGAATCCTGTATGCTATTTTGTTTCTTTGTATTTAGGAGCTTACTGAATTATGGTCTGTATAGGTATTTTTGTAGTAAAGCTTTTTAAATTATTTCTACTTATCCAAAAAGTTAGTTTATTATATACCTTACTGTTCAGTGATATTCAGTTATTTTTATTAAATATATTTTCCTTCATAAGTACAATAAAATACTTTCTACATGAGATTTTAGTTGAACGCTTTCGCTTAATATTTGGGTAGTTGCAGAGATGTGTCCTGGAGGTAAGGACCCCCTCCTTGAAACCACGACTATTCTGTAAGTTATGCCAAATTTTAGGGCAACTTTAAAAATTTTAATACTATTATTATTAGTACTTTTATCATTATTATTGAAGTTTTGTGAATTTAATGGTTGACCCTGTTCCAAAAAACGGTTAAGCGCTTACTTTATGGTTGTTTCAGTAGTAGCCCTCTCAGCTCTGGAGCTTCTGTCACTGGATCTATCCCAGTTCCCGCCCAGTGTGCATTGTGCTGGACAAACGCTGTATGTGTAGGTTTTCTCGTGCTTCTGTTTCTTCCCACTTCCTTCATTCCACTCCTTCTTTCATTCTCATCATCAATGTCTTCTTTATCTTAGCCGGCATAACCACGAAACGTGAAACTTAAAAACATGACTTTTCTTAGGGTTCTTGAGAGTTCAGTAGTCCTACTTTCTACATGAAAGTTTACTGAAAACCTTTCGTTTAACATTTAGCTATTTGTAGGGACTACTATATCCTGGTGCTCCGGCCACTTCACTCCAATCCCTAATATTTTGTAACTTTTGCCTAATGTCAGGGGCGATTTTACAAACTTTAAATAAATACAATCTGTCCCCATATGGAATTTGTCTTCTATATTATTGTTCTTATTTTTATTTTTATTCTTATATTCTTAGTATTACTGAAGATTTGACACCTCCATATTACGTCCTATTCCAGTGCAAATATGAATATTAAAGTTGATACGAAAAAGGAAAAGAAATTGGCTTGGACCCTGTCTAAGAATGAATTGCTTTACAAGAGATACTTTGGAAGGATTAGTGTTCGGAAGGAAAATAGGGGGAGAAAGAAGGTGTCAGCCCCTGGACAATATGAATATCAAAACTTCGGATGCCTTAACAAAAACTAAGTAGGATTTGTCTTCATCACGATACATAGTAACGTCCTTTCTTTGGGTAAAATACTTTGGACTATGTATGGGTTATATTGACATTTATACAAAATATGCATACAAATGTATATATAAAAAAATAGATCCTATTTACAAATTTTGATTGAACGAATATATGAAACGTGTTGTAAATTCTGTTGTTTTCAAGAACTTTTATTCATTTAAACGTTTCAAGTCTAACCAATTGCATTGAAATTTGTTAACCATGTATAGTAAATAATAATATTATAGTAATATTTCTGTTACTTAAAATGAGTGCTAAAGATTCAAATTTTAACTTTATAAATTGAAGTTTTTTCTTTTTAATTTTTATGGAATACTTCATTTTTTCAATATAATGTTACTATTGCAATTTTCGTTACTAAGGACTTCATTAAAGGTTAAACACAATTAACCTAGTGATTATTATTAAAAATAGTCAATTACGCCCTTTCTATCTTGAATTGTATAAGAGTGGGAGTGAATGCGAGCGAGCACAAGGATATTTTCGTTGTATTTTATTTTCCATAATATTTCGTTTGAGAACCTATTTGCTTGTGGTTTACTTGATTTGCTCAGAGCCATCAATAGGCTTGCTGCAGTGAACTTGCAGGACTTGGCTACTTAACTCTTGCGCCACTTTTACTCCAAAAACAACTTCTTTTTACCAACATAGATCCAACATTTCATTCTTGAGTTCTATATTTTGTGAGTGTGTGTGTCCGTTAGTAGTATGCCTTAAACTGGGACTCGCTGCACCTCTGCCGAAATTGAAGACAAGTGGTCCAATCCACTCCTGACAAAACTTGGCCCAGGAGTGTACTAAGATACTCTTCTAAAAAAAAAAAAAAAGTTTCCGCAATTGATCCCGGAGTGCACTCAGGTACTGCTCCTTAAAAAAGAAAAAAGAAGACCGTGTCTTCTCTAGATAACTCTCACTCTTGGAAGTAACAATTAGCCTAAGGTCCCCTTTGTGTGAAGGACCATCTCTTCAATACTACATCTTTGGATACGGTGCGTTGACCAGGTATGCATTTGATCACATATATACCTCCCATTTTCGGTAGAAGTGTAGTTAATAAGCCATATTTCAAGACATACGACTTCGTGCCGACGGATTTCACTGTACTATAAGAAAACATGCACCATATTTCATCAAAATTAAATAACTTTATGAGGAAATTTGTTCTGTTATTACACTTTAGCATAAGCGTAAATTTTATGTTTGAAGTTTATTTACCACATTCAGTTTGACTTGTAATTTCCTGTATAATAAACTATATTTATTTATATGCATTCAATTTTTTTTAAAAATATAATCATAGTACTGCAAATCTTAAAACGTAAATTTAAGTAAAGTGACAATCCCGACATACACTTTTCTTGCGACTTTTTTCATTGTCTAATGTGTTCTTTAATTCGGGTGTTAATAGTGCGTTTTGTTTGTCTTATATATGAGGAGACACATTCCCATTCAGCACAACAAATACCTGACCCATTTAGTGGATCAACGAAATAACTTTAAAATCCGGTAAGATATTTTTCCAAACATTTTTTTTTTTTGGGGGGGGGGGAGGTACTGGAAGCGGATATGTTATGCTTTGCAAGAATACGTTGAATTTTTGTCGATAATTATGGAAAGTAAGGAATTTCTTCCCAGGGTTTTCCTTCTTTGGGAATAACTCTTCTACGGGCTTGCATCGATCCGTGTGTTTGATTAACCTCCTTAGTCCTGGGAAAATTATTTGTCTCTGATGTCTAATTCTAATTTACATATATATCAAAATGTAAATATTCAAATGTAAATATCATTGATGTAAATATTCAAAATAATTTAATAACTGTCAGAAAAAATCCATTTTTGTACAGTTTTGAATATTTAGATCCTTACATTTCCTTTCAGTTACTCGTTTAAATCCTTACAGTATTATATATATCTTAAATGATTGTAAAATGGCTCCAAAATGTGAGTGCTTACGGTGGGTTACGAGTAACTCCAAGTCCCCTCTAGAAGACATCTGGTCTTATTGAATACGATAATTACCTTACGACTTTTTTTTTTACAATTTTGCCATTTTATTTCAATTATTTTTATTGAAACGGGGTTCTAGGTTCAGAGATATTTATAATTTTGTTTCTTTACGTCTGTGGTATGGTAGTTCAATGATAGTGTTCTTACTTCTTATTCTAAGAGTCCTTGGACTGAACCCTTGCCAAGAGAGTTCGTAGTGGACGATATTAGGTCGTGGATTTACTAGGTTCTCCTGTTTCTTCCCACTTTCTCATTCCCCCAATTTTTCATTAACTTTCATTATCACTTGTCTCCCTTAGCCCTTAACAGCATAGTAGTAAGACGTTACACTGAGATTTCATTACGTGTATCTTAGAAGACAAATAATGCAGTTCTTTCTTTACGTTTTTATTATATGCTTTCAAAAATTGAAGAACAAATTTATTAATTATTACATTTAAGTGTACATTTTTAGCAACTTAGGAACCAAAAACATATACCCGTACGTGTATGCACAAGAAGATCCCTATGCACCTATTGGTGCTCTCAATTCAATTTTTTTGCCGCGAAAAGGAAGCATTTGTTCGTCGATCGAGACATTTGATGACCAGAGATTGAGACGGCATACATTCTTCACTGACTCAATTAATGGTTGTACCTTACAAGAAACTTTAGAAGATTTCTCTTCCTCTGAAAATTTTTCATCATCACGTAATTTCAACTGTTTTCTAAGTATGAAATACTTATCCCTTTGCATGTTGTCATCAACAACAGGAACCCTTGATTTCGTTTCTAAATGCATTCGAATTCTCGGATATTTCTGGTAAGAAATAATAATATTAATGGCAAAAAAGTTGACTTCTTGCACTGTACAATTCAGTAGCTTCCGGTATCAGATAAATTTCTCTGATTAGGATATAACCAAATTGCTTTAAATATGATTTCATTGATATATTTTCTAAAATAATCTTCTAG
Source organism: Thermobia domestica (assembly GCF_964235325.1). Taxonomy (NCBI): domain Eukaryota; kingdom Metazoa; phylum Arthropoda; class Insecta; order Zygentoma; family Lepismatidae; genus Thermobia; species Thermobia domestica. Next base: position 43,052,231 of record NC_137459.1, on the reverse strand, counting down.
TGGCAGGTTAATAGAAATTGGTGTATGTCTTCATATTCTAGAGCTTCTGGAAGGGGATGAAACCACTCGTCTGTTTTTAATACCGTCTTCTTTGAGTACTGCCATTATCTGATGGAGATGATGTTGAAATTAATGTTACATTTTACTAATCTTTGCAGTTCGTATAGTAGACCCTAATCCTTCCTGAAAATACACCTGTAACATTTCAGCAACTACAGTAGATCCTAATCTTTAATTTGATGTAAATATTCAAAATAATTTAATAAATGTCAGAAAAAATACATTTTTGTACAGTTTTGAATATTTAGATCCTTCCATTTCCTTTCAGTTACTTGTTTAAATCCTTACAGTATGTAGACGTTTGAACAAAAATAGAATAATAACGTACTAGTTTATAAAATTGATAATTAGACAAGAAATAGTTCGTCTACTTAGAACACCCAATTCTGGAAGATTTTTTTTTTTTTTTTTTTTCAATATACTAAGACCGAATGTCCCCTGCAGGGGACATTCAAGTTCATAAGTTTACTTTATCATCCACGAAAGTACAAATGACGTATTACTCTTACATATGTCTTTCCCATTTTTTTTATGATTAATTAAACTTACCTTTAGTATTCAAGGAAAAACTGCAACTAAAAATCAATGTAAAAATATTTAGATACATCCACTAGCTGAAATTAAATTCTTTTTGACTGTGACATATTTGCAACACACTTGCGAAGCGAAGTAGAAAATTTGGCGTGAAAAATACATTACATTACGTACTAACATCTATAAACAATATATAGAAACGGGAATCAATCCTGTCAACTCTAATCATTACTCACTAGAATTCTTTCAGAAACAGCTATTTCATGTCCCCTGTAGGGAACGCTAGGCCCGAGGAGGTTAAACCACTTTTGAAAGGTACGCAACTTATTACCGTTTTTTTTTTTTTTTTTGTTTGCTTTTTGTTTTATATATATATATATATATATATATATATATATATATATATATATATATATATATATATATATATATATATATATATATATATTAAAAAACTGTATTTCATCATTGAAATCACTCGGACGATCACAAATTAATAATGCCCTACAAAAGAAATTGTACAGTGGTAGATGAGCTGACTACTCTGTATGTAAGTAATGCCTGCAATGAGTTTCCGATATACTTTTGCTATAAATTTATTGTGCAATCGAATAATCGGATTTACTGATTGCCTTTTAATTGTATTTTAATGAAGACTTTGCACTCCTTAACAGTCTCACATGCATTCCTTATAGTTCAAAAAAACTTTGCAAGGCAAATCAAAATTTACAAACTTGGATTAGAGTTCTACTTTTATTACTTCACAGTAGCTTCCGTACGTGATCTCAATCTACTTCGATCGATCGAAAACACAGGCTAAGAATACAGAGATGACGCTTCGTGATAAATGCCGCAGTGACTTTGATGTGAAAAGTTTTTACTATGATTGTACACTTCAATACATTTTGAAATATTCTCTTAAGAACGAGGCTTAAAATCTTTCACGCATTAACCCTTTAGCGCGCAGCTTTGCATATATGCAAAGTTCTCTTTGAAATTTTATTGGGCCACGTAGTTTCTAGTTCGGACTTAGAAAAGCGGCTTTGCGTATCAGCTAAGATGCCCTTTCACTAATGAAGTTCTGAATTCCCCGCTAGATGTCGTAGTAAGCCAGCGTTGGTCTCTTTGTATTAGCTGCTGCACGCGGAGTTGTTATCTTTGAGTTTTCTTTGCTCGTTTAGCTGGACATGTTTCGAGCTGTTGATTTTTTTCTATGTTAGAAGTGTAATGAGTGCGAAAGTGCAAGTACGCTGACATTCGTTGAGTTTTATTGGTTCTATCTGGTTTTAGTGGACTTTGCAGATGTCAACGCGCAACTTTGCATAGACCCTATACGTAAACACCATAAAATATTCCACAGACCACATATTATTTGCACTGATTTTTTTAAAAAAATTCCCGTGTTTCCTACTCAATAACCATTTCAAATTAAAAAAAAAAAAAAAAAAATCAGTTTGATCGGAAAAAATGGTTAAAGGGTTAAAATATACAAATTAATTGTTAAAAATGGCATTGGAGATATTTTTCCAAATGTAATCAACTGCCGGATCTATTTCTGGATACCAGTCACTTAGTTACATTTTAACGGTAGCATATTCTTACTAATGGTCATAAATGCACCTGTAATACGATCCTACAGCTCACCCAAATTTGTTGTAGTGGAGGCACATCCACTGTGTCTTTCATATGCTTCCAAAGGAAAAGAAAAACTCACAAACTGTTAGATCGGGAGACCTTGGAGGCCATGGAAAAAAGTGCTAAGTTATCTGTAGCACATCGTTTGGAAACAATGGCATTCGAGTTCTTCGTTGAAATAGCGACACGCTTCAATGTCCCAATGGAGTGGTGCCCCATCAAGTAGGAATATGAAGATATTGGAATAATGTTTCACTTGTGGAAACAACCACAACTGTATCATATCAAGGACAGATATGCTCATCACAATCCTCGAAGAAAAACTTTCGCTTAGACACTATAGCAAACAATGAGTAATCTCGTCCATGTTTCATTGTAGCGTGTTGTTGTTAAAAACCCCAGATACAAACATCATAACGATTAGCCTTACTACTCAAATGAAATGTCGGCTCGTCACTAAACGGCAGATGGTCAAGAAAACTATTGTCCTCCATAGCGTTCTGCATACAAATACAAAATTCATATCGTTTGACAAGGTCGTAACATTTGCAATAACTGTATGTGTTGCGGTCCAGTCGTAATCTAGTTCCCAAAATCCTCCAGACAATTGGTTGCAGAATATCAAGTTCCCAGCTAGCTCGCTTTAATTCGCTCCACTGTTTAATCAGAAACGATTGGACGTTCTGTGTTTTTAATTTTTCACAACCAATCAGTGTCCTTAAACTGTCGATACCATCTCAGAATGTTTTGGTGACCTGGCAGTGTAGTTCCGAACTGTGTACGGAATGCAAGCTGTACAATACCAATGGAAATACACTTCTTTAATTCCAAAACATTGAATGCTTACCACTGCAGACGTCATTTTGAAAACTAGGCTGGTGCTACCATCTATCGCCGCGAGCCAAAACTACGAATATGAAAAATCAAACTTTTAAATGCGTTCTTTTGTTTCATCATTAGCGCAAAGGTATTGCATAAATAGTTTTTACTTTAAAACTCACTGAGCTATTTATAGTCAGGTTGTGTATGTTGAAACTTCTTCTCTTAAATTGTACGTATATAAATCTCTTCTCATTTATGTTATTATTTCTGCGCTCCACTGCACTCTTGGCAACCCACTTATCCCATAAGCTTTTGTCCTCTTTCATTAACTTCTGCCCCTCTCAGCCTCGTAGGATATCACATGACTCTACATTCCAACATTACATTTACCTGTGTGCTTTTACCTGTCTGTTCTATTTTCCCTACTTTTCGTCTTTCCTTTCTGATAAAGTATTTAGCGAAAGCGCTTATAGTGAACCATTTTGGTATGTGTGATTGTTTTCACTATTTTCTGGTAAGGAATTAATTTCTTATTCATGTTTCAGGATTAATTTGTTCCAACTACGTATACATTCCGGTATATAGGGTAATGGTGGTTCAGCATAATAGTGCTCATCACAGTTGTAAGAAGCCCATGGTTCGATTCCAGGTCATTTGTGTTTCTGATGTGAATAATGACGTATCCGTTGATTTTCTCGAGGTTCTTTGATATCCTCCTACATTCTTATTCTACCATTTCTTCGATGATAAGTGACTTTCGTTAATAATCTGTTTCTTCCAGTCTAAAGGGTGCAATATGAGAATGATCAACTAAGATTTCACTAAAAAAGAAAAAGTGAAAAACCGACTGACTGGATAGGAACTCCGACCCGGGACCTCCATCATACCGTACCGATCCAGTCAGTCACTTTTTCACTCTTTGTATGTTAATAGAATTCGCACCTATAAAGGATCTGGTGTGTAAAGAGAAATCGGTTGCATCCTCCTCTCATTAGAACAAATAAGATTTCATTTTCACATGTAAACTATAATATATATCTATACGAAGATTTTGAAACATAGGTGCACATGTACAAGCAAACAAATTTCAATCTTATGAATTAAGTTTAAAATACTTTCAGGTCACTGGTAAAAACGAAATACATATAATTACTACTAAATAGATAATTTTTAATTGGGATATTATCATTATTTTCAGCATATAGATCTCGTTGTGACCAACTACCGGAGCGCAAAGCAGAAAATGGACAAAATGTGACATATTGTGTTTTGCCATCCCAGTATTATATATATATATATAGGGTGTTTCATAAACAACACCGACAATGATTGGGAGGTGATTCCTGACACCAAGATAAGACAAAAAGTATAGACCATCCTGTGTGCACAAATGCTTCCTATCGGAGTTAAAGGTTGCCGAAAACATGAAAAAAATGAACTTTAAGGGCCCATAGCTCCAAACATTGGAACCTATCGTAGTCGGGTCAAAACTTTGTTGGGAAATAAGTACACACATGTCGAAGTGAAAATGTTTTAAAGAAGATAAAAATGAGACTGTATTATGTAGATTGTTTAGATTCAAATTATATAGTTTTTGCTATGATGTATTGAGTGTTTGTTCATTGTTATATATATTGTAAATATGTTTTTGTTTAGATCAGCTTTTCATTGGAATTATAGATTATATTGAAGTAAACATTCATATTTACATTTTGACAATGATTGGTTTAGTGGAATGTTATATATGTGGAAAAATTTATATGTCGTTAAGCCTAACTTGTAAGCCTAACATTATAAGAGAACTTAGCGGCTAAAGTGTATAAAGCAGCACTCACCACAAACCAGTTTTACAGGTATAACAGATTTCACTTAGGAACTAATATGTGCCCTATCCAAAAATACATGTTTCAGAATCCTAAGGTATTCAGGAAGCAATTTTTATAGAGGGAGTTTGGCTACGGTCATATCTTTTGAAATACTCTCCCACTACCTCTCTAAAAATTGTTGTGAAAATACCGCAGGATTCTAAAACATGGATATTTGGATGGGGCACATACTAGTTCCTAAGTGAAGTCTTGACCCGACTACGGCAAGTCTCATAGTTTTGAAGCTATGGACCTTTAAAGTTCATTTTTTCATGTTTTCGGCAGCCTGTAACTCCGAAAGGAAGCATTTGAGCACCCAGGATGGTCTACACTTTTTGTCTTACCTTGGTGTCAGGAATCATCTCCCAAACGTTGTCGGTGTTGTTTTGAAACACCCAGTATGTATAGGGTGTATCAAAAAGTTCCAGGACAGTGCTCATAACATGCAAACCGCTTGCAGTTCGCGAGTTTCCCGCTAGGATGTGTTGCGGTGGTGTCTTGTGAGCCAGTGTGCCGAGTAGCGTGGTTTGAAGTGGGAGCGTTTGAATGTTGCACGTATTTTCGTGTGTGTGTTGCATTAGCTGTCTGCGATTTTTCTTATCTCGGCGGTATGTCCGAAGTTGAAGAACAAAGGGTGTGCATCAAATTCTGTGCCAAATCCTTGTCAACGTCATTACAGGCAATGAGAGCATCGTTTATGCTTACGACCCAGAAACTAAACTGTAGTCTTCTCAATGGAAGAGTTCTGGGTCTCCAAGACCCAAAACAGCACGCATGGAAAGAAGCAAATTGAGGACGATGCTGATTTGATTCTTTGACCAAAAGGGGATCCTACACCGGGAATTTCCCACATGGAAGCACGGTCAACGCAGACTTCTACTGTGATGTTCTAAGAAGGTTGACTGAAAATACGCGTCGCAAAAGGCCACAGAAATGACATAACGGTAATCTCATTCTTCACCACTATAATGCACCGGTCCTTTAAAGTGGCATAGTTTTTGGCTAAGAGCAATATGACAGTGGTTCCCCATCCCCCATAATCACCTGACCTGACCCCCTGTAACTTTTTTCATTTCCTCAAGCTGAAGCTTCGGATAAAGGTGCGAAGATTCGACACCATTCCAGAAGTTCAAGAAGAATCGCAGCGGGTACTTGACACTATTCCAAAAAAGGACTTCCAGAAATGCTTGCAAGCATGGCAGAAACGCTGGGACCGCTGTATTAATGAAAAAGGGGAGTACTTTGAAGGTGATGGAGGAATTTAACTTCAAAGGTAAGAAACTTTCAGTTTACATATTCAGTCCTGGAACTCTTGGATATATATGGAACTATGTTTACTGGTTTAAATTTATCCGAGATAATGTCGGTCATACCTCAAGAAAAACAGCAAATATTCGCTAGTGTACCTTACAATTGAATAAAGTTGCAGTGTGGTGTGGAGATTTGAGTCTTCTTCGTTATATGGCAACCTCACCAAGGTCAATAAGAAACAGGAAACTGGGCCGTTGTATTGGGAATTATGCTATACCGTCCTGTGCTACTGTGTGAGTGTGATCAGGACACAGTGAGAACAGTGTACTCTTTGGAGCAACAAGAGTTTATCGTTAAAAGGTTTTGGAGAACAGAATCAGTTTTTGCTACGCAAAAGACATTTAGAAACAAATTTGCCTCCGTTCTGCCCCAGACAGAAACATAATATGGTCACTAGTGAATAAATTGGAAGAAACAGAATCGCTGGACAGGACAGCATCGGACGCCGCAGGTGGGTGTTGTGGAAGATGTTAGTTATCGACTCCTTAGGTCGCCCAAGAAATCTCTCCGTCATTTGTCGCATGAAACCGGCTATAGTCTGGGTAATATGGGTGCTACCACTAACACTAATTTGTATTCTTACTAACACTAAATTTATGTTCTGCAATTTATCTTCAAAAATCCAAAACCTCTATCCAATTGTAAGATACAATGGCGAATATTCGCTGCTTTCTTTGAGGCGTGGTCGATATTACCCTGGATGAATTTAAAACAGTAAACATAGTCCCATAAATCTTCCATAATTCCTGAATCATTTGCCACAAACCGCATGAATATCAGACTTCAGTTAGAAATTCTAGACCCAAATGATATCCGTGAGTTTTTTTTTTAAATCACCCATATATATATGTAATTAAGTCAATTATACCAGCCAACTTATCGATTTTGGTAAGGATATGAAATCTATTCTCTTTTCGTGCAATGTATATTCTTTAACATACGAAACCGAATCAAAATAATGCCTAAGAATGCCTAATCTCAGAGCATGTCAAACAAATTGTTCGTAACAGTGTGCATTTAAGTAATTTGCAAATGTTCCATTTTTTAATTAATTTATTTATTTAAGTTCAACATTTTTTGCTTTCCCCTTTTCCTTTTTGATTAATACTTCTAAACCTATTTTTAAAACCCTACTGCCTTTGTTCTAACGATGAATAGAAAATAGCGCCCGACATCCCGAAATATATTGCTTTTAATATTTAGCATTTTCTTTATATATATTTCTTTTTTCCTTTTTGTTTTAGGGATTCAGGTAAGATTTTATCTTATTCTCTATTTGTTTAAATTGGTTGTTATTGGCATCATTATGCTAATATGAATATACGTCCTAAAGTAATCAATAAGGCGAAATATCAAACGTAAAAGTCTTATACTGAAATTTTTAAAGTAGAAAATTAGCCCTATTTAATCGTGGTAAGATAAAGTGATATTGAACTAAGTAATATTGATGAAAAATGCAATTAAAATACATAGATATATACATAGATATATAATTACAAATGAATTTTTTTTTATTTAATTGAGTACTCATCCACATAATGTTCCTTCCAATTGTTTTTCTTTCTGATATTTTAAATGCTTCGCTCGGGCAATTTTGCAGAGTCAACAAGGCATAGGTCGTTTTTCTAACTATGCTCTTCACATTTTTCTTATCTCAATAGTGTAAAATATTAACACTATTCTTTCTCAACAGATACATATCAACATACACGGCAGTGCATGGCAGCCAAGTTCTGCGAAGAAAATTCGTAGTAAATGGAAACTGACCTGCACTGCCGTAAGAATGTTATACAAGAACAAGTGTTTTGGGTAAAATCGCCGATTTCGAGGCTCTGTAAATACGATTCTATTAAGGGTAGAAATATGAGGTTTAGATTTTAAGGATATATCCGAGAAATGTGCTCATATACCAAATCTCACATTCCTAGCTTCAACCATATTCGAGTATTGGAATCTTAAAATATGCAATTTTCAGGCTCACTGATTCACTGACTCACTCATCAAATTGGTTAGGTACTTCCCAATGAGATAGAGACGTGAAACTTTGCATAAAGGTACCTTCTAATGACTCGAGTATGCAAAAGGTCCGAAATTTAAGGAACGTGCTGTGGAAATTTTTATGGGTGAAAAACTATCCTTAGCCAAGCAGAAACCAGTTCATCCACTCACTCATCACATTGATTAGGTACTTCCCAATGAGATAGAGACTTGAAACTCTGCGTAAAGGTACCTCATAGTAGCTTGAGTATGAAAAATGTCCAAAATAACAGGAATGTGCTTTGGGAAATTTTTTATGTGCGAAAAACTGTCATTAGACAAGGGAGAAATCGTTTCACTCACTCACTCATCACATTGAGTAAGTACTTCTTAATGAGATAAAGCTTTTTTTTATTCATTTATTTTCTAATTTTACAAAAGTCATTAGCTTCGAATTCTGATTAATATTTCTATTATAAACCTCCAAAGTAGGCAAGTTTTCAAAACTTTAAATACTTTAATTTCAGTATGTTCAATTATAATATTACTAGTATACGAATAAATGAAATAGGATATACCTCAATCACAAAAGTTAAAAACACTAGTAAATACCAGAATATGAACATTCCTAGTAAACAAACACTGAAATAATATTAACTCCTAACTAAATACGCTAATGTAATTCTATAAAAATTCGCAATGCGTTTAATTCTTCCATGACATATATTAGGTAATCGCAAACAAAGTCTACTAATTAAATTAAATCCAACCACAAACGTAAACATTATATTTTAAGTAATTGTTCTTAAAAGCCTCCTCCTATCTTCCTTCAACAGATTGAAAAAAAAATCGTAGGTAATAGTATATGTCTATAAACAATATAGCAATAACATGTATGCAAATTATGTTTACGTAAAGATTAACAATAATGGTTTTGCTCAAGATTCGTTCGAAACTGGTTCAAATAATAATCAAAAGATTTGGAGAACGACAGTATTATCGCAAAGATATTATTTTAATAGGATTTCGTTTAAGCGATGACTACGAAATACTCACTACCACTAATGCACAACCACTATCTAAAATAAGATATGCATCCATACAACCTTCAAGCTTTCCATAGCTCCTAAAGGTTTGCGCAAGAAATGATCACTAAGTTATTGAACTTTTCACAACTATCATATTCCTTGAATCAAGTGTAAAACTATATGTATATGAATGTAGATTCAAGTCATAACTCTATCACAGAACAATTAGCACCTGCAGTTATTCGTTACACCTCACAATCAAATGCTTAGAGTATTCTATTTCAGCCTGTGAGTTGTAATATTTGAGTTAGTATATTTTATAAAATAGTTAATATATTAATAGTTCCTTTGGTATTTTTACTGAGGTTAATTTTAACTGAAATATCACTATATCTAGGCGAAAGTATTGCACCACACAATAGTAGGAATATTTATTTGTTGAAGTTTGTTGCACACGCGATGAATTTGGATTATCCAATATATAAGGACAAACCGAATTTTGTTTCACATGAAGTTCTGAGACACAATACGACAAATTTATGTGACTCTCTCTTTTGATTTAAGATTTCTCATCAAGACTAGGAACGATTTTGTTAGTACGAAATCAAAATTTAATGCATACCACATTCAAAAATACTTTCGAAGATGTCAACAAAGAGATCTGTAATATAACTTCACAAGGTAAATGTTTTACTGCTACAAAATTCAAGATTCACATGAGTTCACCAAACTGATTATTAGCCGCGACATCCATTGGCTCACTGGTATCTGAACTGTGAATCAAGACTAATTTTATTTGTTTGATTTTGCTTACAATAAAAGTACTCTCACCAGACTTCTCCATAGAGTTCTAATCCATTAGGTTGAAGCTGTAACTGGTGTCAACACATCTTGACATTCCGAAGATTTCCAAAGTTCTCAGCTACAAAACTAGCTGTCACATTAGATGAATACTCATGAAATTTCGATTATGTCCTTAAATCAAACAACACCTGAAAAATAAACGAATAAGTTAGAAAAAAAAACATATTCAATTATTAAATCTACATCACAATAATGCTCAATAGATATACACTACACTTCATTTTCAGAGCTTAACATTTATCATTATCTTTAGACACTTGATGATTTATTAATTTTATCACGTAAAAAACAAGAAGATTCATTGCTCCAGAAGGAAAAGCTCGTCAATAAGTTCCAGCCTGAATGAAGTTAATCTAATCAGAATTGTACAAATTAAAAAAAAATAATAATAATAATAATTTGTGCATAACAGTTCTATTTATAATTTTTATATAATGTTTACAGTAGCAATAAAAATATATTATTGCAAACCGATGTTCAATCTGTATACCATTTTGCACTGACCTACAACATAACAGTTTTTCACTTCCCTTTTTTGATTTCTTTTCTTTTTCTTTTTCTTTTTTTTTTTGTTTGTTTCTTCCTTACTAAATTTCTTGAGTGAAGAATAGATTAAAAAATGAAATGAACTATTTTAGTTTAACGTCTCACGGTTATGCCCTTTATGCTAAAGGAGACAATGATTAAAACAAAAAAAAATGATGATGAAAGAATTGGTAGAATGAGAGTGTTGGAAGAAACAGGATACTCTGAGTAAACCCATGGACGCGATGTTGTTCACCACAAACATACGTGACCGGGGATCAAACCAGGGACTCGACGCACAAGAGGTAAGGTCTCTACCACTGAGACACCTTCCTCCTCTGAAGTATAGTATAGAGTTTCATATTGAAATAAGTACGATTTACCGCAGCCTTTTTTTCTCAACAACAGTGAAATGAAAATCAGCCCTTGAATAACAATCGTCCCTGTATTATTATGATTTCCACAAAGGATACAAAATTTTTAGCATGAAAATGAATGACAAAATATTTAATCGTTAGTGGAAACATATAGGCGAAAACGATTTGGAAGATTACGTTCGAAACTGAAAAAAAGTATACTTTATTATTTTTTTTTCTTATTCCCGACGGTATAGAGTAGCTTCGTTTAAACTATGGACACTGTAGACTCAGGTATGACCTCTGCAGACGTGAGTCACAGAATGTGGTAGGACGTAAAACCATGGGAACATCAGCAGTGTGCAAATAATAATGCGAGAATGAGTTGAGTTGATTTCGAGTTTAACGTCCCTTTCAGCAGCGAGGCTATATGAGCCGTGGACCTACTGATTAACCTGGAATCCGAGCCACATGAGCTCCCACCGGGAATCGAACCCGGGTCTCCCACACCATACAATGCGAGAATGAATGTGAATTATTGCAGTGGAGTGTGAATTGGCCCAATAACCTACAAACTGATTTAGAGGAATGTCTACCGTGAAGAGCAATGCACAGAATGGAAGCACGCAGATAGAAGGTAAAGTAGCTGAGACAATTGGTGTATCTAATGCCATTTTTCTACTGTAGACACTCTTTCAATATGTGGAAACTGTGAGATGGAGCGCAGAACAAAGCCATCAACCTGCAACGATAGCCACGGATGACTTATTTTAGTGTCAGCAGCTCGTCCTAGCAAAGATAAACGTCGGAGAACGACGGACCTGCAACGTAAGCTTTTCATGATGACACAAGGTAACGGAAGGTGACCTCAGCCCTCGAAAACTGTCACCGTGTACTTATTTAAGCCTACATCATTGTCATTCTAGTAGACATTGGGTTGAGAAACAGCTATTAAAGATATAACAAATGGTGTTCGGTTCTTTCTCGGATAAGTGAAATTCAATCTCCAGTCATACAACGTACACGTGCTGATACAGGGAGATCATGGTTCTTGTCCTATATGAAATGCAATGAAATCTTTAAGTTTTACGTCCCACGGCTATGTCGGTTAGGCTAAAGGAGACGGTGATGATGAGAGATGAGTGAAATGGTGGAATGAAGAAAGTGGGAGGAAACGGGAGAACCCCGAAAAAAACCCACGAGCACGGTGTTTGTCCACCACAAAGTCCACAGGGCGCGGGCTGGGATCGAACCAGGGACCACAAGCACCGGAGCTGAACCACCGCGCCCCCTTGTCTTATATGAGGCGGTGAAAGTTATGCTGTGGGCACTAATTACTGATAATCTACGTCTGCCTTGCATGTCATGCTGTATTAACAGTCCAGTACTATATGAAACTCATGTTATGCCTATGGCTCAATTGGTGATCCGGAACTGCGATGGCTCAGTGGTAGAGCGTTCACCTCTGGTTCTTGGGTCCCTGGTTCGATCCCAGTTCGCACCAAGTGAACTTTGTGGTGGACAAACACCGTGTGCGTTGGTTTCCTCGGAATTCTCCTGTTTTCTCCCACTTTATTCATTCCACCATTTCATTCATTTCTCATCATCACCATCTCTTTTAGCCTAACCGGCATAATCGTGGAACGTAAAACTCAAAAATTTCATTTCATTTTCATTTTCAATTGGTAATTCGTTCATTTCATTGACGACAATCCTTACTGTATAATTACTGATCGCCTAGTATGCATGAACTGTAAGTTCATGCAAGCCTAATTTTAAGAAAATGATCATTTTAAATTATTTTCTTTAATTCCCCCAATTTTTTGTTTAGTTTTGTTTATTTTTTTAAGAAACAGATACTGTTGGTCTAGCTAAATGTTTCTTGCATGAGTGTTATGTTCGTTCTAGTCCCTTCACCTCGAGGCCACTAAGCCAATAGAACAAGAGTAGAGTACATATTTTCTTTTCTCTGCTCTCTTGTAAGATTATTTAAAAACTGGGTATTATTTGAAAACTGAATAGATCGAGGATTATGATTAGGGGACACTACAAGTATGAGAAATGAGTAGTTATGCTCAAATTACTGAGATATTCACTTGCACACGCCAATTTATATACTTCCGATAAAAGATACTCTAATTTCTTGTAAAGTTGAAAGGCAGATTCTTCGTAGAGCCCAGTTCAATACTAGGATAATTGGAGAGTTGAGTGCCACAGATACATAGTACGTATCTATGTGTACACTACAATGTAGGAAATAAAGACTGTAAGAGTAAAGAAGAAACATACTTTCCGGTACGACTGAGCCTTCCGCCACTGAACCACTATTTCTCATATACAGAGACTAAAGAACTGACGTGACATCTTGCAATTTCGTGGTCCCAGTCTAAAAACCATACATATTAGAATAAGAGTCTGCCTTATAGTAAACTAGATGCAATGTTCGTTATTTATACGGGCAGAGTAGGTTTATACGAAATACGGAGTGAGTCAAAATTATGTGAACAATCTGAGGTTTGTTTTGTTTTGTTTAATAACTGTATGTTAAAACTATTTTGTTTATTGCAAACTAAATATAACTATTATTTAAAAAGTAGTTCACAGAAAACCAAAACAACATGATACGTAATCAAATACACTTGAGTTCGTTCCTCTAGTATGACGAAGGCAATGAAATATTACCGAAATACAACACAGATTAGCAGTAGTAAGTAATTGCCTTGGTTAGATTTTATTTGTATTTATGTAAAACCTCCTTAATCAACAAAACAATCAGACTGGTCATCTCAACAAAGAAAAATATATTACTTTTATATTTTCCATTGAACAAGCTTACCTTTTAACAGACTTAAATATGATTTAAAGTACTCGCTGAGAGAAGCAATACATTTATTGTCAAAATTATTAGACTAGGGCCATCGTAACCTGAGCTCTGACAGATCTAACATCATGTAAGTTGACGACAGTGTTGCGAACCGTCATAGCAAGAAGAATCAAAGCGACCACATGACAGGACGATAAAGGAATCGAATTACTTTATCACTGATTGAATCAGATTATAAGTTTAAATATTTACAAACTAGATATTTAAAAAAAATAATCGTACTTTACTCCTCAACATTCCAGCACAACGTAGTTCCACTAGGCCTAAAGTTATTGCCACAATAATGAATACTTTTTTTTTCTTTTTCCACTTATTGACACAACTCTGTCCTTTTGACAAATTTGCTACGTAAATAGAAGTGAGGTTACATGGAACAACAACCGGTCCACCTCCCTATCGCCGCAGGGAGTAGGTTTTCGTGGAATTGAAAGCGAAGAGGGTAGTGAGTCTGTACGGCTCTTCTAAAGTTCAAGGGCAATGAACCATTATTTGGAATATCAGGCTGAAATGAGTATAATTTCTAATGATCTTTGTAGGAAATTTGTTGACATAAGGAAAAAATGTACCTACATACTCTATATATTACAGAGATTGTTATAATGAGCTTTTCATAAGGACTGATTTAGAAATTGAGTGGTTGGAAAGTAACGAACGTGATCCAGCTATGTTTGTCTTTTCGTAGAAGACATTTTTTCACCAATATGTGAAGGGGAGGATAGGTTTAGACACACAAAAATACATTTGGAAACACTAGGTTGTTCCCATGGTAACCGAACAGTGTTGTCGCATTTATACCTACTCATTACTGTGAAAGTTTTTGTGTTGTCAGGTTGTTTTGATTTTTTGTGCTATCATCTCAGTGCATTGATGTGAATATTGTGTTATTATTTTCATTCATCAGTGGAACATAGTTTGTATTCGTATTATTCACATAGACCTAAAATATAAATTTAGCATGTGTATGTGTGTATGTTTGTGTTTATGAACACAATGCCTGGAGTGCGTAAGAAGTGCGGAAAGGGGGTGCCCTTGACAAGTCAGGCACGGGAATTTGTTTGAGTTTTACGTCCCACGGTTATGCCGGTTAGGCTAAAGAGAACGGGAATTTGTGTTTAATCTTAGGGAATATTTGGAGAAAGAACGTAACGACGGTCCTTTTTTGCCATTGAATAAAGTGATTGAAACAGTAGATTCAGCTTTATACATTAGCCCTACAACTGTGAAAAGAATCACAAAAGAGAAGTGCCTGAAAGACCTCACTGAACCGACGGAAATTTTATCCACCCTAGGAAAAAAGGGTAAGATTTCTACAGTAAATGGAATTAAATTATCTACAATTGAAAGCCATTCTCTAACGTAAGTAGTTTTCATTTTTTAAAAAAAAGATATAAGATTATGGGCCTTAGCAGAGTCGTTCTGACGCGTGTTTAGTGTCATACTAAAGAGTTGAACTGATTTTGAGTTTAACGTCTCTTTCAACAACGAGGCTATATGAGACGTGGACCTACTGATTAACGTGGAATCCGAACCACATGAGCTCCCGTCGGGAATAGAACCGGGGTCTCCCATGCCAAAGGCGTACACTAACCGCTTAGCTACGAAGAAGCCCGATCTCATACTAAAGAGTTCGACTAACATATGTTTCCATGCAGTAGTCAGGCATTTAGTATGACGCTAATCATATGTCAAAACGACTCTGCATAAGGCCCTATGTGTTTAGAAGTAACGGTTGTGTTCTTTACGATTTTGTAAACTATCTTAACGCAATACTAATTTGTTTGTTTCTTTTGTCTAATACTTTCGTCAGGCATAATGATAATTAATATTTTTGTTGTAATACATATATGATTCATTTCCACAAAATGTGCCCCTTGTTATATTTATATTGTTACAGAAGATAAATGTGGCAACCGCGCTTGATCGCACGTGAGAGTTGTCAGAGCTCTTCTTAGCGCGGCCTTACTCTAACGTGTAACAGTTTCGCTTAATTATGCCTTTTAGTTAGACGAAGTGCGATTTATGGCAATGGTACATTACAAGTTATTTCTTTTCTGTTACTTTTAGAACTTTCATTCTATGTATGATATTCTCTGATTTGAATGTACACCATAATTACATAAAATTTAAAGTAATACTATCCATATATATATTTTTCCCGTATCAAGATTCCAATCAAGTAGACCGAACAGAAAATTATCTGAATCTACAACGAAAAAGTGATTTCGCCAGGCTACGGGGAGAGGCAAGAAATTTTCTCAGTAAAGTGACTGTGTGAAAATATGAAAATATATATAACTTTGAAATATGTCTAATTGGGCAAAAATTTCTTGATTTTCTTTGCAACGTCTCTTTTTAAGAATTGTTTATCCTCTATATGTGTGGGTAAGGAAGTAATTGATTTCTTAATATTAATACTTCTCACACCATTCCATCACATGAAACAACTTTCTCTGTCGACAAGGAAACTAATACTGAAGCTTTCAAATTTTGCTAACTCGAGGGTGTTGAGTGCCATGGTAAATTCCGTTTTCTTCTGTAAAGTTTTCTTTTAGCCCACCTGGACTACAGCTGTACTTAAAACACATTGATGAAGTTAATTTTGGCGAAATTTTGTTCCTGTAAAAAAGAAAGACCTGAGCATTTGATTTGGTAGAATGAAGTACAAGTCTAAAAAAAAAAAAAAAAAAAAAACGAAACAAAAAACTCTTTTCCGTTGGTACTTATAGCGGAATGCTATGCTATGAAGAGACAAGGAATAGGAGACACTGCCCGTGCTATAATCATTTTATTTATCTCACCCAAAATAAATTTTCATATTTTAATTATCAATGTATTTGGTTTCAATCTATTATTATATTTTACTAATATAAAAAAATGTTGATTCTATTTCCACAATCATGCTTGTTTTCTATCTAAAAAAAAAATCAAATAGAGACACTCGACAACGAAGTCATATCTAGCATGGAGCGTACACAGTGTTAATATAAACTAATTGCTCTGTTCTTCGTGATTTGAAACAAAGTAATTTGAATTTTCTTTCATGTTGTTTTTATAGTGTCTCGGTTGACTTTACTAAAGAGAGCATATTTATATATGTTGTTATTTTTAATGTTAATTTACTAACAAGTTAAATATATATATAGTCGTAAAAAATCGTCTTTTTTTTTTTGTATAAGACTGATCTTGAATTGCTACTTAAACAGCACTTATTAACTATTTGTTATACACAAGGTTTTGGTTTAGAGCTTTGTGCATAACTTAGGAACCAAAAGCCTTCACACCACAATATTTGACACGTTTGTATAGCAAGTCAAGGAACACCACCGTGTCAATTTCGATTCAGATTGAATAAGTTCGGTGTATGCTTTTCTTTCTTTTTGGATCAAAAGATCCAATATATTTTAATCAAAAATTTTCTTCTTGTCCTTATATCTGGAGAACTACATGTAGTGTAGCCAAACTCAAACTATCACTTAACTCATTATGACATGCTTATTCTGTATAAAAAAAAAAAAAAAAAAAAAAAAAAACTCGATTTAGGGGCCGTTTAAAAATTGTGTGGTCTCTTATCCTAAAAAACTCCAATATATTTGAATCAAAAATTTTCTTGTACTCCTTATGTCTGGAGTACTACATATAGTGAAACGAGACCCAAAGTATCACTTAACTCATTATGATGAGCTTATTCCTTAAAAAATAGGAAAACTTGATTTAGGGGCCATTCAAAAATTTTGTAGCTCCTGATCCAAAAACTAGTTGTCGGTCAAGATCGTAATGTTTTCATGCATTTTTTTTTGGATCATTCCTAAAATTCTTGTTTTCTTTTGTTTTCGAAAATGTAACACAAAATTTGACGGCCCATAGCTCAGGAGCCAAATGTCTGCACAATATGTTATCTCACATGGTTATATAACAGGTGAATGTCTATCATCATACCAACTTTGATTCAGATCAGATGAGTTCGATGTATGACTTCTTAGTTTCGTAAACGATTCAAACTTTGATCGCCTATAACTCCGGAACTGACTTATAAAGCTGGTCAAAGTGTATAACTGTTCCAAGTTTTACATAGATCGGATAAATTCTTTATTGTTTTACCTCGAAAATGTAACCGAATTCTATCTCCATTTCAGATCAAATTTTTATGGATCAAAACATCCAAATATTTGGTCTAGTGTTCGATCTTTGGATCTTCGCTGTTTGCTGTTTTAATACTTTCTATCGGCATTAAAAGGGAGTGTTTGTCTATTGTACTGTTTCACACTTCTCTTTGCTCATGTTTCAAGGACGATTGACAGGGTTCAGTTTTATATGTATATTATCAGCTGTGTTTGGTACGCCAAGTAATGACCTTAGTAACTTAGCTCCTTTCTTTTTTAGATGCTCGCAATGTTATATATTAAGTACCTTAATAATAAACCATGTTTTAATCCCTAGGATATGTATTTGCATTGAACAAGCTTATTATTGCTTTTGTATGCACCTGTATGCGGATGATACACAACTCTGCTTAGCCACGTCTCCAGAGCACGCCTTACAAAGTGCAGCCCTCATCAATGAAGACTTAGAAATATTTAGTGATTTGGTGCTTGTCCAATTCCTTGAAAATAAAGGCAAGTAAATGCACATTTACAGTTATGGGAACAAGAGAAAATCTTAGGAAATTGGAAACTGGACAAATTAATATTTCCATTCGAGACACGCCATTAGATTATTCACCTTCAGTAAAAAATCTCGGATTAATACTAGATGGTGAGTTAAACTGGAATCGACATATATCTACTGTATCTAATAAATCAATATCAATTCTGCGATTATTATATAAATGTAATGATTTTCTGAATCAGAACGCAAAACTGTATTTAGTGAACACGCTTATTTTTCCACCGTTCGACTATTGCGATTCTGTATATGGACCAGCCATTACTAAATCCTTAGCAATATCAATTGAAAAAGTTCATAATGCCTGCATGAGATTTATCTATAACACGCAAAAATGTGAGCATATACTGCTCTTACTAAATCAAAGCAATATTCTAACAATGTCAAGGAGTCGTTTGTTGCATCTGTACTGCCAGATACATAAGGTCATACACAATAATGGCCCCCTTTATCTTAAAAGTAAGCTGACGTTCCGAAATGAAATCCATCCATACGAAACAAAACGTTCCTGTACACTTGACATCCTGCAGCATACGTTAACAAAAGCAACGAAATCATTCTCTATTTCAGCTGTGAGAGCCTGGAATTCATTACCTTCCGATATAATCGAGTACAAAGGATTCTTGACCTTCAAACGTAGGGTAAAGGATCATCTTTTACATCAAGAGAAACTTAGCTTGAGTACCTAAGCCTTAGACTGCAGCAAGTAAACCAATTTTTGTATGCATATTGTAGTATAGAGGACAAGTATTAGGCCTACTGAATCTGAACAACTATTATATTCTTACTTCATATTGGTTTTCTTCATATATATATATAATATTAGTTTGTAGTTAACTAAACGCTATATGTTTATTGTCGTTATATATGTAAGTGTAAAATATCTTTATATATATTCCCATGTGACACTTCTAACTGTACTTTTGTTAGGTTAGGTGGTAGAGCAGTCCACGGCTGAACCTCGCCTCATGAATAAAGGCATTTTCAATTCAACATAGGTTCAGAAATTCCTGTTTCTTCAGCTAGTTTTTAGGGTGTGCTCGATAACATTTTATTACAATTTATCAGTGTTTGCTTTATAAATAAAGTACATGCAAAGTAGAGTTTTGATACAACAGTGTTAAAAAAAGAAAAAGAAACATCAATTATTCTTTAAAATCTAACAGGAAATCAAAGATAATATCAGTGTAGCCATAAGTTAAACGATATATCTAGAATTATTCTTCAGAAGTGATTTCAGCTTGCTGCTATTGCTGTGCATTGTTTTCTAAATAACAAGAGTACAAAATGTAAAATAAGATAAGTAAATAAATAAAATTAAAAGAACAATATAATTATGGAATGTTACTTGTGGAGAGTAGTAGTTTTACTTCAACACATTCAAGTAAAAGTATATTGGATGACATGTATTGAATACGTAGTACAAAGTGGGCTCAAAATTAGATGATTTTGTTAAAAATCTTTCTAAAACTTGACCCCAAGTCGTCCAATATGAAGTTCTCTCTGTGACAAAATTGTGTTTAGTCTGATGATTACCAATGGACA
This sequence comes from Thermobia domestica, assembly GCF_964235325.1. Lineage (NCBI taxonomy): Eukaryota > Metazoa > Arthropoda > Insecta > Zygentoma > Lepismatidae > Thermobia > Thermobia domestica. The sequence goes on along the minus strand of NC_137459.1, from coordinate 43,032,163 downwards.
TTTCCACGGATTTTTTTTTAATTGCTGAAAAAGAAAACTTCAGAGCTAGTTGATTACGGAAAACACTTCCTTTTGCTCATGCGACGATTCTAACTAGTCGAAATTTGCAATTTAATTCCCGTCTGCTACTAGTGCGCTTAAAACAACGACCACCCTGTTTATACGTCACAGGTCGGTACAGGAAAAAAAGCTCTGCGCCGCTCACTAGAGAAATGGCCTAGCGAACGATACGATGCATGTTTTTCATATGTGTATCGACGTTGCTAATAACACAAACAATAAGAAAAATAACAGAATTTAAGGTTTATTTCAAAAGAGAGCTATTTGTCTATTTATTTATTGCCAATTATTTAAATATACTTGAATATCTTAGGTCAAAATTGAAGTGCACTAATTTGGTATATTATTGATATTATTTGCAGCCTAAGGTAAGAAACTGATTAATATTCTCATGTTTCGGTCACTGGTCGACCTTACGAAGCGAATTTTATTCATCCTTAAGAAAAATATCAACAATATAAAAGCGTAGATATTTGATAGTAGAGTACTAATTTCTTATATACACGTTCATCGTAGATTCGATAGTTATGTGGGGGGCGCGGTGGCTCAGTGATAGAGCGTTCACCTCCGGTGCTTGGGGTACCTGGTTTGATCCCAGCTCGCGCCGTGTGGACTTTGTGGTGGACAAACACCGTGCTCGTGGGTTTTCTCGGGGTTCTCCCGTTTCCTCCCACTTTCTTCATTCCACCATTTCACTCATCTCTCATCATCACCGTCTCCTTTAGCCTAACCAGCATAACCGTTGGGCGTAAAACTTAAAGGTTTCATTTCATTTTCATTTTCGATAGTTATGCGCTCAGAGGGAAACCCAGGGAAATTAATACATGAAAAAACATTTCTCCAAGTGAAAATAACGTAAGTTCTTTATTGAGTTCAACACAAGAACGCACAAACTTACGATGATAATTATGTTCATGAGCATTCTAATAATTTACCAGTGCCTTTATCGAACTACTTTACACATTAGCAATATTATTTCAGCATAATATTTTCGCGCTTACTGTCGTTTTCTTTAGTCCATGGAACATACTCGTTAATTGTTTATATTAGTCCATGTAAACTGAAGTGTTTTGAACACGTGAGTTAACATTTAAACTAACAAATAAACAGATAAGGTCTCACAGCAATGATGATAAACTAGTTACAGCGGGTTATTACTGAATAAAATGAAATTTCTACTTTTATGTTCCATGAATATGTCCTGTAGACGGATGATTAATGAGAGTGAATGATTATGAAAGAATCGGTGGAACGGTCATGTGGGAGGAAACGTCAAAATTGTGAGAAAACACACGGATACGATGTTGTTCACCACAAACTTATATGGGTTGCATTCGAACCAGGAACCCCTCACACTAGAGGTGAGCGCTCCACTATTGATCCACTGTGTCCTTTGATAATGAATGTTTGTGATGTCATGACGAGTGATGAACACAATATTCTGTTCCAGAGAGTGAAACAATATAAGAGAAATCAATCTACTGGACGAAACTTAACAAATCCTGAACTCTTGAAACACTTTTTTTTTTTTTTTTTTTACTTGTGGACCTCGGAACACAAAACGTAATACTTTCACGATATAATCTTTTGTAAATGTACCACCATATGCCAAACATTAGACTAATCACTTCAGAGCTGAGGGCAGGCTTGTAGCCATCCCAAAAGTGTAGGGGGGGCCGGTAGAAGTTAGGGAGGCCTAATCCAACCATATTATAGTTCATCACCATATTATAGTTTATTTGCAAGCCTACCGTGAAAATTTTAGGGGGCCAGTAAAAGTTTAGGAGGCGGCCCCCGTGAATATGGGCCTGGCTGAAGGGGACAAGTAATATAAACAAACTTATGTTTGTATACTTAGAACACTATTTTGTGTGAGGATACTGAAAAAAAGCTGAAGTTTCAAAGTAACAACATAAGTGAATACATAATGAATTTCTGTCAATATTCCTCTTGTTGAGGCTCGAAAAATCCTGAACGCCAGGTAGTCAGAGCGATTGGAAATACGAGTCTGGCTCCTAAATAAATTAAATCCAAAATAAAATTATGTAGGCCCATGTATGAAATTGTATTATTATGGTGCCTAGGTTTGAGAACCGGCCACAAGAAAAATTCTCGAGCACTTATCTTGTTTATGATGGTCTTTCGACAGCCTAACCATCTGTCTGCCTCTATTCGCTACAGCTTTCTTCGGCTTCAAACCACTGTGGTGATCACAAAAGCATTAACCCTTGTAGATATATATTAAGAAAGTAAAGCGCTATATAATGCGATTCTTATAGCATTGAATAGTTGTAGCAATAGTGTGGAGTGACCAATTGCTGATATACATAGTAAATAGTAGAAAAATGAAAGGATGTAATAGGATACGATTTTGTTAAAAGAGATTAAGAACTTTTTGGTGCGGAAAATGCTTATTTGTAGCCGTAGTATAATAGCATGGAAATTCACGATAAATCTTCAAAATAAATAAAAGCTATAATATCGTGGCCTAGATATTCTCAATCTGCGCATGACTTAATTTGAACTGATATAGTGCTTAGACTCCTAATGTGTTTTTTTTTCTTTTTTTTTTCTTTTTCTTTTTTTTTTTTTTTTTTTTTTTTTTTTGTAATACAATAGTAAAGTAATCCTGCTTAAGTGTAAACTAAAATATTTGTAATGATAGAACATTACAAATGACCTTTAGACCTTTAATGTATTTCAAGCTAGGAAAATAGGCCTTATTAACACGTTACGTTTATATACAGTAAGTGTATTACTTATTTTTCCACTTTTCCTTTCGCTATTCTACTAAATTTATTTGTAGTTTGCAGGAAGAAACTGTAATATGAAAAGATTCCCTGAACATTCCAATGAAACTCACAGAGCGATACCGATCTCTGACGTCACGCTAAAATCCCTTGTTTTTGTTGCCGTGACGTAAGCAGCTAATTTTTTCAGTGTTTGAAGCGTTGTATCTCATTAACGAAGACATATTTTTCTGAAATTTTTGGTATGTGGTATATTGAAGATTAGTTCTACATGATGGTGTCTTTAAATTACAACTTTTGGTCAAAAAGAAAATGTCCATTCTTTCTTATTGAAAATCTGATATACAGGATGAACCGAAAAATGTGCACAAAATCCGGGAGGTGATTCGTGACATCAAAAAAAGACAAAAAGTCTTCTTGCATATTGTCGAACTCCGCGTCGTGTAAGAGTGACAGAGTGGCAGGGATGTCAACTTGTAATCGAAAATCGAATCGTGACAATTGGAACGGAACCGATAGATGTGCGCAAATTTTGGGAGATGATTCCTAACATCAAAAGACAAAAAGTCCTCTTGCATGTTGTCGAATTCCGCGTCATGTACAACTGATAGGGGAGCCAAATTGGAATCAAAACTCGAATCCTGACAATTGGAACGGAACAAAAAGATGTGCAAGCGTACATGACGATGAATTCAACAACATGCAATGAAACTTTTTGTCTTCTTCTGATGTTACGAATCACCTCCCGAAATGTGTGCACTTCTTTCTGTTTCGTTCCAATTGTCACGATTGGAGTTTTGATTCCAAGCTGGCACTCCTGTCATTCATACAAGACGCGGAATTCGACAATATACAAGAGGACTTTTTGTCTTCTTTTGATGTCAGGAATCACCTCCCAGAGTTTGTTCACATCTTTCAGGTTTGCCTTGTATATTGTGTTAATGAAAGCATTATTGTAATAAGAACTTTGTGAAACACAGTTTGATAACTGGTGGGAATACATATGAAGAGGATTTCACATTAAACTTCAGGTGTGCGTCTCTTTTGTCCTCCTTTTTATTAGGGTTACAGTGGCTCAGTGATAGAGCATTCACTTCTGCTACGAGGAGTTCGTGGTTTTGTACGAGGTCATGTCAGTTGTACAACATTGTCTTCGTGGTTTTTCTTGGGGTTCTTTATTTCCTCCCACATTTTCATTTCACGAACTTACTATAAATAGCACCCCGAATAGTCAGAGGCGAGGGGACTCACTATAAATAAGCACCCCGAATAGTTGGAGGCGAGGGTACTCACCATAAATAAGCACCCCGAATAGTTCGAGATGAGAGCCTCGCTTTGACCAAGTATTCCGTCAAAATAAATAGAGAAAATAATTTCAAATCGGTGTGCAACCTTCAAGCCGTAATCTCTGCCAACTATAATTGTTGTTCTTGTATAAGTACAGAGCATTTCAAACCAGAAGACTTTTAGTAACTGTAATCGCCATATTGGATCCGCCATTTTGAATTTTGTAGTTTTGACGTCAGATTCTGACTTAGCTCTCCTAACACCCCCCTCACCGCTGGCAGTATGTTTTATTCTACATTAAAGGATTGTTTTCTGTCTATGCTTGGAGAACACCCCTTACGTTCAAAGGGTGGCTTCTCCCTTAAGCCCGCACTATCGCCGAAATAAAAATAATACGTTCCGATTATTTTTCGATGTTCTACAAGTACGCAAAGTTTCAATCAAATCGGTACGTGACACTTAAGTCTCCTTGTCAGTGCAGCCACCTCATAGTTTGATTCTGCCCCTCGTCCCTTACCTGGAAAATATTCTGCCTGAAACTGACTGAAAGTCAATACAATTTTGTGGAGAAAGATAAAACCATCTATCTTCTTCTGCTTTCAGCTTCGTAACACTATCGATTCACTCTGAATCCTAATATGGTACCAGCCTGTACGCATTATAGCTATTTCTTTGCTTTTAATTGTTTTCTCTTGCTACTGTTTCTCTTTCTATCTGATGATAAATTTAGCGAAAGCGCTAACAATGTACACTATTCAGTGTATCACAATGTTTTCACTATTTTCTGGTAGGTACTTTATATGCATTTTATGTATGATAGACAAGGAAGTGCACATACTTTAGTATATGAAGTGCAATTTAACTAAGTCCCTCTTCCCTTTTCTCTACAAAGAAAGAGAGATAAATTATAGATGTGGTCCAGCCTAATATGGCTTTCTTTATGTAACAGAATTTGAAAAGATTAATATTTACTGTTCGGTAAAAGGTAAGTTCGGAAGAAGAAATTAAGAATTAGTATTTCCTCTGGATTTGTATAAACTTCATTGGATTTGTATTGAGTTTAGCGTTCTGTTCAGCCGCGAGGCTATATGAGACCTTATAGCCTCGGTCATATTGCCACGGACCTTCAGCTTAATGTAGGATTTTAACAATATCAGCTCCCGCCGCGAATCGAATCCGGGGATGGACAAAAATATGGAAACACCTGAAAAATTGCACATTACCGTTATTTATAGCGAGTAGCATCACCTTTGGAACGCAGTTCGGCCTACGATCGAAGGACATGGAGAAATGTAGGTCGCTTATGGTTGTCAAAGGAATGTTGTACCATTCTTCCACCAAAGAAGCTGCAAGTTGTTGTAGAGACGATGGTGGTGGTTAGCGGGCTCGCAAACTTGGTCTCCAAAACTGGCCACAAGGGCTTAATAATATTGAGGTCTGCTGATTGTGGAGGCCATGGCAGATGTGACACTTCATCTTCGTGCTCATCAAACCAGCCCTGGACGATGTGAGTTGTATGAACAAGGGCTCTGTCATCTTGAAACACGGCATTACCATCTGGAAACAAATTTCGTATCATGGAATGCAGTTAGTCACTCAAAATGGTTACTTAGTCCTTGGCAGTGATATGTCTAGCAAGGTGATGATGGATCCGGCAAAATACCAGGATATTGCTGCCCAAAACATCATTGAACCACCGCCATGCTTCACTCTTGGTAACAGACAGTCTGCATAGTACGCTTATACTGGCGTTCTCCACACGTAAACTCGGCCAGCAGTTAGAAACAACTTAAAGGAACATTCATCCGACCAGATGACAGTCTTCCACTGCTCCATTGTCCAGTTTTTTATGGGCGTTGCACCACTGTATCCGTATAGCAGCATGGTCAACAGTCAGGAGTGGATAGTGGTTTGGGAATTGTAGATCTGCCATAAATACCCTGCTTGTGAGTTCTCTTCTGACTATTTTGACGCTAACAGGGCTTGTAAGCACTGTATTCAGCTCAGCTGTGCCTTGTGGCACCGTGGTGATCTTCTGCTTGGTCACAATCCCACCCAATGTACGTCTGTCCCTGTCACGCAACACGCACTTGCGTCAACACTGGTGCTTGCTGATGCGGTTTTTCCAGAGTACTCGTAGGCCATGATCCTCGAGACTCTGCCTCTTGATACACCAAATATTCCCGCTATTTTCGTCACTGAAGCTTCCACCATACATACACCCACAATTTGCCCTTTTTGAAACTCTGTCAGCTCAGACATGATTCACGATAACCTGCACGGACTGATCATTGAATTGTAACTGGCCCATATGTTTGATTGACCAGGTTGTATATCTCACAGGATGTTCTGTGACCACAGCGATACCTATCATTAAGACTGAAATAGTTTTTGAAAGGCTACCTCTTTTATACCAGGTGTTTCCTTTTTCCCCAGTACTCTGCATTTAACCACGTAACATCCCACACCTGATAGTGTACCTAGGTAGATACCTCTACAGTGTAAATTTGTAGAATAGTACAGTTAATTTATTATAAGCAAATAGGATCTTTAAACTGATCGGCTGCTCCAGGTTTTCTAACACCCTTTAAAGGGAAGTACGTAAAATTAAGGATGAATGTAATTAATTTGTCATTTAAAGTTATTTTCTGCACACCCAAGCATTGTAAAAATAGCATTAAAATACAAATAAACACGATATGCAACTACGAACAAAGTAAATGACCACAATATAATCCACCTAATAATTTTTTGTCTATATCTCGAACAACAAAGTAGACAACAATTCAGTTTTAACTTAATTCAAAACATTGTTATGTTGTGTATAAAGTATTGAAATTTGGAGAGTTTGGCCCAATTCCATGCTGATCAGATGAAATGAAATAAAAAAAAGATTTCAAAAGGGCCTTCTTAAATTAGGGTGAGTACAATAAGGCCCAACTTCTATTTAAGAATATTACTATAATAACGTCTCATATGAAATGGATATGTATTCAAATTAATGACACTACAGCTTGTGAGACAGTAATTAGACTCCGTATGGGTAGACAAGTAAAAAAAAAAAAAAAGTTTATATGACCATATGTTGGGAAATGCATCGTTACAGAGTTACGGCCATTGAGCCACCTGACGGTATGAATAGTCACATTCTAGATACCCCTCAATGTGACTCAATTTAAACCCCAATAGATCAGCTCCTAATTAAGTTAGGAAGATTATTTTGATACTAATGTCTTCTTGAAAGATGAACTATTTGTAAACCAAATAGATATGGCGTGTATGTCGTTGAGCGAGCCTATATCCATATCACCTGCGGCGAGTGCAGTCTTTGTCAGGTCCCGACTTCCGGCATCGAGTACGCTTTGCCACTGACACCTCCAGCAATGTCTCATTAATCTAATTTTCCCATCAGCAATAGTGATTACAGATTATTCTCTGTTCACACGAGAAGGCATCTTCAATTACCACAATGTATATGTTTGACCAGACGATAATCCTCATGCGATCAGTCCCGGGAGACATCAACAACAATTGGCTCTCAGTGTGTGGTGCGGTATTGTCGGTGACCCTTTCTTAGCCTCACATATACTCCCTCAGAAGCTGATGGGTAACACCTATCGACACTTCCTGTAAACCCACATTCCGGATGCATTGGATAACTTGCCCTTGGCTCTGTATCCACCGGTGAAAATGCATATCAGTGGAACGTTTCCTCCTTTAGGAAGACATTGATAGCAAAATTATCTCCCTAGCTTAATTAGGAGCTGAGCTATTGAGGTTTAAATTGTCATATTGAGGGGCGTGCAGAATGTGACTATTTCACACCGTCAGGCGGCTCAATGGCCCTAACTCCGTAACGATATATTTCCCGATATATGGTCATATAAATTTTTTTATTTGTCTACCCATAAGGAATCCACCCCTGAAATTTTGCTGTACCTTTTTGTTACACCTTGTATATGTTAATTTCATTTTTTGTTACTTGTTTTATTGTTCAGAATTATTCTCTTCCCCAGTTGCATTGTAATAGAATCTAATGATTAGTTAGTTAGGTCTATTTTTATAAAATAATGAAAATCAAGAAAATGAAAGTTTATTCTTTTCGAGAACTTCACATTGGACCTTATTGTGGTCACTTAGCTTAAAAGAACGTTGTATATCGAATGAAATAATTACAGGATGTTTCACTGTACACACATTTCTTTTTCTTAGGACATTGTGGAAATTGAACATCACTCTGCGTAAAGTGAGCGAGAAAAAGGTTTGTAGGCTAGCAAGAGAGTGTACTGCTTGCCTGCACCCGTGTGAATGATAGATCAATCACACAGTGAAAACAAAATTCAAACATTTCTAAACCTCGTGGAGATGTAAGGAAACGCATTTTTTTTTTTTTTTTTTTTTTTTTTAGTGAATTGTAGTGCAATATTGAAAGATTTAAAATCTTATGGTTTACTCAGAAGAAAGTAAACAAACAAAAAAAAAAAACATCGTCAGCAACAATACTTGAAGCAGAAATTTGCAAAAGCGAGTAAACTTTGAAGTGTAAGTGTCCTGACTGAAGGGTATGTTTTTCGCTCAGAGGAAGTTCGCAAAATCGCGAATACTATGCTCGTGAAGTCGACGTAGGTCTGTGTATACTACAATAACTACGTGAGTAACTACAATAACAAACATGCATGCCCCACCACATGGTGAAATAGTAAAACTAAAACAGTTATTAAACAAATGCACTAGGCAGGGAAGCACATGGCTAAATCAAAACAATAAGAAAGTAGGGGTTGTTGTCTATATTTGACATCTCAGTGCATAAGATACATAAGTGCCGAGCATGTGACCCTAACTGCAAAGTACTAAACATTTTTTGGGAAGTGCTAGAGCCAAATTGAGAGCGCTTTCTGGCTCAGTTTTTTTTTTTTTTATTCCATCAAATCTGAAGGCGACGGACCCAGGCCCGTAGCCAGCCCAAAAATGTAGGGGGGCCCGGCTGAAGTTACGGAGGGCCCGATCCAACCATATTATAGTTTATCACCATATTTTAGTTCATTTGCAAGCCTACCGTGAAAGTTTTAGGGGGCAGCAAAAATTTAGGTGGGGGCTAGACCCCCTGGATACGGGCCTGGACGGACCATTCTAAATGCATTATTTTAAAGAGGATCCCAAATGCTCTGACGCCGCGGATGATAGGCAACCAACATTGCTCTTAAGTTAATTTGGTTGCATATCTAATTCATAAAGAAGATTTCATGTATTGTAACAACAGGTATTAACTATTGCAGGGGTTTTCAAACTTTTTGTAGTTGAGGCTTCCCTCAACCACCAAAATCTGAACGCGCCTCCCCTGTCAAAAATGAAATGTGTCAACAACATAAATGCATGTGTCCCTAGAAGATAGACTATCACTATCATAAACTGTGTTTCATTTATTGATCACTAATGGAAATATCTCATTAACACAGGTGATCTACATTGTACGCACTGATTACACCTTTTAATGTTATTAGCCAGTGTTAATAATTATAAATTGTGGTAAACCAGATATTTGTGTTAAAATTGAAAACTACGAGCAGAGAAAGAATTTAGATAATAAAAACCGGCACATTTAAATGTTGAGCAAAGGCAATGGAATATATGAGCTTGTTTTGAGCCACACATTTTTTTTAAAAATCTCGGCACATATTTTGAAATGGCAAGACGCTTCTCTTTCTGGAGTTTTATTTTTGACATATATATTTTGATTTTATCACCGCCAAAGCTGAAAATCCGGTTTCGCAGAGATAGGAAGTTACAAAAGGAAGGAGAACTCGTAATACCTTCTTACTTAATTCCAGATACTCATTTTTCACTGAGCTCCAAAATTCAGGCAACGAGGCTGGGAGAAACTTGGTCTTCAATGTGCTGTCTGAAGAGAGATCAATAATCTGTTCCTCTTCTCGGGTGATGAAATTTGGTGGACTCTCTGCGTTGAATGGATTCACGATCCAGTTGTGCTTGTGTCCACTGGAAAGTACTCCTTGAATTGTGTTGTGTTAAGTGTTCCTCAAATACTGATTTGGTTTCTTCATTTAGAGAGTCCCCGGTTTCTTCTAACAACTTGTTTAGTGTAGGAAAGCAGTCACTGATGTTCCCGTCTTTAATGCTCCTCTTCGAAAGCAGCGACTTCCTTTTGAAGCCTAACACCTTGCCTGAGAATTGCAAAATGTAAGTATCATTCCCTTGTAAAGACACATTTAATACATTTAGTTTCTCAAAACTATCACAAAGGTATAGCAGCCATTGAAAAAAGGCAGAATCGATGAAATTTTTAGTACTGGGATGATTTTCATCCACAAGATACGAGTACAGTTCGTGTTTCATTCTAGCTTTTTTGGTGCGACTTCTGACGAAATTCACAACTTCTATTTCTAACGACAGTATGTGGTTTAAGTCACTAGTGAGATTCTTGGAAGCAAGGGATTTTCTGTGTATAATGCAGTGAGTCCAGAGTGCATTAGATGCTATCTTACTAAGAGAGCTTGTAATTCTTGATAACGTCCTGACATGGAGCGAGCACCATCTGTGCATGTTTCCATACATTTTCTCCAATCCAGTTTGTTTTCTTCCATGAACATGTCCATAATTTCAAATAATTCGTTTGCTGTTGTTCCAAAGGCAGTATTCTCACAAAACAAACGATTTTCCAAAAAAAAAAAAAAAATGTGATTTTCCTCTATGAATCTTCAATAGTAGATCAAGTTCGCATCGCTGTTACTATCAGTTGCCTCATCGATTTGAATCGCGAATTCTTTCCCCCTTAGTTCCTGGATCATGTGTTCATTTACATCGTCAGCAAGGTCACTTATTGTTCTTCAGACAAAGGTACACTTTTCGATTGTTTACACCAGATTTACCAACCATAATCGAGACCATATCAATTGCAGCCGGCACAACCCGTTCCTTAGCTTTAGTGTGGGATTTGTTCCATTGTGACACACGATATGCTACTTTATACGATGCTAGAAGAGCTTTCCCGGGCACAAACATTTGCTGAAAAAATGTATACTTTTGTTTCGTATCACTTCAGTTGCTTTACGGAGAAGATATTCACGGTCCTTATCTTGTAAATTGGTGTGCACAGTTTGTAAATGTCGCTTCAACTTATTGGGTAGGATGCAATTTGCAGCCAATACTTTCAAACAAATTACGTACTGAGGCCTTTTTTCATTATTAACAGCAGTACTGATAAAGCCGAAATCCAAATAACGTTCATGATATTTCCTATACTTCTGTTTTGGTTTGTCTGAGCCATCAAGTTCTGCATTATCCAATTCACGTTTCTTACCCGTCTTTATTATAAACTTATAAATTGCGAATCAATCCACAAAAGGTGTCCTATTACACTTAATGTAATTAACACAAAACGCCTGCACATAAAACACTTGCAGTTACTTTATTACTGTTCACTGTTCAAACAATATAAATCTTGATGTCTCTTTCTTCTCAGAATAACAAAATACAAAAAGCAAAGACAAGCTATGGTAACAAAAGAAGGAAGAACCAAGTCGAACTGAAACATCTGAAAAATGGCTTCGACCAATGAAAATAAAACAAATAAGACAGATTCGTGAATGGCGGCAGTACTTTAGAAAAGTTTAAAACTCAAGAATCGTTCCAAATTTATAACAGAAAATTAAGAGAAAGAATAATTCAGCTAACATGGCTTCGTGCGAAATTCCAAAGGCATTTAAGAAGACGTAATATTCTACAGAGATATAGTAGCAAATCGTTAAGTCCATCTAAGAAGTTTTATACACGTTTAAGCCAAAGGTAAAAAGATCATTCCTCATCGTAAGAATCTTTTTTTTATAAGTTCTCGCGCCTCCTTTAACAACCTTCGGCGCCTCCCCAGGGTGGCGCGCCGCACGGTTTGAAACCCCTGAACTACTGGATAAAACGTATCAAAATTTCAATCAAAACTGGGACAAACATTTACTTCGTCCATTAGTGTTCATTCAAAACACACAAATTCAACCTGAACCTGAATCGTGTATTCTTGCAATTAATTTCTGTAATTATAATTGAGTTGCTCGGGGAGCACAATCGTATGCCACATATTCTAGCTTTGGAGTACACAGGGAAAGTCCAGCATTCCATGGCACTGCAATGCAATGGCACATATCAAACAAGCTTCATCTGTCATCTGCCAGTATATTTTCGATAAGACAAAACTGTTGTTTGTACGTCGGTACCCTTCCTCCACCGATACACACACTCTACTGTTGAATCATTTTGGAACAGCGAGCTTTAAAACATACTGAATACAATCGAAACGCCTGCCAAGTGGAATTCAATTTCTCCAGAAACTGATCTTGATATCTCAGGGAACTCAGCAGACAGTTGAGAAATCGTAATCTACAACTTTCAGGAACAACATGATTCATGCGTTCACCAAGGTCGTCTACAGTCATACTTTTCCAACCCTGACCGCTTTTGCCGTGTCCGTGTATACAGGTAAGTCTTTCTTTAAAATATCTGCGACAGTTGCACCATCACTTAAAGAGTTTCCTCTGTACTGCTTATTAATTCGAGGATGAATCAATGCTGCATTATGCCCTTCCGCCTGGAGTAATTAAATTTATTTAATGTAGTTCACACCTGGCAGGCGCTTCGATAGCATTCGATATGTTTTCCATAGTAATTAAATGGAAGGCTCTGTCTATAGGAGTGGGCAACGTATATAGAACAATACTGTAACTTCATTACGGAACCTCACGTGACTCTCCTCCGGTGGCTTAAAAGAGGTTGAAAAATATATTCCTCCTATACTTAGTGGCTGCTGAGTACAAATAGAATTAGAAATAAAAACTTGTAAAAAATATTGTTGCGAATGAATAGAAAGACAGGTGAACGGATAAGATTTTTTTTAAATAATAATAGAATAGGGAATATTATTATTTGTATAGTAAATTATAATTGTTTCTGTATACCTTAGAGCAGAGGTCCACAACCTTGTTTACTTGGTACCCATTCGTAAACGCGGAATACTTCATGCCTCCAATAATAATAATAATAATAATAATAATAATAATAATAATAATAATAATAATAATAATAATAATAATAATAATAATAATAATAATAATAATAAAGACATCATCATCAACTTAGCATTATTCCCTGCAAGATTTTTGCATACCATTGTAGACCAGTATGATTACTTTGTAACTTGCCATTACAAAAATGAAAAGGCAAATTTCAAATGGCAATTACAAGTGGTGCTTTCATAATTTCACAGTTTATTTCTGTTAGTAGCTGGCGCCTCCTTGCTCTTCACGGTCCCATTTCCCCATTGATGTGTCCCACCAGGATAGGAACCATTGCTTTAGACTTACATGTACGTAATACAATATACTATAGAGAAATATTAAGAATTATTTGAAATACAGGCTTAAATTGCCCACTCGCGCCTCTGCAAACAGAAAGAAATACATCCGTTTGGAAATTACGAAAACTGATTTATTTCAGCTAACTTTCAGTGAAGCTCAGCTCTATTTCCAAGTTGGTTGTAGCAAATGTGAATTGAGAACTTTGCCATAAGTATCTAGTATGGACCTACCATCAATTAACATTGCTCAAACCATACCTTATACTACCAAAACAATAATTATCCCATTTTCTTCAGAAATATTGCAGCAAGTTAATATTATTTGTAAATGACAGCCAGCTGTTTTTAAAATACAAAATTTCTTATCTTTAGTGACATTTCTGAAAAGCGTTTATTTCCAAAGTGTGACGTGTCAGTATGTATTCATTTAATGAAGTACTACTGTTATTCATTAAATAAGAATTTTGAAACTATAATCCTCAAAGAACATTGCATATGATATTCATATACAAAATACTTATATAAACTAGACCGTAACGAATTGCTTTCGAGCTTTCAGCTAAACGTACCAAATAGAAAAAAAAAAAAAAAACAAAGAATTTCTCTTACTGTATTAGAATAATTGAACTAGAGCCCTATCCCTAGCGAGGGCAGTGAGTGCGAGCACTATTGAAGAACGTGAGCCAGAGTCAGTCAGTGTCAGTCCAATTCTTGCTTTCAGGGGAAAGGGAGTTTCTCTCGGATTTTTCCCGCTACACTAAAGTAATTACTCATGGAACTAAGAATATGCAGCATTTATTTACTTATGTTCATAACTATTTTGTCTTCTTGCGAATGTGTGGACCGAAAGTTACGACATTGTCTGAAAAAATGACTTCTACGGACTATGGATAAATGATACAGCGCTAACATCTGGATCGATAACACATCCTGTGATTTTGTGGTGGATGTGTTTACATTTTTTTTGGTTCCACAAGAGAAGAGCCAATTTAAACAGTAGTCAAGATTGAAGATTATATTTCACTTTCTTAATGAACAAACAAACAACTTTGAATACAGAACAACAGAATTTCAAATACTCGAAAGTAAATTCAAAAGTTAACTGTCATTACTAATATATTGAGGTGAACAATCTAATAGCACTCAGAACAGTAACAGTTTCAGTTATATTTTTCATTGTTGAAGATTTGCTTTTTGGATCAAGAGATCCAATATATTTCAATCAAAAATTTTGTTGTAGGCCTTATATCTGGAGAACTACATATAGTGTAGCCAAACCCAAACTATCACTTAACTCAGTATGATGTACTTATTCCGTAAAACATAAGAAAACTCGCTTTAAGGGCCTTTCAAAAATGTTCTTGCCCCTGATCCAAAAACTAATTCTTGGCCAAGATTGCAATCTTTCCTTCCTTTTTTTTTTATCATTCCTAAAAATTATTGTTTTCAAATTTTTCTGCTTGTCTTCCATATCCCTACACAATCATCGACATATATACTAAAAACACTAATTTGTCACCTCTTTTTGTCCTTGCTTTCTTTTCCCAATCATTCATGACAATCTCCGCCAACGCCGGACTCAACCTTGAACTTATGCTCATGCCCTCCTTAATGTAGGGATTAATCAATGTGGGTGAGAGTGAGTGTCCTTGCTTAATTCTTTGCTGAATTGCTGCTTCGATAGCTTCAGTATTTTGATAATTTTTTCTACATCCGCATTACCAACCACTTTCTCTAAGTCCACAATGTCTATGTAGGTTGATTTTCCATTCGTATTCTTTCTTCAATTAATCCTTTTAATGAAAGTATTGCTTCCCACTTTCAATAATTCTTTCTGAAATCAAACTAGTTCTCTGCTATATACTTCTATATTAGCACCGAGTCTTCTTAGATTTTTTTTTCTTAAGGTATGTGGCAACAAACTTATCATTCTTGCATTCCATACCACCGGCTGCTTTCTTTATTGCCACCATCTTGTTCTGAATGAATGGGAGGACCTTTGCTTTATTATAAATGTTATTTACATTTTACAACCTGTCCTGAACATCATGTTTCACACATTGCATGACTTCCGCTATAGAATACTTGGCTGATTTTCAATTTCTATACTAATACCACATGTCATATCAGTCCTGAATCTTTGCAAGCTTACATATTTACAGAACAGTAAGCTTTAACCTATTTTAGCTTCTGTTACGTAAACAAATCCATATTATGCTAAGTAAAGAAATTTGACAAGTACTAAGCAAGAAGATAGAAATAACCCATACCATGTGGACTAGATCCTTAGAACACATCTAAGTTCTCTCTTTCGATCTCTACAGTATACTTGTAGACAGGAATTTATTAAATTGTACTCTATAATGCTTTCCCCATCGGATGTAAATCCTGAATAGAGCAAACATTATGTTTCGTAATCACTTCTTGTATATTTTCCTGAGCGTTGACGATGAAACAAGTTATCACTCTCGTAATAGCTTCTTTCAACGAGAACAACACAGCAGGAACATTCAAACAGTAACCTAATGACAATGAATTAAAAGTACTTTCAGCACCACTGGGGGATTCAAAATAAGATTGAAATATTATATACAATATAAAATGATGTATATCAAAGCTTCGTAAATCATGTGCACAACATAAAAGTTTACAGCGAGGCAATTGCATAAGGTCAAGCCAACACGTCAGGTATCTACTGAAAAATGTTATATTTTTGTAATATTATCTACTTACATGGTATAGGAAAAACTAGTAATGTATATTCACTGTTAAAACAAAAATATGTTAGTAAGGTATTGCAGCTATTAATGTTCTTTCAGCAGCCTCTCAGGGTTCCTTCCAACTTGTCTGTCTTTGGTGCGTACTCTGTTACCTTTTGTCTACAAAGTCACTTGGCACTCACATGTGATCCGCCCACCATGATGACGTAACTACAAGCGGGACTATGATCGGCTGGTGTTTGCTAGGCAACGACCTTGATTGCTAAACACGAGCGTCTCCGCATCACAGCAAATAACGTGGCTATGAGATGCTAAAAAGAGCAGTTTTATTCCTCATAAGAAAATAACAGTCTTTAAAACAATAATGATTAAACTTCCCGAAAATGTAATATACGCAAAATAATGCAGAAAAAGTATACCACAACTCCATATATTAAATGTTGCGCACTTTCTTGTGTATTATACATACAAAATATATATCAAGTACCTGCCAGAAAATAGGAAAAACATTATAATGCACTAAAAAGGGTTCACTATTAGTACCTTCGCTAAGTAAATCATTAGATAAAAGAAAAATGTAGGGAAAAAAATAAAAATAAAGAAAGCTATGACGTGTGCAGCTTGGTACCATGTTGAAATGCAGAGTAAAGTGATAGTGTTACCAAGCTGAAAATCGATCAAGTTCAGTAGACGAAGATATTTACATTTATTTTTCACCATTAAACTCTATTGACTTCTAGTCAGTCTTCAATGTAGATAGAGAAGAGGGGCAAAAACAAATTATAAAGGGCTGCACTGAGACACTATTTTGGTATATATATGAAGAGTGACGTGTACTCGCAATTTCTCTTAGTTCTAGGACGGTGGTAGCGCTCGTCAAACTCCTTGGTAAGTATGGAAAGTAGCCTGAAAGAAACAGTGTTTTCAGCTGGTAACACTATCTTGACCTTCCATCCCTCCTGTTGCGATATCTTCAGGAGCTTTCAACCTTCAACAGAAGATTATTTCCTTTGCACTCCACTCTACTGTTATCGTTGGGGGCCGCTGTAGTCCAGTGATAGAGCGTTCACCTCTCGTGCGTGGGGTCCCTGGTTGGATCACATCTCACCCCAAGTGGACTTTGTGGTGAAAAAACTCTGTGTCCATGGGTTTTCTCGGGTTATTCCGTTTCCTACCACTTTCTTCATTACACTGTTTCATTCGTTTCTCACAATGACCGTCTCCTTTAGCCTAGCTAGCACAACCGGGGACGTAAAACTGAAATATTTCATTTCATTTCATTTTCTACTGTTATTGTGAAGGTTTCTTCATTATTCACAAGACAATGAGCCCTTGCGTTGCTGAAAGAGCAATGGATTTAGCCATCTGTTATTTTCAGAAACTGAAGCTATCGAATGGTAGTAACTTTTCATTCGTTGTACTTATGTGGTTGCCCCGGTATCTCCTCCCCTTCCCCCCGTTCCCGAATGTTCCATATAATTTGGGGTCTGCAGGCAGGCATATTCACTTCATTGAATTACTTGTTCATTTTGTAATTCCTTTTAACATTTCAGAAGCTATGAAAAGCACATTAAACTGTCAATTGTTCAATGCATTTCAAATATTTTTTGTTTCTAGATAGTTGCTTACGAAAAATAGTATAGGCTTGATAATAATAGCATTATGTACTAAAAGCTATGAATGTATATTTAAGTCAAGTTAGTTTTCCCCTACAAAAAATGTCTTGCCCTAATGTTCTTCCTATGAACCTACCCTGCATTCCAACACGACGTCCACCTGGACGCTTCATGACTATTTTCTCTAATTCCACCCCCCCTAATGGATGAATTATTTAGCGAAAGAGCTTGCAGTGTACTTTTTTTTTTTTTACTATGTAGTTATGTTTTTATTCTTTTCTGGCAAGAAATTCATTTTTTTTTTTCATTTCATTTTCCGGATTCCTTTGTTCTAACCAAAACCTCTCCATCTGGCAACATTGAAACAATAGTATCCGTATGCTGTTAATGCTCAACTGACTTCAGCATCTTTTAAATAATTAACTGAATATTCGACAGAATACATGACCTTCATTTCTTGGAAATATTTTTTACTATTATTATGTTTCCTAAGATCAATAAACGTAAACGAGGAAAGAGGAAACATTTGTCCTTTGAAACCCGCTTCTTCAAAAATACAGGGGGATGGGGCAGTGACTCAGTGATACAACGCTTTCTTTTGGTACGTGAGGTCTCTGGTTCAATCCTCAGCCAAGTAAGTTTGTGGTAGACAACATCGTATCTGTGGCTTTTCTCGGGTATTCCTGTTTCCTTCCACATTCTTATTCCACTAATTTCCTTTTCCATCATCATTCACTTGCCTTAATCCTCCGTCTTCCTTAGCCTAAAGTATATAACCGTGGGACGTTAAAACAAAATATTTCATTTTCATCTTCAAAAGTACAGGAGAGGGGTAACGTTCTTCTTTTGTCTATTGTCGCCGAGTGTATGAATAGATAGACGCCATTAAGCATTCCCATTCATACCCACATTACAAGGTAATTGGTAGTCCAACCTAGAGAGACTTATTCAGATAATGACGACTAGAAAACGATGACCATAATCATGTTGTAAAATACAATAAATAAAGAAATAAACAAACAATAAACTAACAAATAACATACCAGCATAAGAACTTATCTCATTACGCTCCTGGTAGTTCAAAACCCATTAGGAAGGTGAATGTAACTCTGTAAATCTACAAGTAAGGACGACTTTTAGTGCTTTGATGCATTGATGGATGAGAAATTTTTTGAATGTTTCGAGAATTTCCTTGAACTGTTGGTCTTCGGCATCTGTTTCCATAGGTCAAAGAAAGAAAGGCATAAAGTATATAAGGGGGGGTGGACCGAAAAGAAAAAAGATTGAAAGAGCGCCGCTGTTCCTAGGGGTAGTAGAGGTTTGTGCCGCTAGGTAGGTCTAGTAGAGACCTTCCCAAATCAGTTGGCCAAGAGGTGTCTGCGTAGGAAGTTAATGTTTGATCGTATCATTGTTTTTCTCAACTACTCTTGTTTGCCGACTGCGAAATCGTTATTGAGATTCAAAGGAACAAAGTGTGTATTTAAAATTTTGCTTCCCACTTGGAAAATGTGAAACGAAAACTTATCAAATGCTTCAACAAACTTTCAAGAAGGATACTATGAACCACACACAATTTTTGTGAGTGCTTTGGATGCTTTAAGTGTGGTGAGCTTAGTGTTGAAAATCACGCTCGCCCTGAGCGTTCTTCATCCTTTCGAAAGGACGAAAACATCGAGAAAAAACTGTCAAAAAATCAACGAAGGTTGTCGTTTCATGATCGTTGCTATTTCAAAACAGACAGGAGTGATTTGGAGCTCGTGTCAGCTTGAAATTTTAGAAATAAGACGTGTTGCTGCTAAGTGTGTTTCTCGCTTGCTCACACATTATCAAAAATATTCGTCTGAATTTGAGCCAGGACTTGAAAAATTAGATTGAAAGTGATCCAAACTTTTTGACCAACGTGATGACAGTTTTCGAGAATTAAACAAAATATAATAGGAGAGTCCTTTGATGGTGTAGAGGTTGTAAAAAGAACTTCACATCGCACACTGGACGATATAAATGTTGAAGATTTCCAGAGATGCCTCAAGCAGTGAGAAAGAAGACTGGAGAAATGAATCACATTTCATGGAGAGTACTTTGAAGAATACTAAAAGAATTTTGTAAAAACTTAATAAATTATTTTTTAGAACAAAAGTCCTGTTTCTTTTGGGTCCCCCCTCGTATGCCGTTGCAATTAGAAGCTAACTAAAATGTTGAAATTAAAGCAATTATATTATTCTATGAGAACTAAGATGGATATTTACTACATGAAATGTTTTTACACTACAGAAATGATTTCCACTACTTATTCTTTAACCGCTTAACGGTTTTACCCGAATTATTACGTTCAAGGGTAATATGTAAATCTGGATTATCCCGAGTTATTACGTTGAAACTATATTTTTCCGTTCGAATCTGTATTTAAGCGAAATGTTTCGTTGTGAGAAGAAAAGGTGCAGGTAGCAAATCTTAACAAACAAATTAACCGTCTTTTGTTTTGGTTTATTGACTTTTAAAGTAGATCGTGTTAGCACGCATTTATGATAGATTTAAAATATGAAATAATAAAAAAAAAAATATGACCTTTTCGGGACGTTTCTCTAAAATAAATTCGACCGTTAAGTGGTTAACAGGTACAAACTAATACGTAGGTAAATGCTATATCAATTAAAATGAACATTCAATACACTTGTTTCCGTCCTTTAATAACTGTCGCTTTCTGATGTTCTTCGAATTTTAGGTTACATGCCGAACACAAACTATATTTGTCGGATTGTAACTTAGGTACATGCCAGCAATAACTTAACATTGTTCTCGTGAATTCATACACATTATCAGTGTAACCAACATTCATACTCCAAGCTATCTGCACAAAATATGTACGAAAGAATCACATTCGTATTACTAATACGAATGTTGTTACAAAAGTTCTAAGCCTACCTATGAACGGAGCTGCAGAGAGTTTATGTATGGTGTTACTTTTCAACATAGTTCACTGTCAAGTCAACACATTTTGCCCATCGATATTCAAGTACGTTAATGCTGCTGGTGAAAATTTATTTGTATAACAAGATGTATAAAATTTCATCTACGGCATGCGTGACGTCATTATCAGTATCAAAATGAATACCTTCCAATTTCTTTTTGAGCTTTGGAAAGAGATGAAAATCATAAAATGCCAAATCAGATGAATAAGGTGAGTGGGGAAGCAATGCGTAACCGCAATCGGGAATTGCTGTCATTGTGAGACTGACTTGTGGGTAGGGGCATTGTCTTGATGTAAGCATGTAAGCAGTTATGAATCGTCAAGAATCTAGGCATACATCAAACAGTATTAAACCATGTGCAAAAAGCTGGCTACAAAAGAGTTGAGTTGAGTTGATTTTGAGTTTAACGTTCCGTTCAGCAGCGAGGCTATATGAGACGTGGACCTACTGATTAACGTGGAATCCGAACCACATGAGCTATCACCGGCTGACTACAAAAGAAGCTCGACGTTTGGGTGCCCTATATTTGACTCAGAAACATTTACTCGATCAATTACTACCTGTGAATCCTTAGTGAAACATAACGAATTCGAGCTATTTCTCAAGCAGTGGTCAGCAGTGCTGAAAAATGGATAACCTACTGCAACAAGATGTAAAAGAATTCGTGGTCAACAGGAGAAGAAGCTCCACAGTCTGTAACAAAGCATACATTGACACCCTGGGATGTTTTGCTGTGTGTTTGGTGGGATTGGAAGAATATCCTTCATCACGAGCTTCTGCCGTTGGACAGAAGTATGGACTCAGGTCAGTGCTGTAGACAATTAGCGCGAGTATATCCAACAATTAGAAAGAAACGGCTGTAAATGGTCAACAGAATGGGTGTCGTATAGTAATCTAACAACGCCAGGCCACACACATATTTAAGGATCTGTTAGAAATTGTGAAAACTCGACTGAGATATTTTTATGCATCCACCGTATATAGCATGAACATAGCACCATTAGACAATCATTTGTTTCGGTTTTTGTAGAACTTTCTGAATGAAGTTAAGAAGCCTGTGAAAACCACGTGTAAACAATTTTTTTGACGTACAATGTCTATAGCGACGGGATTATGGCGTTCCCTGATAAATGGAAGGTCATCGAAGAAGGTGGACTAAATGTGGTTTTAGGATGTTATTTTTAGATCACAATAAATGTATTCCCAACACTGATTTCCAAAGACTCAATACTTTTAGAAAATCTGATAAATGGATACGTGTGTGTCTGGATAGTCCAGCATAACTGAAATAATTACCTTTATCAATTTCAACCAAGCTTGGCACATATACGATTTGTGGAGGTCGAATTCATATTTTTTTTTTTCTTTTCTGTTGTACAGATGAACAGTGATACTCCCGACACCATTTAAATCGAAGTTCAGCCTCAATCGACATAGAGTTCAGAAGAGATGAGAAGTGAAATGTCCGAAATGACCGAGATTAGTGTCGGATGCATAATTTTAGGGGTCGGGAAAATGGCTGACCCATTAGAAATTACTTCGGAACTTGGTACTACCTGCCTCAGCTTGAGTTTTTTTTTTTTTTTTTCATTCATCTCACTTTGATTAAAGAAATTATTCCATGGTATATAAGTTTCAAAATTTATGCCAAAAAAGATATTCTAATGAGGTAAGACTTGGGGGTTTATATCATTGCATGTTTATTAGGGGCACAGTGGCTCACAAGGGAAGTTCGGGAGAAAGCACCCGCCTGCAGAGAAACTAAACATGCCATTTAAAGGACCAATTCATGCTATTTACAACGAGTTAATAAAACTCCTGTACGGTTGAGAACTGTTCGAGAAATTCAACTTGGAAGTTTATATGAAGAAATTAGTATATGCGTATTTAAACGCGTTAAGTGCAACATTCTTAGCAACAAATATTGAAATACGAATTGAAATCTATCGGAAGTACCAGAAAAAAACATGTTTTGCAATAACTAACGGATTTGTTACTTAAAATTAGTCATTATACTGTTCACAATAATTATAGGTTAGAGATGAAAATTGATCACTGTTGTTTTTGTGTTCTATGAAGAAACGGCTTCCTTGCACCATGAACATTTTGTACGTTCAATTTCGTTGCATCCGTCAAGGGAACAGTTCACATAACCAAAGCGAAAAGCAAATTCGACAGGTGATTCGAAAGGTAATCTGCCTTGTGGAACGCAAACTGAAACAATCCAATGTATCGTGGTGATCGGAACTGATTCATTAGTATGGACACGAACGTTATTAGATTGTCTCCTTGGTACAGATGAAGTTTCATACTATGTAGAAATCTCCTGCCATAATCTCTGATTGGTCGCAATCCAAACACATCAAATGGTTGTACAAATCGTGTCCGGTTCTTTAGTATATTCTCAACCTTACGTCTTTGCCATCCATCATCTAACTTGTAATAGACAATTTGTCTGTGAATGGACCATAGTGATCAAGCAGTAGCAAGTTCAAACCATCACGCTTCGCCATGGAAGAGAATACTTCGGTTATGTACTTCTGGCATCCTCCTGTATTTAACATTGAATCTCTCTAAAAGTTCTCAACCTAACAGTAATTTTATTAGCTTGTTTTAATCAGCATGAATTGCTCCTTTAAAAGGCATGCTTAGTTTCTCTGCAGGCGAGTGCTTTCTCCCGAACTTCCCTTGTCAGTGGTAAAGCTTTTACTTTTGGTGTAGGGTTTGTGGTTCGATTCCCGGGCCAAGTAACTTTGTGGTGGACAATATCGTACTCCGGGTACTCGCATTTCCTCCCTCATTTTTATTCCACCAATTCTTGTATCATCATTCACTTATCTTAAACATCCGTCTTCCTTAGCCTAAATGGCACAATCTTTGGACGCTAAAACGAAATACTTCAATTCATTTTTTACATGTTCATTGAAATGTATATCTTAAGCGAAAAGGGGATTCAAAAATTTTCCATAAATCTATTCTCAACGTGCGAAGAACGAGTGTTTCAGTTCATATATACTGCGTTTTGGTAAAATCGTCGGAGTATGTTCAGTACAAGGGGTCCAGAAGCACGTAAAAAACACAAAATTTACAGGAGAAATGAATGATGCAAGTACTTAGACGTAACATAACGTAGCCAAATCTAACCTAAGCTAACCTGAACTAACCTAATATTAGTAGAAATAAACGAAATTATATAATTTTTTTGGAAAATTAAGCGAGACCCCTACACTAATATAACAAACTAAACTAAACTAACGTAACCTAATCTAGCCTAACATAACTTAAACTAACCAACCCTACCCTAAACGAACCGAATGTGAACAGAAATTACCAAAATTTTAACATTTTTTAGAGAAAAAGATGGACCCCTTCTGCTAAACATAGGCCAAATCGTCTTCTAGTGCCATAAAATTATATTAGCAATTTTTCATTTATATTAGGTATACATAGATATTTCACCTGTGTTAGGCGATTTCTTTCATACATCAAAGGGAATATTGGGAGCCCGAGCGTGTGAGGGCAGGAGAATATCAACAGTCAGGGCGCTACAACCACAGTCGAGAATTTCACTTGTTGTGGCTTAGAATATCACTCTGGAGTGTATATAACTTATTGAAGTCTCTATACAGTGCTTCTTTTAAGCAGAGTTGTAAAGCAGTAATCTTTACATTTCTGTTTTTCTACCTTAATACTTTAATTAGAGGTACCTGGCAAGCATATATGATCAATATGAATCGATCTTTCACAATAATAGATGAACCTTTGGTTTCCTTATTGTTCAGCTGCACTACCTTAATATATATTTCTGGTACAGATATGGACACAGTTTTTCGAAATTTTACTGAGGGAAGTACATACAGAACAGTTTCTACTAGCACCTTATACATTATGCGCTTCCCAAAGTGTTTTAAAATATGTTCACTATAAATAATGCTCTTTCGGTACCATAAGCCTCTTCTTATATGTTTCCTGTAATTTTAATGTGCTATGAAATTCCTATTTTAAATTTGTATTGGTGGCTAGTAGCGCCTGCAGCAGTGCCCTCGGTGTCCTAACCCTCAAAGTTATTCGCCTATAGTTGTATCATGAAACCTAACGTCGCGTGAGCATACCTAGTAAAAAATATGAAGTCAGCAATGAATTATTATCTTTTGGGTCATTAGTAGCTGAATTTGCGGATAACAGTACGTGCAGAAGTTATCACTTTTATGGTCCCCCATTCTTAATCTGCACCTAGAACACGCAAAATGACAAAGAATTTTAGATGCACTGATGCCATACATGTTGTGAAACCGTTAGCAGAAAGAGAGAGAGAGAAAACTATATTTATAGTCAATATGCGGTTGTCTCTACATGCTAAATATGTAGGATATTTCTATACTTCTTAATTATGTTCATTCATCTTTAACACCTAGTACATATTTCTGCGTTCATTTTTCTTGTCAAATCAGGACACGTAATTCTCCTTTCTTTTGTTATAATTGTTTAATACATTCGCCACGGAGAGGCACTGGAACAGAATGGATCAAGGGCTAGTTTGATTAATGGGTACTAGGTGTCCTACCATTACATATTAGATAATTATATCGTTTAATTCGTAATTTAGGACACAATCACCTAATAACTTAAAAAATGATAGCGGAAGTATACTTTTCGCATAGTCCTTTAATAAATGAGATTGAAATATATTGCTTTCACGCCATTTTCAAACGCTGAATTCATACAATAATACAGACCTACTCACGCTTCACTCTTTATTCTAATCTTTCTATAAGACACTATTATGGAAGTCTTCAGTATTTATAAGATAATATTAAGTTCCAAATTTAATATTTTTCTCTTCTCAATACATCTCACAACCAATAATATTTCCACAAAATTACAAATTGGAAAACCATAGGCCTATGTATTTACTACAAATTAGTACATAGATATATCAGACAAAATGAAGCATTTTCCGGGGTGAGCCCCAGTTGAATGAATTCGCTCGCCCCCTGTCGGGTATGTTGTTTGGACAAAAAGGGGGCATCAATGAATTCAAAAGTCGCTCACCTTTTTGATGTTCCATCCGCTAAGTGTTTTTCTTTCGTTGTAAATTTATTCCCGCATAACCATCCACCAAATTTATTTTTTACACCTGGTTAATATGCGCACTCGTTCTGAAGCGATACATGTGTTTGTCATAGGTTCGAACCCATCCCAAGTCTTGTTTGATTTTTTTTATTGTCTTTTGTTGAGTACTGGGTCAGGGCGACGTAAGTAATTTTGTTGAATACTATAATAATAATAATAATAATAGTTTTCATATATATATATATATATGTGTGTAAAGATACCCATATTCATGTATAGTCGGTATTTGGTCGTAATTGGCTCAAAGAATAAATAGATCGATTTGCACCTTCACAAGTGGAGTAGGCAAGGGTGGATTTCGGAGTGTAACTCTTTTAAATTTTATCGTATATTTTTATATCTTCATTATTTGATTTTAAAAAAGTACCAATAAAGTTTTTTACTTCGTTATTTCATTTTCTCAAGCTTGGAGGCATTGTAGAACGCACCGCGTTGCGTATGGTTTCACGAATTTCTGCCTCGATATATAGGATGTGATGACGTCATATATTTTTTTTTTATTTGTTATGTCTATTATTTTTTGGCAGGCTTGCTTTTGTAACTAGATGATTGAAATTTTGCATACAGATTCAGTGCACCGCTCAGTATTTTTCGGATTTTTTCAGATCTCTGCGTTAAAATAGGGGGTCCATAGGGACAAAAATTTAAAAAAAGGAATATTTTAAAGAAAAAATCCCCTTTTTCGAGATTTTCCCACCTCAGATACGCGATAGAGACTACTAAAAAGTGCCGTTTGAAAGGACGTTTTATTCTGAAGAGAATGATGTACGGTACAAACCATAGTTCTAGGATAAATAGGCATGTCCCAGAAACATTTTACCTGAGATCGTGTTTTATACCAGAATCTGGGATATAGTGGGATATTACTTTTTGACGGCCTTACTTTTGCACCTAGAAGATTGAAACTCTGTACACAGATTTAGTTCACCCCTTCGTATTTTTCATCTTTGTTTCAGATCTCTGCGTTAAAACAGGTATGTCTAGAGGGGAGAAAAAATAAATGAAAGGAATATTTTTTAACAAAAAGTTCATTTTTCACGATTTTCCTGCGTCAGATACATGATGGAGACACGTGAATAGTACCTTTCGAAAAGTTGCTCTATTCTAAAGAGAATGATGTACAAACTATGATCCTAGAATAAGTAGAGATGTTTCAGGAAATTTTAATATTACATCCGGATCTTTTGGAGTAATCTTCTGCATTGTGGAGCTTATAGGTAAATACTTTTCCTCGCCATTATTATTCAAGATAAAAGCTTGAAATTTTGTACACATATTTAGTATACCCCTCAACATTTTTCAGTGGATTTTGAGATCTGTGCGTTAACACAGGGGGTCCAGAGGGCAAAATATTATTTTTTAAAAAAATCACAATTGCTCTCAAAATTTCCCGCCTCAGGTACATGATAGGAAAATGTCCTAGGATAAACAGGGATGATGTTGTAGCTGCTTGACTGAAAGTCTATAATTTAAGTTTTAAAAAAACTATAATTTTAAAGGGTTAATTTCCCTTGAGCAAAATACTATGCAAAAATAAACAATACACACTTCCTTCGCATCTACGAATTTAGTTATTTCACTTGAAAGGAGTACGAGATTTACAACAAACTCATTGTGGGAAGTACACGGTGAAGTATAATTCCTTGAAGAACTGCATTCTGAATAGCGTCTTTGAACTTGTTATGAAATTAAAGTCAGTTTCATATCCTGCTAACAAATTTATCGAGTCAGAAAGAAAAATATATTTTGTAGTTTTCAAAGATTTTCCAGAATTATGCCGTCTGTTGCCAGGCAAGAAGCGGAAATTTATTAATATTACGCCTGTTACTATAACACTAAAGACAAAAAAAAAAGTTATCTAACTTTATAATATTAAAAAATATATGCATTACTATCCAAGATTGGTACTATAAGAAATCAAAGGTCTCAGTACCAAATGGCCTTATAAATGTCAATATCTGCAACTCAAGCGAGTTGATGATCAGAGGAACACAATGCTTGCATTTAACTGCAATAAATTTCTGTTTTGTGGTGCACAATATGATTAGATTACAAATACTCTAATTTACAAGTAATAAAACATAGATTACGCATTTGTTTACTAAGCAATAATGTATGCAATATATATATATATATATATATATATATAGAGAGAGAGAGAGAGAGAGAGAGAGTATATATATATATATATATATATATATATATATATATATATATATATATATATATATATATATATATATATATATAAATGCCAGAATAGCTCAGGCAAAATAGGAATTGGAAGAAAAGCATAAACTTTTAAACGGAAAGATCGACATATAATTTTCTAAAGTTTAACGTCCCTTTCGATTATGCCTTTTTGATGTTACTCCTTTGAAATTACGGCTTTTTTTAAAGGTATATTATAGACTTTCAATCAAGCAGCTACAGCATCATTCCTATTTATCCTAGGATCATCGTTCGCACCTCATTCTATTCAGAATAGAAAGAACATCCTTTCAAACGGTGCTAACTACATTTCCCTTTCATGTCCCTGAGGCGGGAAATTTTGAAGGAAATCAGGATATTTTGTGAGCTTTTTTTAATTTTGAGCCGCTCTGGAGCCTCTCTCTACGCTAACGCACAGATCTCAAAAAAACAACTAATAGTACCAAACATGTGCCCAAAATTCTAAGCTTCTACCTTAAATAGTCAGGGTTAGAAAAAATATTTACCGGTGAGCTAAGAACATCCCCAAAATGCTCCAGATGACCTTAATGTAGTACGAAAATTTCCTGAGATATCTCTATTTATCGTAGAATCATGGTTTCTACATCATTTGCTATAGAATAAACCATAGTTTCAAACGGTGTCATTCATATGTCTCTATCATGTATCTTAGGCGGTAAAATTGCGCAAAAAAAAGTTATTTTTTTTTTTAATTTTTGTCCCTCTGAAACCCCCTGTTTTAACGAAGAGATCTCAAACAAATCTAGAAAATACTAGGGGAGTGCGCTGAATGTGTGTACAAAATTTCAATCTTCTAGATGCAAAACTAAGCCCGCCAAAAATAATATCCCTACAATAATCCAGATTCCCGTATAAAACAGGATTTCAGGTAAAAATTTCCCGAGACATCCCTATTTACTCTAAGATCATGGTTCGTGCATCATTCTTTTTAGAATGGAACAGCCTATCAAACGGCACTATTTACATGTCTTCATCGTGTATCTGAGTTGGGAAAATCGCGGAAAAAGTGATTTTTTGTTAAAAATATATGCCTTATTTTTACCGTTTTACCCCTCTGCCCCCTGTTTTAACTCAGAGATCTGAAAAAAAATCTGAAAAATAATAAGGAGTTCACTAAATGTGTGTGCAAAATTTCAATCTTCTAGGTGCAAAAGTAAGATCGCCAAAAATAATAAAAACAGGCATAATAAAAAAATAATAAAAATTATAATGTCACCACACAGAAAGGCGCGAAAGCGTACGTAACGTGTTCTACAATGCCTCCAGGCTTAAAAAAAACAGAAAAAAAAGAAGTATAAAGCTTTATTGGTACTTTTTAAATCAAATAATGAAGATTTTACCCTGTCTATATGTGATAAAATTTAAGAGTTAAAAGAAAGAAATGATTGCGAAATTAAATTTTGTGTGATTTCCCACCGGGAATTGAACTCGAGACCACGTTCGATTTAGAATTGAGGAAAATGATGATGAAAGCATACGTATGGAGTGTGGCATTGTATGAGTGTAAGGCATGGACTGTATGAGAAGAGGTGAAACATAGAATAAAAGTCCTTAAAATGTGGTGCTAGAGAAGAATGTTGAAAATTAAGATTGGTGGATAAAAGCTCAAATGAAAGAGTATTTGAAATGGTAGAAGAATAAAAGATCCATACTAAAAATATTTTCAAAAGAAGAAATACTTTAATTGGACACATTATGAGATATTGAGGAGTAGCTATGGAAGGAGTAGCAAACCAAGTGTTGGGATACGGACTAAATCTTACAAGATGTAGGGGAGGAAGTACAGGGAAATGAAAAGAGTGACTCATGATAAGGAAGATCGCAAAGCTGTGTGAAATCAATCGAAAGTTTCCTGACCTCAGAGACAGGTCCGCAGCCAAGAAGAGTCTAGGGGAGCCAGGGCCAACCTTAATTTTCGTTGCTCGTAGGATTGCAATTACGGAAGCTAGGAGGTCAAACGTTGGAACTACTAAAAGCGCAAACTTTTTGTGGCAACCATTTCTTTTTCTTCCAAGCGTTATAGCAAGGAGCTATGTCCTGGTGCCACACGTACTGTCTTCCAGCAGCCACCAGGGCTGCCAACTTTTCAAGCCTACTCACCCGTACATTTACAGCTTGAGTCCTCCAAATCAATTTCGTTAAATTAGAACCTTATTTCAGTTAAACACATCCATGTATTTTTTCTTTTTAAATCTATGTTTAGCAATATAATAGAGTAAGTAGGCCGCATGCGGGGAAACGTCACGTTAGGAATAGCTACCGTGGCCACGTAACTTAACACCGGAAAATAAAATTGCTGGTTGCATGGAGGCTAGACAAATACTATTGGACTTATACAAAGTTACCACTGTTTTCATATCTTATTTTGATTCTGATCACAATAGGACACTCTAACAATAAGTTTATTTTCTTTATTTATCTTGCTAAATGATAACAATAATGATCGAGTAGTTGCTTTTAACCAATAAAAGAAAATCAGTGTCAAAATTATTAGTTCACCCGTACATTTTGAACAGCAATCCGTACATTTGTATCTGAGTTGTAAAGCCCGTACACTTGACGGTCGCCCTATCCACAAGGTTTGACTAAAATGTTCGGCAACTCCACGTATCTAGTCTACGGATAGTCTGCTTTTGAGGATTTTTTTTTCAGACGGTTTTATCAGAAACTGGTCAAGCTATTTTCTTCATCTTTCATAAATACAAATTTCACTAACGAACTAATGCCTATAATGTGACTTAAGCCGCTTCTTCTGAAGATATCTATGAGGGGTGGTTGATTATTGGTGTTAGTTTCTTCAGACGATTTTCTCAAAAATTGCTTAGGCGCTTGTTTCATATTTTATAAATAACCATAATAACACACTGACGATGGAACACGGAGATTTCAGTTTTCACCTATGGCAGGAGTTGTCAATATTCTCCACTACCGTACCACAAAAGCATATTAATTAGAAATACCACCATAAGTCATACGCAGCATCAACTACGGGTCCCCTACTACAAGTGGTATGCGTGTCATAGATTGAGAAGCCCTTTTAACTGAGCATTTAAAGAGCCCTCTAGGCAAAAACAGAAATCTCCGTGACCCGTTATCTATTATATGAATGACGAAGTGTGAAAATCTCCAGATCTTGTTGTCAATGTGATAACAATATGTGCATGTCATTTCAAGAGAAAGTCGACAAAGAGTAGTTCAGTTGTTCAAAGTTTTTCGAAAACGGTTACTCTAAAATGAAATCTTTGAGTTTTACGTCCCACGGTTATGCCGGTTAGGCTAAAGGAGACGGTGATGATGAGAAATGAATGAAATGATGGAATGAATAAAGTGGGAGAAAACGGGAGAACCCCGAGAAAACCCATGCATACGGTGTTTGTCCACCACAACGGTTACTCTAGTATGTATCATGGATTAATATACGTTTTTGAAATTTCCATTATTATTAGAGTAAGCAGCTAAAGTAAAGTGATACAATAAGAATTATGGCTACTACTCGTACAAAATCTGAATAATTAATGATGTAAAGAGTTCTAGAATTTTTAATGACTTCTGCTCCCCCTAAATCATTCAAGCCTCCCATTCCCCAAACTCCTCTGGCTGGTTGTAGACCTGCTGAGAGGAGTTTTTTCTGGCATTAGGCTATTCCATTCGCCTTGGGAAAAAGTTTCAACAGGCAATTCGATTTGGTACATTCTCTACATTTAATTCTTATTGCTTTTTAAATAACAGTAATAATATATCTACAATATTAGTTTTTTTTCAACATTGAAGGTATATGAGAAGTAGACCTATAAAATAACCTAAAATTCAGTTTATTTCTATTCTCTCCAGAAAGAGAACACAGATCTTCATAGATTGAACACACGCTAAAGGCGAGCGGTGGTAAATTAATTATATAACTTCAATTAAGTTTGTAATGTTACTGTTGTTACAATTAAAAACAATAGTTTTGGTATGTAGGCCTATCATATAAGAACGTCACGTCATCTGTTTTAGTTAAATGTTTACTGCGTTAACTTGCATGATTAAATAACTTAATATGTATGTAAAAATAATTCAATTGATATTACACATAACTTG
Organism: Thermobia domestica; assembly: GCF_964235325.1. NCBI lineage: Eukaryota > Metazoa > Arthropoda > Insecta > Zygentoma > Lepismatidae > Thermobia > Thermobia domestica. The sequence goes on along the minus strand of NC_137459.1, from coordinate 42,999,955 downwards.
CATAATTACACTTAAACACATCGTCAAACAGTATTTATTTTTCATAATTAAGAAATTGGTTATTCCTTTTGACATATAGAAACTAACGCCGCCTGGTAGCAAATGCATAAAACAGTCACATTTAAACTAATAATTCAAAATGCAGGCACAGTACAGCGTTGTCATCTTTGTTATTCTTATTAGGTTCATATTAAAGATGACAGCGCTACACTGAGCAAACATTTTGAGTTATTAATTTAAACGAGATTAATTCATACATTTGCTACTAGGTGGCGCTAATGATGTGAACAATAGTATTATTAGGCGCGAAGCGATTCTGATTCGATCTCTCGTGACGCACCGTGAAGAATAAGGTTTAAATTTGAATTCGAGGATTTTAACCCTTATCCGGGCAAGACATTTTTGTTACGTAAACGGGCAACCGGGGTCTGTGAGGCCCAGTATATATTTTAAGTGCAGAATACACAAAATCAATGTCTATTGTCACTTACTGTTCAGACTAGTCTAGAATGTACCGGTATATATTTTTGTCAAGTAGCGAAACTTCGTGTCACGCTTTTGTAAGCCGACCAAGCAGAATAGCAAATCCGGTCCAGACATTTTTGTAACGTAAACGGGCAACCGGGGCCTGTCAGGCCCAGTATATACTTTAAGTGCAGAACACTCAAAATTCAATGTCTGTTGCCGCATACTGTTCCGACTAAAGGTTACAATAGTCACGTGTTCAATATATAATTATGTGACATTTTGATCTAATATTTGACAGGAATTTCACTAAAGTTATACGGGGCCTCCTAGGATCCGGTTGCCCGGTTACGTCAGGAAAAGATTTTCAAATTTAAAAAAAAGCTTTACCAACTCGATATATTCATGATTTTAACTTCGACGAAAGATAGAAGAATTCAGTATTTTATGTCTTCGAAATATGTATGGTTAAGGAGAAATTTTATAAAAATGAAGCTACTGGGCCTGGGAGGCTCCGGTTGCCCGGATAAGGGTTAAACCAAAATCTGATTGTCAAATATTGTGGTTTAATTTCACCGATTGTCTACAATTTAGTCGACTACAGGAATGCGCACGAGTCGAGACATGTCTCGAATCTCGACTCGACTCACCTCGAATTCAAGTCGGGACATAGTTTGTAAAATTTGTAACGAGTCGAGACATACGAGTCTCTCGACTCGAGCCATATTGACCCGACTCGACTCGAATATCTCGAAAATCTTTCTATGTTTTTTAATTTTATTTTGAAGAAAGTATTTACTCAGAAACAGAATTCAAACCATTTCCTGCATTTATTACTGTACAAAGGTACAGAATGCATAAACTTAATAGTTAATCTTTCGAGATCAAGATTTAATTTTCAGCTCAATTCAGCTAATTAAAACTAATAATTGCGAATGTTAACACCACGGCATCGGCAACTACGACTCAAATGAACATGTGACCATCGCCGCTGGACCTTGGCGTAGTGGCAGAGCTTTGTATTGTCTGATGAATCCCGATACCTTCTTCATCATGACGATTGGAGTGTGCGAATCCGTTGTGTTTCAAGGGAACAGCTTCTTGACACCTGTACTGCGGGACGGAGACAAGCTGGCGGCGGCTTAATTATGCTCTGGGGAACGTTCATGTGAACATCCATTGGCACCATGACGGCCGAGGCGTATCGTACATTGCTTGCAGACTACGTACTCCGTTCATGACGTCCATGTTTACCAACAGTAATGGCCTTTTTCCACAATATAATACATTATGTCACAAGACTAGGAGTGTGATTGAGTGAATCGAGGACACGGGGGCGAGTTCCAAGAAATGTAGTGTCCCACCGAACTCGCCGGATCTGAACCCAATCGAACACATCTGGGATCTAATTGAACGTGACGTCAGAGCACATCGCCCCATCCCCAGAATTTAAGGAATATAGGTGACATGTGTGTGCACTGTGGTGCCAACTCTCTCCAGCGACCTACCAAGGATCATTGTGTCCATTCCAAGGCGCGTCACCATTGTTATCCGTGCCAAAAATGAACATATTCACAATTACTTAGGTAATCATAATGTTCTGGCTGATATCTGCGTATATTTTAATTCGCATATTTGTGTCGACTCGAATTTCGAGTCGTCTCGTCTCGAATTCGAGTCGAGCCGAGACAGAAACTTTTTCGAGTCGAGATATTTTCTCGAGACGAGTCGAGATAGGCTTAAATCTCGATTCGACTCGTACGCATCATTAGTGGACTAGCATATGGTGATAACTGTCAAAATTTCGATCTCCAAAAAGGTGTACTATGCACACAATCCATATAGAACGATTAGGTTAGTTACTGAGGCACAATTAAATCGTTTAGAGTATTGATTATCATGGAATAAAGATGATACCATTTGTTTCTGAGAAGCCGTTAAATTACTCTACCATAAAATATCACTTGCTTTTCCTGGCGGTGTGCATAGCAAGGTGGTGAAATATGTACTATGTTAGACGTAATTCTGAATACGCAAACATGATAGACAACTCCCATCTATGAATACACTCCATTGTATATTTCAGATTTCCCGGAGAACTATAAATATATAAATATATGAAGGGTTAAGGTAGTACTGTGGAAACACTGTTAAACCACATTGATTATGATTGCAGATCTGCCTCGGGAGGAAAATTCTCCCTTGTCTCTTCCTGAAATCATCACTGATGGTAACCTTTAAGTGTATCCTACAGATGTCACGAAGAAAATAAATAAGCTTATTTGGATAACCTTGATATGGGTCAGAATTTGCTCTTAAGTTTAGCCTAAAGTCCAAACCCAAACCATAACATACGTCCTGTACATTTGGCTCTCTAATCATCGATGCTACTCGTATGCTTTCTTTCTCTCCACTTCGAATACTTTCGGATGGATCAGTTAATCTCCGTATCAAGTTGCTAGTAAAATACTAGTTCTTTAGGCAATATTTTTATTAAGTGTTTTGATTTTTGCAGGTCCTGGGACTAATGAGATGGTTTCTTTTCTTTTTCTTTTTAATTTTAGGTTTGGGTTTGGAAATGTTTCTTCCATGTTTCTTGATCTTCAGTTTCCTCTTTTAACTCCCAATATTTTCTTCTAATTTTCAAATCATCGATCAGTTGTGTTCTTATTAATCCTCGTTTTCCTTCCATCTTTCCTTCTATGGAGGTATGAAGAAGATAATTTCTTCGTAAGATGTGTCCAATCAATTCGAAGCATGCTGGCTAAAAGCGTTCTCTTCTCTCCTATCTGTTTTAGAGTATCTTCGTTCGTTATTTTTTCTATCCATTTTATCTTGTCCACTCCTCTATAACAGACGAAACTCCGGAAATATCGGCCTTGTAACATTAGTTTATGATTTTCCCTCATCGTAAATGCTTATTTTCCATATCATCTCGCTTAAGGATGGTTAAACCCCGAAATCTCTTTGGATTCGCCACTGGTTCTACCCACATTACGAATCGAACTAACAACCCTTTGCTGTAGAGATAGTCTTTTACTTTCAAACTACCCTGACCCCGTAAACTTAATTGTGCATTAACAAAGAAAAATATACAGGAAAAATAGAAAGAAAAGTATGACTGAAGGAAGTCGTTAAAGGTTGTGTGCAAGAAGAAATAGAGAGCAAAAATGTTAAAGTGATAATTCTATGTAAAATTAGTAAAGAGAGGCATTATCCAAATACAGTGTACAATAGAAAATCAGTAAGTAATTTTAAAAGTAATTACTAATCCAAAAATTTACCATTTAACAACTAAAATTTCTCTGAAGAAAACAAAGCTGTTATTTCTTCTGGTTTCCGATAGCAAGTGTTCACTATATGCACTGGCGCAAATCCCGGGTGGGACGAGGGAGACATGTCCCTCCCAATCTTGGACCTGGGGGGACTGTCCCCCCAATAATCTGACTTAAAAATGCGTTTTGGGATAAGTGTGATGATTTGAGTCCGACTGCCACAAAGGAATGTGAAATGAAATTGATTTCTCTTGGCTTTTCCATTTCTTTTAAAAAGAATCGTATTCTGTAGTATTTCAAACTGAACTTTGTGCTGTAGTGCGTTTAGTAGTCTCATCAATATGTATTAATTCCACTTCCGCTACTTGGGCACAAATTGCAATAAATTCCAGAGGAGGATATGCCCCTTTCCCCATGCTGGAAAGTTGTCTTAAGTGTAGGAACGGGCACAAATTCGGGGAAATGGGGAGACATGTCCCCCCCAACATTGGAACTGGAGGCTCTCCCAATAATCCGATTTGAAAAGTGCTTTTTGCAGATAAGTGTGATGATTTGTGTCCGACTGCCACAAAGGAACGTGAGATGAAATTGGTTTCTCTTGGTGTTTCCATTTTTAATGAATATGAAGGTGTGCGACTGTGTGTGAACTGATGTGAAATCTTATCTCCTCCTCTTCCCTAGGCCGTAGAACACGAAGAGTGTATAGACTACCCAATGTCAGTGGAACCCATCTTTTCAGTAAATACGCATTTCATCTATTTGTAGTATCAACCAAGGCATCTACTCATGCTTCGTAAGCCAACTCTATGGCCTATGGAACTCGGAGGTTCAATGCCGCGTTCACAAAAGCTCTCCATTGACTTCTACTCTTAGCCAAGTTTATCCAGTTTCTACTTTGCATTCCTATTTTTGCGAGATCCATCTTAATATTGTCCTCCCATCTGCGCCTACGTCTTTCTAATGGTCGTTTTCCGATTGGTCTTACCGCTAACACTTTGAAGGCGTTCATACTTTCTTGCATTCCGGCTATATGTCCTGCCCACCTAAGCCTCCTAGACTTGATGACCCTAACAATGTTTGGTAAACGGTATAATTTATGTAGTTTCTCGTTATGAAGTTTTCGCCATTCCCCATTCCCGTTCCTCTTGGATCCGAATATTCGTCTGAGGATTTTGTTCTCAAATACTTTCAGTCTATGTTCTTCCCTCAGAGTAAGCTACCATGTTTCGAAACCATACAGAACAACAGGCATGATTATCGTTTTATATATTTTAAGCTTCAAATTCTTCGACAGAATTCATTTAAACATGCCTTAATCCCGGACTTTACTTTGGGATTCATTTAAACATGCCTTAATTAATCTAATTAGGTTTTTTGGTATTCCAAATTCTGTAAGAACTTTGTACAATATTTCTCCCCAAACCGAGTCGTAAGGCTTTCTAAAATCGATAAATATTTGATGAACCGGGCTACTGTATTCCCACTTCTTTTCGAGTATTCGGCGAATGGTAAATATTTGGTCGATAGTTAACCGATTTTGTCTAAATCCCCACTGATAATCGTCTAAATCTCCAATAATTTCATCTGCGTATGGGGTCAATCTTGCTAATAGAATGTTTGAAAGGATTTTGTAGGATGTTGACAGAAGAGAGATGCCTCGATAATTATTACAGTCAGTTTTGTCGCCTTTCTTGTGAATTGGAACAATGATTGATTCTTTCCAGTATTGTGGCAATTCTTCCTTGTTGTAGATAAGGAGAATGAGTTTGTGTATCTTGTTCCACATTTTTTTCCTCCAGGTAAAATTAACTCAGCCTGAATTTCTTTTACACTCGGAGATTTTTGTTTCTTTAATTTCTTTATAGCGATTTGTACTTCTATTCGGTTGGATTCTGGAATATAGGGTTCTGCGGTGTGTATCTCCCTCTCTCCACGCACATTAGTTTTTGGCTGCGTGGTAAGCAAATCTTCAAAGAAATCTTTCTATCTATTTAAAATGCTTTCTGTATCAGTGAGAACTGTTCCATCAGCTTTCTTTAATATAAGCACGTGGTTGATCTCTTTCTTAAATACGTTGATCCCTTTATATATTTCCGGAATGTTTTTATTTTTACTATTATCTTCAAGTTCCTTAATTTTAACTTTCAAAAAATCGCGTTTGTTTGTTATAAAAGTTTTGGAAGTTTTCCGCCTGGTATCTATGAAATTTTGTGTAGTTATTTTATTCGAATTTTGTAGCAAACGTAATTTTGCCTATTTTCTCTCCCCTTTTAGTTCGGACCATGGTTTGTTCATACGTATTTCCGAGTGTCCAAAATTTTCTTTTGAGAGAGGATGCTTCGTAAGCAAAGAAGATAATTCAATTGCTGGAAATTTTTCTCCATAATCTTAAGGCTACATCTGTTAACTAAAGAGTATATGACACGCGTCAGTTTTCTGTAATGATTCCTGTAATGTTATTGAGATTATCATCATTTTGCTCAAATACGAGTATTGTTGCGTCATACATAATTGATATTCTTTCTTTATAGTTTTGGGGAAGTCATTATTTATATTATTATATTATTATAAAACAATTTTAACGTTGCTCTTTGTGGATGCCTAATTAGAAACATACCAATTATAAATATGCATGTATTCAGATTTCAGAATGTGATCAGAGCAGTGATTTGTAATACTGATATGTACTACTACTTCATCTACATCGCCTAATATATAATATACTCTATAACAGGTTCACGTCAGAAATCAGATCCATCTACCGTAATATGAGTTTCCTCTCCCTTTTCTAAAATAAGTTTCAAATATGACCACCTCCCAATGTTGAAGACAACCAATGGCGTATTTAGGATTTTGTTTCGAGGGTCTATGTCCAACACAAGGAAGGAAGTGAGCAATTGCCCACCTGCGTTTGAGAATTAAATATATTTTAATTTATGCATAAATTGAAGTTATAATGGCAAGAATTGCAGACCGATAAATCATATATGATATGATATAAAAATTTGGGAGTGAATATAACCCTTTTCTTCTATTCATACAAGAAAAAGAAAGCATCCTCTTGGCCTTCCTAATTTCCCGGGCTAATTATTCCCCCGTTTTGATTTTCTTTCATTCAAACATTTCCTTGTTTTAAAAATAACTAAGCGATATAATTTTTCCTTTGTTATAATAACCAAAGTCCTGTCATGTTGATATCCGCGCAAGTTGGTGTGGAACACCAGTTTCGCTTATCAACTCCTCTTAGTTTTGGTGTTACTGATGACGGCCGACTTGAGTCACAACTGACAACGGTCGATAAAGAATGATAAGCGAAATGAAAGAAAGTAACATCAAGAAAAGGAAACAGAAAAGTGGAGAGGACGAAAGAAAGAACAAAAGGACGCTTTTCTTACATAGAATAAAATTTGATAAATACTGTCTTATTTCTGAATATAAAGCAAAAGAAAATGTAAGTCAATGACATTCTTAGAAATGGTAAGAAGGATGATTGTTGTGCGTGGAATGCAAAAAACTAACAAATTTATTTCGGAGGGAGCTTGAGCCCAGCCCGATAAACCCCCTAAATACGCCACTGAAGACAATTCTGCTCCCCTGATTCTTCACTGCATTGTTTTTCAACTTCATAAATATTTTCAACATCGCTTTTACACACACACACACACACACACACACACACACACATATATATATATATATATATATATATATATATATATATATATATAACATATGGTAACGGTCTTACCCGCCCCCCCTCCCATCAATGTTGAACTCAGATTTGCGCCGATGACTATATGCCAACATATTTCAAGCAGTTAGCTGTGGTCATCAGAAGACAAAAAGGTCCAAGAATCTATAAGGGAGTATGACAGAAACAGTAGGGATCTCATTCTGTAGTGTTTTCTCTCAACACAACACAAAATTTGCGTTTTAGTCCGCGATAATCGTCATATCGGCTATAAAGGACCGTCCACATATTATGTAACACTGTTTTTGACCAATTTTTACCCCCCAGCCCCAAGTCCAGAGAATATTATCGTGTGCCACATTTTTTTTTTTTAAGTAAATATAAACCCATTGAACAGAAGCTTCTTTCCACTTTTGTGAGAAGGAATAATCTCCATTATATCGGCAATGACTTTCACGCTCACACACACACGCACACCCATATACAAACGCACTGAAATGGTACACTCTGTATACCATTCCCATCTTTTATATTAAGTGCTGAACTAATTCTTGAATATTATTGGTTACTGTTAACAAGCAAGATTTTTTTCATTGTATATTTCAGAGAAAAGTACATTTTTAATTAGTTAGGTAAGACGAATCGTGCAGTTCTTTCTTTTTCTTTTTTGCAAGTTTGCTAAATGTGCCTCACCTACACCTCATTAGCAGTTCATTGTGCCTCACCTGCGCATCATTAAAAGTTTACTTTATGACTAAAAATATTAACATGCTATTAGTTCTAAAATGTTGATGACAACTCTGTCCCTTGAGGAAGTGACAGAGGCTTCATTAAAAGTTACATTTCCGGGGGAAATTTGTCGAGGGAGACTTTGTCCTAGACCCATTTCTTCATGGGGGGATTATGTACTATTTGGTGTGTTTGGGGGAGATTTCGCCCGGGGGGAATTTGTCCGAATACCATGGACGACCCCTAATGGCTTGTCGAATTTTTTTGCGTTGCGATCCGCAAATTTTGCAAAAACCTATACAGAATGAGAATGGTTTCTGTAAAAACCTTTACAGAAATGTTAAAAAAAATTAGTGTGTATTTTATGACGGGAATTAATTGTTTTGAGTGTTGTTTCTATTATTATTATTATTATTATTATTATTATTATTATTATTATTATTATTATTATTATTATTATTATTATTAATAATAATAATAATAATAATAATAATATTTAGCCTTCTTTAAGAGTACAAAGCGTTGCAAATTAGAATTTTAAAAATGCTACAAGAGTTATAACCTTGTGCTTAAATATCAGTCTATATACCAAGTTACATCTCCCAAGCATGAGACCTTCTTGGTTTAGCTTATTTCCTGAAAAATGTTTATCCCTCACCTTTTTACCCTAACAGCACAGTATGTGCTAGGCATGTGCCATCTAGGTGTCCCAGCTACTTTTTAGGTACCCGACACTTGGCACATATGATATTCATGCGCTAAGTATGTACTTCAGCTACCTACAGTTTTAGGTACTTGTTACACCTAATTGATATTTGCAACTATGTACCACAAATATAGCATTTATATTCGTGTCTCAGTTTCGCACTCAAACAGTCATTTGTTTTTATATCGTCACTTGGGACATACATCTGTCATATTCTAGGTACGTCCTTTAGGTACATAGTGTTGCAGATATCCTAACAGCACAAGATATGATAGGCATGCGCTTAAGTATTCTAAATTTATCTCCCACATTTGATGCAATTGTTGCTTTTTTCTAAGTGATTGTGTACTAGAAGCAACAAACACATTAACTTTATTAGGTGGCAACTGTCGCCGATTTGAAAGCGAATGTGGAAGAACCATTAAAAAAACTAAACAGACACTCGTCATGTTGTTATAAAATTACATGGCGAGCAGATTTTATTTGATCCCCAACGTTTATCGTCGAATATACACGGTTAAAGGAGCACCCTGATCAGCCAAATTCAAAAGACCTCAACAACTTATTCCTCTACAAGCGACATTCTCTTACTCGCCTTTGTGCCAAGTCGGAAAGGCACGCGGCTCCTCATCCAAAGGTTGGTGGTTCACGTGCACCCTGGGGTACATTTTTTTTTTACTTGTTTAAAGTGTTTTTACTCACCTAAATGTAAACACATTACTCATACAGGCGATTTAACATATTTTGGGGGAGTAATTTTGTGGTTCATTGACGCTTACGGCATGGGGAACATACCTAGAACATACTTCCCCTCCTTCCAGCATGCCTATCAGGCATGTGCCTAGGGGCGGACATAGACTGTGACTATCACTGTGATTTCCCTCTCCATGTAATTTCTCTCTCAGAGGTACATAAGGCCCATACTGGACACATTCTCATGTACCTGAGGGAACAAGATAGGCATATGCCTGCTATGTAATTGTGCTGTTAGGGTAAGGAAAGGAATTTTGATGAAAATGACAAGATAAAAACCCAGTTCAAGATAGGTCTAGAACTTTGTAGAAATTTGTATCAAAGAGTCCAGTTGATTTTCTGTTATGATACTTACAACGACTTTTTCATTATTCCAATATAGACTAGCTGAAATGTACATTCCTTGCACTGGGAGAATAGGTCGATGAAGAATATTTGAACCCTTTCTCTACCATTAGAATACATAGTTCAATGAAAGTGTACTGATAATAATCCGTAACGTCCCCCCTTCCACTAATCCTTCTCACCTCCCTTAGAAGGGAATGTCACTATTCATCACAGCTCACTATCAATCTGAGCGATCCTGAAAACCATGGATATGACACTATTATCGATCTTTTCCGATTATTTTTACATGTATGCGTCATCACCATGACTAAAATCAGGGGCGTAGTCAGCAGGTTTGTGTAGGGAGGCCCGTCGTTTTTGAGGGGGGGCAGCTACAAAGTACAAAGCCAAAAAAAATGTGTTGCTGCTAGTGTTTTTGAGGCCTGAAAGAAAGGAAAATTTTGGTTTCCTTCTGGAAAACTAAAAACAGTATTTTAGCTTCTTCTTCTTCTTCTTCTTCTTCTTCTTCTTCTTATTATTATTATTATTATTATTATTATTATTATTATTATTATTATTATTATTATTATTATTATTATTATTATTATTATTATTATTATTATCCATAAATTATATTCAAGATAGTTTTTATTATGCTTAATCAAAAACTACTGCCCGGGACCAAACGCTATACTTTTGTGCATAACTATAAAGGTAACCAAGAAAGTTCTATCCCTTTTCGTGGAAATTGTGTTCAATTGGACCTCACACCGTGAGTTGAATGCGAGTGGAGATACGGCGAACGTCAGTTGTTGGTGTGGGTATATCCAACATACTATTATACCTGGTTGTGGCAATTGAGACACACCGTGAACTTGCATAAAGACAGAGGAAACATGGGACATCTACAGAGCGTCATAAGAGCATGTGTACTGAACGAGTTCAAATGGAGGTCAAACGCCGCTGTAGCGGGACAGAAGATATGCCAGGCCTTTGGTGAGGGTGTCGTGACGACGCGGACAGTGCAGCGATGGTTTAACAAGTTTAAGGACGATGACGAAATACCCGAAAACACCACGTGCCGGAAGACCAACACATGTACAAAGAGGAACTGAGCCTACAATTCAGTGTGTGGAGAAACCATTCGGCAGCACATCCATCAACTTGGGAAGCACTACAAGTTGGGTCGATGGGTCTCACATGTTTTGACTCCGGGCAAGATGGCAATGCGGCAGTCACCTGTGTTTATTTTTACTATTTCGGAGCCATTTCTGGGCAGGGTGTTGACATGTGATAAAAAGTGGGTAATATACGAAGCTCCATGGCGCCGGCTTCATTTGTTAGCATCCCATGAAACGATTTCAAAACAGCCGAAACCAGCACTGTACCAGAAGAAGGTCCTTCTGTGTGTGTGGTGAATCATGCATCGGGAACTGCTACCAGCTGGTCAGAGTATCAATGCAACAGTGTAGTGTCAGCAGTTGAGCTGTGCTCAAGAAAAACTCAAACCCAAGAAAAACTCAAGAAAAACTCTGGAGCCATCACTTGTGAATTGCAAATGGGTCCTTGTTTACGGAACAACGCTAAGTTCCACGTGGCTAGGATGACTCAGGACATCATTCTCCGCCTTGGATGGGAAACAATATTGCAACCACTATATTCCCCGGGTATTGCACCGTCCAATTATCACCTGTTCCATTCTTTGGACAATCACCTTAGAGGACGCCAGTTCAAATCCTTAGTAAAAACCCAAAATGCACCTGATACTTTCTTCGTTTCACGGCCCACCAAGTTCTACCGTGATGAATTCCATGGCCTCCTAGAACGTTTTCAGAAGGTCGTCGATGCTGATGGGGACTATTTTTGATCTTCCAGATTAGGTGACATATCGATGTTCGAAGGAGGTGGGTGAAAAATCAACAAAACTTTTCTTGGTTAACTTTATATTTAAATTTAAGACCTTGTATACAGAACCAATCTACACAAGATTGATTTTCTTTGAAATTTCACTTAATTTCTTTACGGTTTCCTGACAGAAATATTTATTTATTATTCGTGACTAAAAAAAAAAAAACATAGTTATTTTATTACAATGAGTAGAAATAAAAGAGAGAGCGAATGAAATCCAAATTGAATAAAAACATTGTTTCTCACAAAAATTTCCATCCTCTATGTCTTTTAAAACACTTGTTAAAGCATATAAAAATATACTGTACTTACAAATCAGTTTATTACCTTTGTTTTATGGCCGTATTTATAGTACTTTGTTAAAATGTTTGTCTCCAAACTGTCAAATATAAATCGCAGTAAATTGTGTAATCTGCTGTCACAAAAAAGTATCCTATTTTTCGATCGGTATAAGGAAGAGATACCATACTATTTTTCGATCGGTGTGGAAAAACAATATTTCTCCATACTATTTTAACGTAAATTATTAATTGTCAATAAACTTTGTTACTTTTAAATGAATGAAGCGAGATAATTTTACTATGATGTTTTAAAAGCTGTTCATTTGGGGGGCAGGAAACCATTTGGGGGGGCCTGGCCCCGATGGCTCCCCCTCTTGGCTACACCCCTGACTAAAATGTAATGAAAACCTGAGTTAGTCCAAGGTTCACTCATATATAAAAAGTCATCACAATTGGTGCAGTTGTCTAGGCAGAATTAAATGTCAAACAAACATATTTTGCATGTCAACACCCTCAACCATCCTTGAGGGAAATGTCCTAAACATTTAAGTTAGGCCACGGTGCACTTGTATACCAAAAGTCGTCATATCAATAAGTGGTCTAAGAGTGGTTACCGAAAGAAATTGTTACATTCATATTCATTTATTTGGATATAAATTTAATAGTGGCAAATTTTCAAAAGAATTTACTCAAAAGATGTCCAAACTGTCAAGCAAATGTCTCTCTTTAATTCATACTGTTGAAATTTTGGTTTGTTATCAATGAAAAATAACCTATCCTCTGCTGTAATTGTCTTCGAGGTATAACTTCATTTGTGTTTATGTATCTAAGCACAACAGCATCTATTGACTGTAAATTGTAACAAAGGCTCATCATGTTACTTCAGTAGCTTACAGCAAATGCTCTTAGGTGGCGCCTGTGTCGTGTGTGTTATTATAACATTTCAAACCTTCAACATGGTGTGTTCAATTTTTGTTATATGTATTTCACCTACCATATTACCTGTTGTCAGAAATTTGCAACAATGGTTTATCATGTTGTTTGGGTAGCTTAAAGCAAATGCTACTAAGTGGCGCCTATATAAATAATTACTGACAAATACAGGCGTACATAGAATTCTCTGCGTGGGGGAAGAAAAACTGAAATGAAATCTTTGAGTTTTACGTCCCACGGTTATGCCGGTTAGGCTAAAGGAGACGGTGATTATGAGAAATGGATGAAATGGTGGAATGAAGAAAGTGGGAGGAAACGGGAGAACCCCGAGAAAACCCACGCACACGGTGTTTGTCCACCACAAAGTTCACTTGGCGGGGGCTGGGATCGAACCCGGGACCCCAAGCACCGGAAGAAAAACTGAGTAGTGGTTCAAATGTGTATATGTGTAAGCACACAAATACTGGACAAATACAAATAAAATGCAGCTCCATATGGTGTACAATTACGGTTCTATTGCATACACATAAAAATAAGTATGGTTTCAGTTGTATGCAAACTAGATGCAACAGAGAACGGAGAAATGTTTTATTTCAGATTTAAACTAAATCATACTATTTAAAAATAAATAAATAAATAAACTTAGCTACTACTTTTATGTAAAACTTAAATTGAGCAAATTTCAAATTAAAAAAAAAAAAAGTATGTCCTAGCAGGGTTTGAACCTTCGACCTTGTCCGTGGGAAAAAGAAATCGGTTGGTGGTAGTGGTTTGCATAGGTGGAGTCAAGTTATCCCTGCCTTTCATGTTTAATTAATAAATTAACAGTGCGGGGCTTGGGGGGGCAGGGATGTCATGCAGCACCTCATGACACTCCGGACGCTATGCGCACCAAATCGCCCCCAGGGAACCTGAGGAGATCCTACCATACCCGATTCCCGGCCTCCACGCACGCTGGATTACAGGTGTTCGCCACAACACCCAGCCACCAAACAACTTTGAAATTCTTCTACTTACGGAGATTGGATTTAGTGTAAGAAGTGATGATTGGTAGGCTTGCATATCGCTATAAATGAAAGACTGGTCGCATAATGGGCAGATAAAAATGCTAGAAACTTTGGTGATCAAAGCTGTAAGGTAGATAATTGTGTACAATATTTATATATATACAATGAAAGTCCAATTTTATTGCTGCGACAAATGTGCGCAGATTAACAATATGTCGGCCAACATATGACTACAAATTCATTATTTTCTTGAAAGATAAACTTGGAGATGAAGATCTAAGTCCAACATAATAATTATAAGTGCACTTTTAACAAGTGTAGTTAAGTTCTAAAAAAGATTAGAAATCTCAAAGCTTAGTGTTCTTTTATTAAATATTATGGCATATTTTTGGATTTGGAGGGCCAGAATAGTTTCCTTATATTTCGTGGTTTCTTGCTATATTTTCCGTATTTTTCATGGTTTAGGTTAGGTTAGGTCAGTTTAAGTTAGGTTAGGTTAGGTAAGAATTTTTGAGTTTCTTGGGGCAGAATGCATTGCTTAAAATTCGTACTTTCTTCTTATATTTTCTGTTCTTGATGATTTAGGCTAGGTTAGGTTAGTACTCAGTAATTATCCTTACGTAATATCAACTCATTGCTCCTGTAAACATGATGATTTTACCTGATTTTGGCCTCGCAGTTCCTAAAACTATCCCAATATGTTTCGTTCCCTTTACGAAAGAAAATATAATGGCATTTTTGGTTTAATGTCTCACAATTACGCCCTGTAGGCTAAGGGAAGGGAGACGATATTTAATGCAAGTGAATGGTGATGGAAACATTGTTGGAATAAGAATGTGGGAGGAAACTGTAGTACCCGAAGAAAACCCACGGACACGGTGTTCTCCACTATGAACTTACTTTGCCGGGGATCGAACTAGGGACCCTCCCATTGCAGAAGATATGCACAGTTTAATATGCCTAAACATTATAGGTGGGTGCGATGTTTAACTGCTACTACAGTTGTGCATATTTTTAGACAAAATGTATACCAATGCATTGTAATCTGGTACCCAACTGTCGTGTTTTATTTAAAGCGGTAGGGTTCAAAATGGCTATATATGATAAATGTAGAAATAAAACCTTTGTAAAAATAGTTACTTAACATCTTAAAAGCTCGTGTTCTACGAGAAACTTTACATTTATACTAGATATGCTTGCACCAGAGGATTTGTTTCATGACCCATCCTGATGTGTAGTAGTCCGACGTAGCGAAGGCAAGCGAGTAACTCAAGCAGTTAGGGCGCCGAAGGCAGTTGGTGAAGCATTATTAGAAGTCTTGCTTGTTGCTCCCTAAAATAAAGTTGCACATCTTTAAATTGGTGCAGGTTGACAATGGATCATCCTAAAATTGGTTATTTTACAGTTAAAATTAGTGGATACAAATGAAAGAGGACTATCTAGGATATATAATTCCACTGGCGAAGCACTCTGCAAAGGTGAGAGTGTTTCTACACAATGTATGGAACGTGTAATTTATGGTCACAAGTATACAGTTACCATGACAAGTGCTATAACCCATACCAGGATTCCTACTGGTCAGGGAAAACTCAGGAAAAATAGTGCAGGTCAGGCAAACTCAGGGAAAAAGGCCGGAAATCAGAGAAAGCCAAGGAGAGTTTATAAAATATATTTTTCTAACATTAATTATACTTCAATTTCAGCTTAGCCAACCACTAGTGATCACAGTATGGAACGTTGCTCGGATTTTTATGGATGGTAAGTGGAATGTACCTATTAGCAATTGATTACTATTTGTCTCTATAGTATAAATGTCCTCATATGTAAATATTCACCGTTATTTATTCCTTATTTATATACGAACGTCATCCGACACCTGTCATGAAATTCAGGGGAATAGATTTCTCCAGATCAGTAGGAACCCTGTATACAAGTGCGCTGTAGGTATAAAGTGTTTTTTACAGTATCCTCATTTATGCTCCCACCATTCGTCGCTGATGCGCTTGCTCCCTACGGATCTCCCCCTCCCGCGGGCTTCCTTGTGGTTCTATCGCTAAAATTTCCTATGTTGGCGGCAGTGAAACCACACCAATGATGTTACTCTTTGACCGCTTCAGTGGTTCGTAAGTTCTGTTCCATTAACCTCCAAGCTAATGCTAGGAGCTTTGTGTTCCGTGTTTTTTTTTTTTTTTTTTCGTTTAAGTTCATTGCAATTTTTATTCATGAATAAATGCACCTCTTTCTCCAATATTGTGCTTAATAAATTGTTCCTTTTACAGAATTGGGCCTCAAGAACCGGAGATCTGCACATGTTCAACAGGTGTATCTGCTTTAAGCTTATCAAAAGGTAGCAACCCTAGATCTGAACCATTGTAGTGCGTTTAGTACTTTCCCATCAGGAATCGAACCGGGGTTCTTGTGCTCTTAGAGCACGCGTCTAGGCCATAAGACGAGGAAGGGATTTTTTTTTTCAAATATAGATATGAAATGTGTGAGAACCTAATTTGTAAAACATTAGGTTTCCTCCTGTTTTCACGTAGTCGTAAAAGAAGAAAGGACTGTCATTGCTGTTCTTCAGCTTCTAGAACACGAAAAATATGTTATGGAAAAAATCTAGGTAGCAGCTTTAGCAGCAATCTTGGCAGGACAACTACACGAAATGAAGAGCAAAAGGTATTGTTGGTATTGTGGTTTATGAATTATCATCGCTAAAAAAAAATATGTCTCTATAAATGTTGAAAAACAAAAAATAAATTTAATTAATAGATTGTGTAAAAATAGAAAGAGGCATATCACGATAGTAGTTGATACGCGAATCTAGTATTTTCATACAGACTACCTTTTTGTATTCGCAGCCACTAAGTCGGAAGCCGACTCGACGAACAAAGGAACAGGGAATATTCCTAGCGTACAGGCTGGTGCGGAAGTGGGCGTACCTTCCCCCCTTTAGTTTCAACAGTATAGTGTTAGTTATGGTAGAATGTTTGTACACAATTACCTTGAAGTCATAAACATCGGTATGATCCCCATCCATGTCGTAACACAGCTGAATTCTGCGCCAAGTAATTCCTGTGTTGTGAGATATCGAGTGTTTTTTTTACTTGTTTTATGAAACCCCAGAGAGCATTGTCTGGTGTCGTCAGATCGGGACTTGTTGGAGACCAGGCAAAGGGAGCTGCTGAAGTTGCGCAGTCTCTTCCAATCCATCGGCAGGAAACGTCTGATTCAGGTAATTGCATACGTGAATCTCGAAGTGAGCTGGTGCTGGATCCTGCTGTATCAAAACAGTGTCTTTGATACCATTTACCGGCAATGTTACCAGACAATGCCAAGCAATGTTTCCAAACAAATGTGGGTAAAACCTAAAACCATCAGAAAACACCAATTAGGAGTTCCACTTCCGGACCACCCTGTAGAACTAGATTCATCATAGTTGAAAATGGATTTTCAATATACCTATGAATACCTGATATTGGACTTACTAATGCACAGAAGATGGAATAGACAAAAAAAAAAAAAAAAAAAAACTTTTTCTAGATTTACTGATTAGGCATAGATCTGATAATACGAAATTAGTTAGAATCTCGTAACTAATCAATTTCTAAATTAAAGTAGTTAAAGACTTCGAAATATGATGCGCAAAGTATGGAAAGTCTTTCAGAACCAACTTTTCTATTGATCTGTCTATCGACAGGTATAGCAGTAAAACCTATCAGAGACAATGATTTACAAAAAGTAGATATAATGTGTCAAGAGCAAGTTCCATCTCAGTTTTTATTCCTGTATGCAGTCGCATTAGTTTAAGTGATAAATTTAACCACTTCCGGTTTCAATGTTGGATCCCTATAGAACAAAAACGGTATGAGATAATAAGCCAATGCATTTTGAACTGCAAGAATAGCTTCCATCAAGGCCGGTTCTCCCATATGTGCAAAGGAAAAAAATCTGTCATAACTATATTATTTAAAATAAATATTTCTTGTTGGAAACAGACCTCATGATGGTGGTTGTTAAATTTACTAAGCTGACCTTCTATTTGAATACTACATTCATAAATTATGTTTAGGTCGCATTAGTTTAAGGTTACACGGGCAGTGCTAAAGTAATGTTGCTAAGAAACAAATACCAGCATGAATTCCTTTATTGTTGTTAAATACAAGAACTCAATTCTCAATCTGTAACAAACACCTGTTCCATTTAGTTATCACAGTTTTGATTTGAAAACTAGTCTTATCTTTGTCACAAACAAGTTTCTTATCATTGAAGGTAGAAAGAAGTAATTTTTAATAAATTTTTAACAGATGTAGAAGCAAACTCAAGAAATAGACATTAAAAAAGCTAGTTGCACTGGTATTGCAAACTGATATATTAAGATTGAAGCTCGATATTCTATAAAAAAGATTATCGTCTTTCCTCCGCTGGTGTGTTTGCTTTATCTTTCACTAACGTAATTGATTTTTATTCAAAGAAAAAAAAACAGACACAGCGACATTGTATTTGTAGTGTTTAGGCCTTTCTGAGTGCGATTTTCTTTCGCTCCCTTCGTTGTTCATAAGAGGGTAGGATACTTAAAATCGTGTTATTTAGATTTGTTCTTTCTGGAGGAGACGGCAGAAATGAAAATGAAATGAAATCTTAGGGTTTTATCCCACGATTATGCCGGATAAGCTAAAGTAGAAGGTGTTGATGAGTAATGAATGAAATGGTGGAATGAAGAAAGTGGGAGGAAACGGAAGAACCCCGAGAAAACCCACGCACACGGTGTTTATCCACCACAAAGTTCACTTGGCGGAGGCTGGGATCGAACCCGGGACCCCAAGCACCAGAGGAAAACGCTCTACCACTGAGCCACCGCGGCCCCGAGGAGACGGTAGAGTGTAGGGGGGAAGAATGATGGCATTGCACGGGGCGGTAAATTGTCTAGGTTCGGCCCTAGCTTGCACTTCCCCGTTTATTCCTGTATTGAAACAATTAAGATCGTATCTTTGTGATTCTGGTGAAACTGATTTATCTTCTCTATTATCAAAAACCATTATACTGATTCTGCAATACTTCTATAAAAATTTGAAAAATCCATAGTGGTCGACTTAAAGTTCACCCTTCAGATCACGGATATTAAGATGACAATAGCGTCATTTTAAAGCCATCTAGTGAGGGATTTTGGGAACCCGACTAATGTTTCCTCAGACACACACACATACACAAAAAAGGAAAAAAGGCTGGTAGATCTACAACTTCCGTTATTCTCATAGTTTGGAATTTCATCGTAATTTTACAATGTGAAGCAAAATTCATTTCTTTAAGCAAATATTTGTGGTAATATTAATACTTCAGGAAATATAAATTGACGTACTTAATTCCTATCTTTCTTGTGAAGATAGATTATCTACAAAGCGCATCTCACCCGATTGTTCACACATTTTGTTGGTTTCCTTTCAGCTTTTCACGTTTCCGTTCCTCTTCTTTTATTATCTTCCATGTGTGTCTTGGTCTACTTGCACTTCAATTTTCCTGATTACTCCAGTCCAATATTTGCTCCACTAAGTGTGTTTTTTTTCTTAGTGAGTTAATTATGTTTACTCCTCGTACACCTCTCTGGACCTTTATGCTACTTCAACACTATTTGGTACTACACAGGAAACTTGTTACTACAGCACTACTGCATGATAAGAATTGTGTTTCTCATGAAAATTTGCGATTTTGAAGAATAAATAAATAATGTACTATTATTTAACAAAACTGTAAATCAATTAAATAATGTTCTTGTCAGACTAGGGTTCTAATATATCTGTCCGGTGGGAAAATCGACATCACGATTCTCGGACGATGCCTTGAAAGCAGGTTGGCTGCTGATGGAAGATTGCAGGGCTCAGAGCGAGTCACTTGTTTAAACTAAAAGTTATTTTTTCTCAAGTCGGTCACTAAAAGTTACTTTTTTTCAAGTTTGTCACAAAAGTTACTTTTTTCGGAGGTAAAGTCATTTTTTCGTGTGATTTATGTTTTGAATTGGCAGTTTTCTAAGAAAAATATAAAAATAATTGGAAAAAGACAGAAACTTGTTACTTATTATTATTATTATTATTATTATTATTATTATTATTATTATTATTATTATTATTATTATTATTATTATTATTATTTAAGGGGTGGAGAAGTTGCAGCATCGAAGTGCCAAGTGTGTTGACCTTCGAAGGGACTATGTTGAATAGCCTCACGCTTTCATGCCTGCAGCTCAAATCCGCCTGGGTCGGGTCGAGAACTTCTCAGCCCACCCTCGTATTTATCTTCTGCTTTCAGCTTCGTAACACTATCAATCGAATCTGCATTGCAACATGATACCAGCCTCTACGCATCATAGCTATTTCTTTGTTTTTAATTATTTCTCTTGCTACTTTTTCTCTTTCTATCTGATGATTCTTTTAGCGAAAGCACTAGTAGTGTACAGTGTACTATTCAGTGTATCACAATGTATTGGCTAATTTCTGGTAGGTACTTGATATGTATTGTATGCACAATGGTCGAAGAAATGCATACACTTTAGTGTATGAAATGCAATTTAACTAATCCCCTCTTCCTTTCTCTCTACAAAGAGAGATGGTGAGAAAGAGAGAGTATAGATGTGATCCAGCCTAATATGGCTTTGTTTATGTAAGAGAGGTTGAAAAAATGAAAATTTACTGTTCGGTGAAAGGTAAGTTCGGGAGAAGAAATTAAGAATTATTATTTCCTCTGCTATTAGTGTAAACTTGATTCAATTGGTATTGAGTTTAGCGTTCTGTTCAGCCGCGAGGCTATATGAGACCGTATAGCTGGCTCATATTCCTATGGACCTACAGCTTAATGTAGGATTTTAACATCAGCTCCCGCCGCGAATCGAATCCGGGGATGGACAAAAATATGGAAACACCTGAAAAATTGCACATTACCGTTATTTATAGCGGGTAGCATCACCTTTGGAACGCACTACGGCCTACGGTCGAAGGGCATGGAGAAATATAGGTCGCTTATGGTTGTCAAAGGAATGTTGTACCATTCTTCCACCAAAGAAGCTGCAACTTATTGTAAAGACGACGATGGCGGGAAGCGGGCTCGCAACTTGGTCTCCAAAATTGATTACAAGGGCTCAATAATATTGAGATCTGGCGATTGTGGAGGCCGTGGCAGATGTGACACTTCATCTTGGTCTCATCACAGCATTACCATCTGGAAACAAAGTTTTTTACTATGTGATACAGTTGGCACTCAGAATGGTTACGTAGTCCTTTTCAGTGATATGTCCATGCAGGGTAAAGATGAGTCCGGCAAAATACCAGGTTATATCTGCACAAATCATCACTGAACCACCGCCATGCATCACTCTTGGAACAGACAGTATGTATCGTACTCTTGTGCTGGCGTTTTCCACACGTAAACTCGGCTAGCAGTTAGAAACAACTTAAAGAAGATTCATCCGACCAGATGAGAGTCTTCCGCTCCTCCATTGTCCAGTTTTTATGGGCTTTGCACCACTGTCTCCGTATAGCAGCATAGTCAACAGTCAGGAGTGGTTTGGGAATTGTAGATCTGCCATAAATACCCTGCTTGTGAGATCTCTTCTGACTGTTTTGACGCTAACAGGGTTTGTAAGCACTCTATTCAACACAGCTGTGACTTTTGGCGCTGTGGTGATCTTCTACTTGTCACAATCCTATTCAATTTGTGACTGTCTCTGTCACGCAACATACCCTTGCGTCCACATTGGTGCTTTGCTGATGCTTGCTTTTAAGGAGCACATACAGGCAGTCATGATCCTCTAGACTGTGCCTCTTGATACACCAAATATTCCCGCTACTTTCGTTACGGATGCTTCCAGCATACACACACCCACAATTTGCCCATTTTGAAACCCTTTCAGATCAGACATGATTCACGATAACCTACACGAAATGATCACTGAACTGTAACTAGCCCTCCTGTTTGATTGACCAGGTTGTATACCTCAAAGGATGTGCTGTGACCACAGCAATATCTATCATTCAGACGCAAATCGTGTTTGAAGTGGCTACCTTTTTTATACCAATTGTTTCATTTTTTTTTTTTTTTTTTTTTTTTTTTTTTTTTTTTTTTTTTTGTCTATCCCCTGTAAGTTTGTATTGGCTAATGTTTACAGTTAACCACAATTACGAAGGAACACAGTACTCTGCTTTTAACCAAGTAATATAAAATCTGATAATATAGATACCCCTACACTGTAAATTTGTAGAATAATACAGTTAATTTATCATAAAAATAGGATTTTGAAACTGATCGGCTGCCCCAGGTTTTCCAACATCATTTTAAGAGACGTACGTAAAATGAGGGATAAATGTAATTGATTTCTGACATTTAAAGCTATTTTTTCCACGTGAAGCATTGTAAAAATAACATTAAAATACAAATAAACACAAGATGCAACTACGATCGAGGTAAGGTAAATGACCACAATAAAGTCCACCTAAAGATTTTTGTCTATATCTCGAACAATAAAGTAGACAACAATCCAATTTTAACTTAATGTGAAACATTGTCATGTTGTGTACATACTATTAAAATTTGAAGAGTCTGGCTCAATGCTATGCTGATCAGATCATATGAATAAAAAAGATGTCAAAGGGCCTTATTAAATTGCGGTGAGCACAATAAAGCCCAACATCTGTCTGAGAATATTACTCTATTAAAGTCGCATATGAAATTGATATGTATTCAAATCAATGACATTACCGTTTGTGAGGCATTAATTTAACCATAGTGTTACGTAATACAGAGTGTGATGAAAAAAAGCACGGCAAAACTTCTGGAGCGGATTCCTTATGGGTAGACAAGTAAGAAAGTTCATATGACCACATGTCGGAAAATGCATCGTTACAGAGTTGCGACCATTGAGCTGTGTGACGGTGTGAATTAGTCACATTCAAGATGCTCCTCAATGCGACTCAATTTAAACCTCAATAGCTCAGTTCCTAATTAAGCTAGGAAGATAAATTTTAGTATTAATGTCTTTTTGAAGGATGAACTACGTGTAAACCACGTACAGATATATCATATATCTCGTCGAGTGAGCCTGTACCCATATCACTTGCAGCGACTGCAGTCTTTCTCAATAGCCGACTATCTGTCCCGAGTACGCTTTCGCCAGTGATACCTCAAGCAGTGTCCCGTTAATATCATTTTCCCGTCTGCAGTAGTGTTTACAGCTGAGGTTCAGTTCACAAGAGAAGGCATCTTCAATTATCATAATGTACATATTTGAGCAGACGATAATTCTCATGTGATCAGTCCTAGCAGACATCAACAACAATTACTCTACGTGTGTAGTGTAATATTGTCGGTGACACTTTATTAGGCTCACACATACTCCCTCAGAGGCTGATGGGTAACACCTATCGAGATTTCCTGGAAACCCACATTCCGGATGCATTGGATAACTTGTCCTTGGCTCTGTATCCACCGGTGAAAATGCATATCAGTGGATCGTTTCGTCTTTTAGGAAGACATTGATACCAAAATTATCTTCCTAGCTTAATTCGGTGCTGAGCTATTGAGGTTTAAATTAAGTCACGTTGAGGGGCGTCCAGAATGTGACTATTTCACACGGTCAGGCGGCTCAATGTTCGTAACTCTGTAAATGGATTTCCCGATATATATCAACATATGAACCTTTTCACTTGTGTACCCATAAGGAATCCACCCCTGAAATTTTACCGTACCTTTTTGTTACACCCTGTATATGTTAATTTCATTTTTGTTACTTGTTTTATTGTTCAGAGTTATTCTCTTCCCCATATGTATTGCAATGGAATTGAATGATCAGTTAATTGGTCTACTTTTATAAAAGAATGTAAGACAATGAAAGCATATTGTTCTCGAGAAATTCACACTGGACATTATTGTGGTCACTTACCTTACAAGAACGTTACATTTCGAACCACAGTGGTGTTGCACAGTTCACGCATTTTTTCTTAGGACTGTGACGAAGTTGAACATCACTGGGTATAGTGAGCAAGAAAGTGTTTTGTAGGCTAATTAAGACAGTGTATGCTTGCTTGCACCCGTGCGAATGAGATCAATCGAACAATGAAAACCAAATTCAAAAAATTCTAACTCATAGAGATATAAGGAAACGCTTTTTTTTTTTTTTTTTTTAATTATGGTGCAATATTGAAAGATTTGAAAGCCGACGTGGATTCCTCAGGAGAAGAAAGTAAAAAAAAAAAAAAAAAAATGGATCATCAGTAAGAATACTTAAAGCAGAAAGTTGCAAAAGCGAGTAAACCTTGAAGTGTGAGTGTTCTGACTGACTTTTTTTTTTTTTTTTTCGCGCAGAGGAAGTTTGCTAAATAGCGAATACTATGCTTGTGAAGTGGACGTAGGTGCATGTATACTACAATGACTACGCGAGTAACTACAATAACAAACACATGCCCCACCACCTGGTGAAATAGTAAGACTACAACACATGGGTAGTGTGGTGACAACAGCTGTTAAACAAATGCATTAAGAAGGTAGGTATTGTTTACAAACTACTATATTTGACATTTCAGTGCATTAACTACATAATTACCGAGAACGTGGTCTTGACTAAAAAATGCTAAACATGTTTATTTCTTGGAAGTTCTAGAGACAAATGGAGAGCGATTTCCGGCTTCTGTTTAAAGAAATTTCATCAAATCTGGAGGTGATGGACCATTCTAAGAACATGATTTTAAACAGGGCTCAAATATTCTGGCAGCAATTACCAAAATGGCATTTCTTTACTGACTGATGCCGTAGATGATAGGCAACCAAAATTGTTCATACGTTAATTTGGTTGCATATACATTGCATAAGGGAAGATTTTATGTATTGTAACAACAGGTAAGTACGAATTATTGGATAAACGGAATCGAAATTTCAGTGTTTAACTGAGACAAGCATTCATTTCGCCCATTAGTGCTTATTCAAAACACACAAATTTGACCTGAACCTGAATAATCTATTCTTGTAATTCATTTCTGTACTTATAGTTGAGTTGCTCTGGGAACACAATCATATGCCACATATTCCAGCTTTGGAGTCACTGGAAAAGGAAGTTAAACATTCTCAGACAATGAAACGAAAAGATACATACCAAACAATTTTCCCCATCTGCAGGTATATTTCCGAAATTGAATTACTTTCATGTTGTTAACAAGCACGAACCCAATGCATTCCACTTAATAAATGAATTTCATCGGAAGTGGCTCTTATCATTATGTTCACTCGTGCCTCTCATTTTGACCATTTTAGTTTAGAAATCATGAGGACTATTTTGTTTTAGAAATCACTTAATCCACTGGAGTTGACGATACAGGGACAAGATAAAACTATTTATTGAACGTCGCCACCATTCCAACATCGATACATAGACTCTCTTGTTGAATCATTTTGGAATAGCTAGCTTTGAAACATACCGAATTTAATCGAAGTGCTTGCAAAATGGAACTAAATTTTTCCAGGATCTGATCTTGAAATTTCAGGGAACTTAGCAGACAGTTGAGAAATCGTGAAGCCATACTTTTCCACCCCTGACCGCTGTTGCCGTGTCTATGTAAGTTAGTAAGTCTCTCTCTTTAAAATATCTGCGATAGTCGCTTCATCACTTAAAAAGTTTCCACTATACTGCTTATTAACTCAAAAATGAATCACTACTACACTATGCCTTCCACCTGAAGCATTCAAATTACTTAATGTAGTTCACACTTGGCGAGCGCTTCGATAGCATTCGATATGTTTTCCATACTGATTGAATGGAAGGTTCTGTCTATAGGATGAGGAAGGGGTGGTATATATAAACCAGCATTGTCTTATTTCCATTACGGCACTTCACGTGGCTCTCCGCCAGTGGCTTAAAGGAGGTTTAAAAATATATCCCCTTTTTTAAACATAATAAGAGAATAGGGAGTTATTACTATTTGTATTGTAAATTATATACTTTAGAGCAGAGGTCCCCAATCTTGTTTACTTGGCGCTCATTTGTAAACGCGGAATGCTTCACGCCTCCAATAATAATAATAATAATAATAATAATAATAATAATAATAATAATAATAATAACCATATACTCATCAACTTAGCATTATTCACTTCAAGATTTTGTATACCACTGCAGAGCAATATGATTACTTTGTAACTGACCATTACAAAAATGAAAAGGTAAATTTCAAATGGCATTTACAACTGGTGCTTTCATAATTTCACAGTTTATTTCTGTCAGTATCTCCTTTATTTCTGTCCCTGCTCTTCACGGCCCCATTTCGCCATTAATGTCTCCCACCAGGATAGGAACCATTGTTTTAGATTTACATATACGTAATAAAATATAATATAAAGAAATATTTAGAATTATTTGGGACGTGGGCTTAAATTGCCCATTTACGCCTGTGCAAAATGAAAGAAATACATCCGTTCGAAAATTACGAAAATTCATTCATTTCACCTAATTTTCAGTGGAACTCAGTTCTATTTCCAAGTTGGTTGTAGCAAATGTGCATTGAGAACTTTGCCTTAAGTATCTAGTATGATCTATCATCAATTAACATTGCTTAAACCATGCCTTATACTAGCAAAACAATAATTGAGGCGTTCTCCGGAAAAAGGGCCTATAGGCAAAAAGATGGTTTGAAGAAAAACGCAAGTGAAAGTTTGTATTACTTCTCCGGAATATATTTTTGAAGTGAAACATGAATTGCAAAAGGTACTGATATACTTAGCACCCGCAGAAATTATGTAACAAATATGTTTTCAGATACATATATTATTTCAACAGATAAGGAGATAATTAATACCCCTTTCCAATAGGGCCTTTTTCCAAATAACACAAGATGCCGTGCATAAAAATCAAATAAACTGAAAAAGGATAGTACAAGGCAAAATACGATGTATTCAAATGTATTATGATTGCAAGAAAATATATCTGTGCGGGTCAATAGTCCCTTAAGGGCGTATAGTGAAAATGATGGGTCTGAGAGAAACGCAATTAAATGTTGTGCCAGTTGTATTTAACAGTACTTTGGAGCAAGACAAAACTTCAACATCTTTTCATGTAGTGAATATTGTAACAGAATACAAAGTCTTGTGGTAGTGACAAAGTGCCCTGTTTCCATAGAACACAAAAAAATATATTGAAAAATATTAATACTACGCAATATGCGATGTGGAAAAAACTAAAAGAATATAATGAAAAATAAAGCACTGGTTACAAAACACATTGACGTGTAGTTTGCCTGAATTCCCTGAATAATACATTCAAGCAGTCCCTCTCTGTTGGTAACAGGAAAACGAGAAGGTATACAATATCTGATTTGAAAATCTTTCTATCCATAGCTATATCTCTTTGCGACTATACAGTTTTCCACTTTGACGTTTTTGTTTCTGTACCTCACGTTTGATACTTTCTTTTTGGAATTCATTTCGCGTCTATTTATTTCTTCACCACTATCCACTACCAGTAGCATAAAACTCGTATAGCAACACAGATACAGTTCCAGCAATGCTTCCAACACGCTCAGGGTCCAAATATTAATGCAGTAATGATGATACAGATACAGGCATAACTTTGCACTGTGCTACCAGATCAAAACGATCTTTTAAGCACTTGTTGAGCAGACAGTAATTGTTCATTTAAGCTGATCTCTAGAAAAAGAGCCTATGAGCCCATAGACCCTTTTTCTGGAGAATGCCTCAATTATCCCATTTCCTTCAGAAATATTGCAATAAGCTAATATTATTTATAAATGACAGCCTACTGATTTTAAAATACAGAATTTCTTATATTCAGTGATATTTCTGAAAAGCGTTTATTTCCAACGTGTGACGCGTCAATACGCGGAGAGTAAGTGAAACAAATGAAGAACATTTCCAAAAATCTCGCAGTAGATCAATCTATTGCTTTTCCGTTATGTCTAGAAATATCTAAAGCACTAAATAACAGTTGCCAGTGGCATATGCAGAATTTCATCATTGGGATATATAGAAGTACTCAATGTCACATCTTTAGACGACAAGCGTGATTTTTTTTTTTACATACTTGTATATCTCAATATAGTACTTTTTGTCATAATATCTTGGTCAGGGATCGTTTAAAACCTGTAACCTCTGCGTACACCACAGCAAGTTACTGATATTTGCTCTGGGAATTTCTTACCTGGTAATTGTTTTGTTATAGAGCAGTGGTTGCCGAACTTCTGAAGCTTCTGAGCGGTTATTGGTACAGCGTTCACCTCTGGTGCTTGGGGTCCCGGGTTCAAACCCTGCTCCTGCCAAGTTAACTTTGTGGTGGACAAACACCGTGTGCGTGGGTTTTCTTGGGTTTCCCCCGTTTTCTCCCACTTTCTTCATTCCACCATTTCATTCATCTCTCATCATCACCGTCTCCTTTAGCCTAACCAGCATAACCCTGGGACGGAAAACTCAAAAATTTAATTTAATTTTTTTTAATATGTAGCACATATTTTACTTATGTTTATAACTATTTTGTCTTCTTCCAAATGTGTGGACCGAAGGTTACGCCTAGCATAAAAAAATATTTCTGTGGACTATGGATCAATGGTACAGCGCTAACATCTGGTTCGATAACACATCATGTGATTTTGTGGTAGATGTGTTTACATTTTTTGCGTTCCACAAAAGAAGAGCCAATTGAAACAGTAGTCAAGATTAAAGACTATATTTCACCTTCTTAATGAATAAACAAACATCTTTGAATACAGTACAACAGAATGCTTGAAACTTGATTCGCAAGTTAACTGTCATTACTAATTGAAGTGAACACTCAAAACAGTAACAGTTTCAATCATATTTTCCATTGTACAAGATTTGCGTTTTGGATCAAAAGATAAAATATATTTCAATCAAAGCTTTCTTGTAGGCCTTATATCTGGAGAACTAAATATAGTGTACCCAAGGCCAAACTATCAGGTAACTCAGTATGATGTGCTAATTCCGTATAAAATACGAAAACACGATTTAGGTGCCGTCTAAAAATTTTGTGGCCCCTGATCCAATTAGCCGAAAAGATCCAATATTTTTCAATCAAAAAACATTCTTGTAGGCCTCATATCTGGAGAACTAAATACAGCGTACCCAAGCCCAAACTATCAGGTAACTCAGTATGATGTGCTAATTCCGTATAAAATACGTAAACACATTTAAAGGCCGTCCAAAAATTTTGTGGCCCCTGATCCAATTACCCCAAAAGATCCAATATTTCTCAACCAAAAAGTTTTCTTGTGGGCCTTATATCTGGAGAACTACATATAGTGCAGCCAAACGCGAACTATCACTAAACTCAGTATGATGTGCTTATTTCGTAGAAAAAAAGCTCGATTTAGGGGCTGGTCAAATATTTTGTAGCCTCTGATCCAAAAACTAATTATTGGCCAAAATCGCAATCTTTTGATCCATTTTGATTTTTCTAATTTCTTGTTACAGAGTTAAAGTTGATTTAAACTACTCGCTGATCAAAATAATACGTTTATTGTAAAATTATTAACGTGTAATAATTTCGCAAACTATCCACTTGGCTTCATCAGACACTATAAATACACAGGTAGTGAAAGATTTGATATAAGAAACAGTGAAAAAAATGTCTGATTCTTGATTGATTACCATCCTTTACAAACCGAAAATATAAAACAGAATCAAAATCGATAATTACTTTTTCCAACCTGTTGACACCATATACATTCATAGCTTATAACTAAGCCTAATCTAGTTGACAAAATAACCTTTAGAACTAACTGAAACTATTACTATTATTATTATTATTATTATTATTAAGTATTCTGCTTTTCGGCAGGTCCTGAGACTAAAGAATTTTCATTTTATTTTTCAATTTTAGATTTACACTTGGAAATGTTTCTTTCACGTTTTTTGATCTTCCGCTTCCTCCTTTAACTCCCAATATTTTCTTGTGTTTCTCAAATCATCGATCAGTTGTGTTCTTCTTCTTCCTATTCCTCCCATTCCTTCCATCTTTCCTTCTATGGAAGTATGAAGAAGACAATTTCTTCGCAAGATGTGTCCAATCCAATTGACCTTCCAACGAGGGATGCTGGCTAGATGTGTCCTCTTCTCTCCTATCTGTTTGAAAACATCTTCGTTTATTGGTCTGTCTGTCCATTTTATCTTCTCCACCTTCCTCCAACACCACATTTCGAAGGTCTCTAAATATTTCTTCTCCATCTTCCGCAATGTCCAAGTCTCTGAAGAATACAGTCCAATGGTCCAGATATAGCACTTGACCAACTTTTTCCTAAGTACAATATTAAGCCTGCTAGTTAAGAGTAGCTGAAATATGAATACTAATAAATAACTAATCCTATATTTTCAAAACTAAATCTGTACAATCAAGTTATTTAATCTTTAAGACGCCTTAATAACTTATACCATTGTGTGTGTGTGTGTGTGTGTGTGTCTATTAGAGTAACGTGTAATCGCAATTTCTCTTAGTTCTGGGTGGTGGTAGCGCTCGGCCAAGTCCTTGGTAAGTACAAAAAATAATCTTGGAAATAACAGTGTTTCCACCAAGTAACACTATCACTTGACTTTCCATCCGGCCTGTTGCATCTTCAGCCACCCTGGAATAGCTTTCAGTTCGTCGTTTGATAAATATGTTCAAAAAACAAGTAATCAATTAATTCTTACAGCCTATATTGGTGCAAGCAGAAAAAAAATCTCAGCCTAGTGTTCCTTTTACAAAAGGGCTATTTATATTTATTCTGCTCCATTGTTATCGTTGAGGGCCGCGGTAGCTCAGTAATAGAGCGTTTACTTGTGGTGCGTAGAGTCTGTTTTTCAATCACATCTCGCGAAAAGCGGATTTTGTGGTGGACAAACACCGTATGCGTGAGTTTCCTCATTGTTGTCCCGTTTCCCCTCGCTTTATTTAGTCCACTGTGGTATTCATTTCTCATCATCATCGTCTCCTTTAGCCTAGCCGACATAACCATGAGACGTAAAACTGAAAGATTTCATTTCATTTCATTTTCTACTGTTATTGTGAAGGTTTCTTCATTACTCACAAGACAATGAGCTATTGCGTGCTGAAAGAGGAATGGATTTAGCCATCAATCAGCTTTCCAATGGAAGTAACTTTTCATTCGTTGTACTTATGTGGTTGCTCCGGTATCTTCTCTCCCATTCCCGAATGTTTCATATAGTTTTGGTGTCTGGAGGCAGGCATACCTTATATTCACTTCATTGAATTACTTGTTCATTTTGTAATTCATTTTAAAATTTCTGAAGCTGCGAAAAGCACATTAAACTGTCAATTGTTCAATGCATTTCAAACGTTTTTATTTCTAGATAGTTGCTTACGGAAAATAGTATAGGTTTCATAATAATAGCATTATGTACTAAAAGCGATGAACGTATATTGAAGTAAAGTTAGTTTCCCCCTACAAAAATGTCTTGCCCTAATGTTCTCCTTATAAACCTACCCTACATTCCAACAGGATATCCAACTGGACGCTTCATAACTATTTTCTCTAATTCTACCCCCCCCCCCCCATCGGATGAAATATTTGGCGAAAGAGCTTGCAATGTGTTCTTTTTTACTATGTAGTTATGTTTTTATTCTTTTCTGAACTTCCGGATTCCATTGTTTCAACCAATACTTATAAACCTCTTCACTTGGCAACATTGAAACAACGCTATTTTTATGCTGTTAATTCTCAACCGATTACTGCATGTTTTACAATTAATTAATTACTCTACAGAATATGATCTTAATTTCTTGGAAACCCATTCACAATATTTTTTTTTACTATTATTATGTTTCGGAAGATCTACAAACCAAAAAGAAGAAAGACCAAAAATTTCAACAATAAAGGGGGTGGGGCACAGTGACTCAGTAGTACAATGCTTTCTCTGCTGCGTGGGGTCCCTGATTCAATCCCCGTTCAAGTAAGTTTATAGTTGACAACATTGTGTCTGCAGCTTTTCCCGGATATTCCTGTTTCCTCCCACATTTTTATTCCACTAATTCCCTCTTCCATCATCACTCACTTGCCTTAATCATCCTCTTCCTTAGCCTAAAGGATATAATCGTGGGACGTTAAATAAAAATATTTCATTTTTATCTTCAAAAGTACAGGAGGGGGGCAACGTTCTTCTTTTGTCTATTGTCGCCGAGTGTATGAATAGATAGACGTCATTAAGCATTCCTATTCATACCCACATTACAAGGTATTTGGTAGTACAACCCAGACAGACTTATTCACATAGTGACGAGTAGAAAACGATGATCACAATCATGTTGCAAAATACAATAAATAAATAAACAGACAACAAACTAACAAATAAATAATTATAAAAATAACATAACAACATAAGAACTTATTTCATTACGCTCTTGGATTTCAAAACCTATTAGGAGGGGGAATGTAACTCTGTAAATCTACAAGTAAGGGCGACTTTTAGTGCTTTGCTGTATAGATAGGTGAGATAGTTCTTGAATGTTGAGAGTATTTCCTTGAACTAATAGTCTTTGGCATCTGTGACATAGGTGAAAGAAGGAAAGGAATAAAGTATATAAGAAGGGGGGACCCAAAAAAACCGGAATGAAGCAGCGCTGCCGTTCCTAATCGTTTTCGCCTACTCATACAGGATCAAATCGTTCGTCTGAATTTGAGCTAGGACTTAAAAAATCAGATTGAAACGATCCAAACGTTTTAACCAACATGATGACATTTTCCGAGAATTAAACAAAATCTAAAAGGAAAATGTTTTGATGGTGTAGCTGCTATAAAAAGAACTTTGCAGAGCGCACTGGACAATATAAAAGTTGAACATTCCAGAGGTGCTTCAAACAGTGGGAAAGAAGATGGGAGAAATGAATCGCATTTAATGGAGAGTGCTTTAAAGGAGACTGAAAGAATTTTGTAAAAAAAAAAAAAAAAATGATAAAAAAAAGGTCCGGTTTCCTTTCGGTCCCCCTTGTTTGCAATTTAAACCTAACTAAAATTTGTTGAAATTACAACAATTATATTATGTCTATGAGAAATTAAGATGGACATTCACTACATGAAATGTTTTTGTCCTACATGAAAAAAAAAATCCACTACCTATTATTTGAAAAGTACAAACTAATACATAACTAAATGTTATGCCAATTAAAATTAACATTTAACACACTTCTTTCCTTCCTTGAATAACTATCGTTTTCTGATGTTCTTCGAATTTTAGGTTACAAGCCGAACAGAAACTATATTCGTCGGATTGTAACTTAGGTACACTCATGTCCAAAATGATTGTCGCATATCTATAACTGTCTTCTTGTAAGAATATAATTTGATAATGACTTTCAGAGTATTTTTAATACTGATACTATGTGTATAATCGAGAAATGTATATTTGTGGTAACTTTCATAGGAAAAAATTATAAATACGAAAATTAGAATGAGTAAAACAAAATGTTCATAAATGTACTAGAAAGTTTTAGTTTCGTTTTATTTTTCTAATTTACTGTTCTTTTGACATGAAATTTGGCACATACATGTCTTTGCCAATTATATACATACTAACGTTATAAGAAATTCCGGACGAATTCGTTATAAAAGTGTATTACCACAACAACATATTTATAGACATGCGCCAACAATTTTGGACATGAGTGTACATGCCAGCAATAACTTAACTTTGTTCTCGTGAATTCTTACACACATTATCAGTCTGATCAACGTTCATACCCCAAGCTATCTGCACAAAATATGTACAAAAGAATCACATTCGTATTACTAATACGAGTATCACAAAAGTTCTAAGCCTACTTATGAAGGGAGTTGTAGAGAGTTTATTTATGGTGGTGTTTTCACCATAGTCCCCTGTCAACACATTTTGCTGCACATCGATGTTCAAGTACCTTAATACCGCTCGTAAGAAATGGTTTGTCGAATGCGTGTAAAATTTCATTTACGGCATGCATGATATCACCATCAGTGTCAAAATGAGTATCTTCGAACTTCTTTTTGAGCTTAGGAAAGATATGAAAGTCATAAGGTGCCAAATAAGGTGAACAAAGTGGGTGGGGAAAGAATGGGTAGCCACAATCGTGAATTGCTGCCATTGCGAAGACTGGCTTATGGGTGGGAACATTGTCTTGATGGAGAACCGTATCTGCTGCTAGTTTCCCAGATCGCTTCTGCAGAATATTATGCAGCTGTCCTAGAAAACCTACATAGTACTCCCCAGTCAGTGTTTGCCTCCTTGGAAAATAATCAACCATCACTATCCCTTCTGAATCCCAGAAAACTGTAGCTAACACTTTTCCTCCTGAGGCACTGACTTGGCTTTTTTCGGAGGGGAGGGGATGAAGGGTGTTTCCACTTCTTGAAACTTTTTTGGAATCTAGTAATGGTGGGCCCAGGTTTCATCTACTGTTATGAATCGAGTGCGAAACACATCTGGATTTGTCCGGACGAGATGAAAATTGTCCCTTGAAATATTTTATCTACTAAGCTTTTGATCAGGTGTCAGCGGTTTTGGCACCCATCTCGCATAAACCTTGCTGATTCCCAGATGCTGGGTGATAATTCGTCAACTCTTGCAGTAAATAAATCTACTGTTTCAGAAATCTCTCTGATGGTCATTCTCGACCATTCATTATGATTTCATGTACTTTGTCAATGTTCTCTGAGTTCGTACTTTCACCGGCTTCCTGATCGAGTGTCACCTTCAATGGAGGTCTTCTTTTCTCTTAAATTCGGCTGCCTACTTCTTCACTGTGACATATGAAAGGGCACTATCATCTAAAGAAACAACCCTGTTGGCATGGATCTCCTGCAGATTTATACCTTTCTGTGAGATATCCAATCACGTTTTTCGCCTTCAATTTCTCCATTTAAAGCTACACTTTGCTCATTCTTCTGTCTTTCTAGACCTGTAACAACAAAATAAAAGTCAATAATTATACCAAATTTGGTATAACATCATAATAAGGTTCAATAAATACGGCCTAAAAATATTAGACGTTTAGTTCGAATTTTTCTTGGTTAGGCTTAGCATTTATGTAACAGCCCTCGTATTCTAGAATAGAATGAAACACTGCTTAACATGTAAATTTGATTTAAAATATATTAGTATTTTAGAATCTGTGTTATAAACATAAAATCGCTTATAAGTTAGACTATCCTTTCGAGGTTTAAGATATAACAGCTAGTGTTCATGCACTTTTTTTAATCTTCGACTGTGCCTTGCCTAGGAAGGTACATAGGCGGCAGCACTTGTTTACCTAAATGCATAAACTGCTCTTCAAGTCTCGCTAAGCAAGAGGTAACTAGGATGGGCGTAGGTAACACACTCCACAGATAGTACATGGGAAGGGGGTTAAAGAGTTATCCTGAAGCTTCTTAAAACTTCCCTAAACAATTTAAGTTGACTAATTTAACATGTACCCATTGGAACATCAAACTTAATGGCTCCTTTTTACTTCCCTGCCACAACTTTGCTTCGACCCACCACGACGAACTATGTCTATACATCATACTGTTACTCACCTCAAGTTAACTACAATAGTCGTTCATCAGGGGTCATAATAACCATTCTTCCCTTAAGAAGGGCGTGGGAAAGGGACGAGTGAAAATAATAATAAAAAAACTACAATGTAAATGTCGAGTTCATAATTCTCGGTGTCGCTGGGATGGATAGTGACACTCCAGATGCCATAGAAGCCCAAGGTCAGTTCTCGTTAGCACCTCTAGGGGGTAGTGGAAAGGCGGCGGCAGGTAAAAAATAATCGGAAACAAATTATATATTGTGTCGCTGAGATAAATAATGATACTTCCGATGCCATTTGAGTCTAAGCTTAGCTTCAGTAAGGTAAGACTTCATAGCGCCCCTAGGAAGGGCGTGGGAAGGGAAAAAAGGCGTCAAAATAATTTTAAAAATGACTGATATTATTATCGAATACATAGTTTTCGCGGCTGCTGAGATGAATAGTGACTACCCGTTTCTGTTTAAATTCAAGTTCAGTCCCATCTACATAACAGCATTACCATGAGATCATAACTTCAAGGTTTGACAAAGGATGAAAAATAAAATGTTTAAAATGACTAGAGTGGGGTCCTATTCATACTTTTCAGGGTCACTATGCTGATTGGTCATACTTCCCATGACATTTAAGCCCAATTTAAGTCACAATGGGCATTTCAACTGGCCCGGGAATTGACAGGGCGCAAAGCCAAAGGCGCATATCAGATTTAGACTACAAGTATATCAGATAATGTAAAAGTATTATGCCTATTGTGCATTAGTGAAAATGAAAAAATGAAATCTTTGAGTATTACATCCCACTCTTATGCCAGCTAGGCTAAAGGGGACGGTGATGATGAGAAATGAATGAAATAGTGGAATGAAGAAAGTGGGAGGAAACGGGAGAACCCTGAAGAAAAATACGCACACAGTATTTGTCCATTAAAAAGCCCACTTGGCACGAGCTGGGATCGACCCAAGGATCCCATGTACCAGAGATTAACGCTCTACTACCTTTTAAATTCCTGTCTTATTTTCTACTTCAACCATTTTTCAGAACTACTAGTCACGAGAGGGACACGAACACAAGAACATCGAGGACAGTTAAAATTCAACCCTTGCTACTACAGAGGGATTCGAACTCCGAATGGACTTCACCTCACGATCATCAGCCTAACACCTCAGACAGCTCAGCTACACCCACCGGCCTTTTGAAAAGTGACTTTCATCACAAATTCACTCAGTAGCACGCTCGGCTACGAGGGCCGACAATGAAATGAAATCTTTTGGTTTAACTTCCCACGATTATGCCCTTTAGGGTAAGAGAGATGGATGATTCAGCCAAGTGAAAGGTGACGGAACAAGAATGTGGAAGGTAACGGGAGTACCCTGAGGAAACCCACAGAGATGATGATGTCTGCAATATTACCACTGAGCCATCGCGGCCCATTATTTTACATTCGTGTGCAAAGTCCACAGCGAGTGAGGCCTAACTTCGTCTGACAACTGACAACTGAAGTTTAGAGCTGTGTAAAAACTCGTGCCATTTCTGAAGCAATGGTCAGCAGGGCTAAAAAGTAGATAACCTACTACAACCATGTGTAAAAGGAATCGTGGTCAACAAAGAAGAAGATCCACAGTCTGTGGCAAAGCTCACGTTGATACTCTGGGATATTTTGGTGTGTTTGGTGGAACTGGAAGAGTATTGTGCATCACGAGCTTCTCCCGACGGACAGAAAAATAGACTCGGGCCTGTACTGTCTACAGTTAGCGCGAGTGTACCCAGCAATTCGAAAGTAATGGCTGGAACTGATCAACAGAATGGGCGTCGTATACCAATCTGACAACACACATATTTGACCTGTTGGGAATTGCGGGAACTTGTCTGAGTTATTTTTATGCATCCACCGTATAGCATGAACATAGCACAATCAGACTATCATTTATTTCGGTTTCTGTAGAACTTTCTGAATGGTGTTAAGCAGCATGTCAAAAGCACTTGTATACATTCTTTTTAAAATAAAAAAAAACAGAAGCTGCATAGCGACGGGATTATGGCGTTATTTGATAAATGGAAGACCATCGAGTAAAATGGAACATATGTGTCTTTATAATGATATTTTAAAATCATAATAAATGTATTCCCAACACTCATTTCCAAAGGCTCAATACTTTTAGACAACCTGATAAATGGATACGTGTGTCTCTGCATGTCCCAACATCACTGGAATACCAGGATCAATTTCAACCAAATTTGGCACATATATGAGTTGTTCACATACAATCGTATAATTTACAATCTAAAAAATAATACTGTGGGAGTAAGCACTCGAATGAGTAGGAGATGGGAAGAGGGTGACATGTAAAAATAATCGAGAACAGCCAGTGTTAGTGTGGGATTCATTTTTTTATGTTGCAAAGATGAACAGTGACACCTCCGATACCGTTTAAATCGAAGTTCAGCCCCGTTGACATGGATCTGAAAAGAGATAAGAAGTGAAATGTCCGAAATGACCGAGATTAGTAGTCGGGAAAATGGCTGACCCATGAGAAATTACTTCGGAACTTGGTTACTACCTGCCTCAGCCTTTTTTTTTTTTTTATGTCACTTTGATTAAAGAGATTATTCCAAGGGGTAGAATGTTTCAAAATTTATGCCAAAATCATATTCTAAGGATGCAGGACTTGGGGATTTTTATCATTACACGTTCATTGGGCGCACGGGGGCTCAGTGGTAGAGAGGTTACCTTTGTTGTTGCGGTGCATCGTTCAATCCTCGGCC
Source organism: Thermobia domestica (assembly GCF_964235325.1). Lineage (NCBI taxonomy): Eukaryota > Metazoa > Arthropoda > Insecta > Zygentoma > Lepismatidae > Thermobia > Thermobia domestica. The sequence goes on along the minus strand of NC_137459.1, from coordinate 42,961,594 downwards.
AAGTAACTCTGTGGTGGACAACATCGTGTCGGTAGGTTTATCGAGATACTCCTCTTTCTTCCTACATTCTCATTCCATTAATTCTTAAATCATCATTCACTTGTCTTAAACATCCGTCTTCCTTAGCCTAAATGACATAATCATTGGACGCTAAAACGAAATACTTCATTTCATTTTTTACACGTTCATTGAAAAGCATATCTTAAGCAAAAAAGGATTAAAATATTTTCTATAAATATATTCCCAACGTGCGAAGAACGAGTGTTTCAGTTCATATACAGGGTGTTTCAAAACATCACCGACAACGTTTGGGAGGTGATTCCTGACACCAAGGTAAGACAAAAAGTATTGATCAACTTGGATGCACAAATGCTTCGCTTCAGAGTTATGGGCTGCCGAAATCATGAAAAATTGAACTTTAAAGGTCCATAGGTCTAAAACTATGGGACCTACCGTAGTCGGATCAAGACTTCATTTAGAAACTAGTATGTGTCCTATCCAAAAATCCATGTTTCAAAACCCCACGGTACTTCCACAACAGTTTTTATAGAGTGAGTTTGGCTAAGGGTAAATAATTTGAAGTACTCACCAACTACCTCTATAAAAATGTTGAGGAAGTACCACAGGATTCTGAAACATGGATATTTGGATAGGGCACATAGTAGTTCCTAAGTGGAGTCTTGACCCGGCTCCGGTAGGTCCCCTGGTTTCGAAGCTATGGATATTTAAAGTTCAATTTTTCATGATTTCGGCAACCTATAATTCTGAAAAGAATCATTTGTGCACCCAAGTTGTTCGATACTTTTTGTCTTATCTTTGTGTCAGTAATTATCTCCCAAACATTGTCGGTGTTACTTTGAAACACCCTGTATATTGTGTTTTCGTAAAATCGTCTTCTAGTGCCATAAATTATTTTAGCATTTTTTCATTTATATTAGGTATACATAGATATTTCACATATATTAGGCGATTTCTTTCATACATCAGTGGGAATATTGGGAGCCCGAGGGTGTGGGGGCAGGAGGAAACCAACAGTCAGGGCGCTACAAGTACAGTCGATAATTTTACTTGTTCTGGCTTAGAATATCACTCTGGAGTATATGTAACTTATTGAAGTCTCTATACAGGGCTTCTTTTAAGGAGAGTTGTAAAGCAGTAACCTTTACATGTTTATTTTTCTACCTTAATGCTTTAATTAGAGGTACCTGGCCAGCATATATGATCAATATGAATCAATATTTCACAATGATAGATGAAACTTTGGCTCCCTTATTGTTCAGCTGCACTACCTTAATATATATTTACAAAATAATCCCTCTTCACACCCTATACATTGTGCGCTTTCCAAGGTGTTTTAAAATATGTTCACTCTAAATAATGCTCTTTGCTGTACCATAAAGCTTTTGTTATATGCCTGCCTTCATTTCAACATACTACAAAATTCCTATTTTAAACTTGACCTCATTCATGGCTAAGCGGTTAGCGAACGCGCCTTTGGTGGGAGAGACCCGGGTTTGATTCCCGACGGGAGCTCATGTGGTTCGGATTCCACGTTAATCAGTAGGCCCCTTCTCATATGACCTCGCTACTGAAAGGGACATTAAACTCAAAATTAACTCAACTCCTACTTTAAACTTGCATTGGTGATTAATAGCGCCAGCAGCAGTGCCTTCGGCGCCTTAACTCTCAATGAAATTTAACGTTGCGTAAGCGCACCTAATAAAAATTGGAAAGTCATAATTAATTGTTACCTTTTAGGTTATGAGTAGCTGAATTTGTGGATGAAAAGATATTTGGAGTCTCATCACTTTTATGCTCCACCATTCTTAATCTGCACATAGGACACGCGAAATGACAAACAATTTTAGATGCGCTGATGGCATACACGCTCTGAAGCCGTTAGCAGAGAGAAAAACATAAAAGGGATAATTTTAAAGAGAATCCCCCTTGAGCAAAATAGTATGCAAAAATAAACAATATACACTTCGTTCACATCTACGAATTTAGTTATTACACTTGAAGGTGTATGAGAACTGCTAATACTCATTGTGGCAAGTACACGGGGAAGGGGAAGTATAATATCTTGAAGAACTGAATTTTGAAGAACGATTTTGAGGGTGTTATGAAATTCCAGTCAGTTTCATATCCTGCCAACAAATTTATTAAGTCAGAAGGAAAAATATATTTTGTAGGTTTCAAACATTTTCCAGAATTATGCCGCCTGTTACCAGTCAAGAAACGGAAATTCATAATATTACGTTTGCTACTACACTCTGTAAAGAAAAAATAGTGACACCTCAATTATCAAGCTAACTTACACAGAAAACCATAGTTGTAGCCCGTTAGAAGAGGAATAGGGGGAAATGAAGAGTGGGATAGTTCATTTGCGTTATCTATGACACCTGTGGTGTACGACATCACTTGCCAATTGTTTGTGTATCAGTAATATTTTTGCTAGATGGCACTGACTGCGTCTCGTAAATTATTGTAGTGAGAATTTTGCATTGCATTTGTGATGTATAGACTACGGTGAATAGCATTTTATGATTGTTCTTTGCTTTCTCTTTGTTTGAACAGTGTCAAGTGGCAAAATTGTTGTTGTGCAGCGTTGTTTGTGTGTGATATTGTTGCTACATGTGGGCTGTAAACAAATAAGATGAGTAAGAAATGTGACTTGTTGCCATGTGAACAAGACATAATTATTGCTTTTCGCAGCTAGGGTAAATCTCTAAGGGAATAGATTGAATACTGAAAATCCATGATTCTACGGCAGGAAGAGTAATCCACAAGTGTAAACAGCATAACAAATCGTCCCTTCATCAACAGGGTGCATGTAAAAAGAAAGCATCACCCAGAGCAGATTGCTAAATGAAATCAATATCACCGCAGATTAAAGGAGTGGTTTCCCCAAAAATCGCTTCTTTAGTTTGACATGATCTTGGAACTGCAGTTACTCGTACACCTGTATTGTCTTGACAGTATCAAGAGGATATTACAAAGAAGAAACCGCGTAGAAAGTCCAAACTGACAAAACACAGAGGACTTCAACATGTAGTTTTGTGAGTTGATATGCAATTTGGACTTATGACAACTGGAAGCACGTCGTTTTCTTCGTTGAAAAGAAGTTTAGAATAGAGGGAAACGATGGTGGTGTGAAGTTATGGATACGAACAAACAAGGAACTTAACAAGAGATGCAAATATTCAGTTACTGAGTCATGGTATGGGCTTGGTTTATCGCTAAAGACGTCAGAACAATGGATATATGTGAAGGATCGTTTCACGCACGAAAATATCTTCAAACTTCTTACAACAGCTAAAGACGACTTTTCTGAAGAAAATTTGGACTACTTCCTTTTCCAGAACGATAATGCTTCATGTCACAGAGCGAAAATCGTTAATACGTGGTTCAAGAATATGACTATTTAGAGACTCATGTGGCCTAAAAACTAACCTGACATGAATACAGTTCAAAATTTGTTGATCAATATGAGTAGAAGATTCAATAGACAACTATCTCAAACAGAATGGAATTCAAGGAACAGATAATCCGGGTGTTATTCCGTGAAATCGAGGTTGCATTTTGCAATAGCCTTGTTACGAAAGGGCTCCAATGTTACGCTGCACTGTAGAAAGCCCATGGTGCACATACAAAATACTAGTTTGGTGTATGGTACTTTCCCATGTTTGCACATAATATGTCTTGCCCTTAAGAAATTCCATTTCTTGTTTTCTGCTGTTGTTGTTGATCTTTTTCAGTTTTATGAATTACTCTTCCTACAAACGATTTTGCTCAAAACACACATAGCTACTTATATATGCATATAAAGTCATTAAATTCATGTCAAAAGCCTGAAACTCTGGCGCATGTATTAAGAATGAACTGCTCATTAAGAATATGCATTGTAATATTATCAGGAATTCATGTAAAAATCACATTGATTAAAGTATTTTGCGAAAACCATATCCGAGCAAGTGTCGCTATTTTTTCTTTACAGAGTGTATAACACTTAAGACAAGAAAAAAGTTATCTAATTGTGTAATATTAAGAAAATATATGCGTTACTGCCCAGGATTGGTATTATCAGAAATCCAAGTCCCCGTACCAAATTGTGCTATAAATAGCAATATCTGTAACTCAAGTGTGTTGACAATCAGAGAAACACAATGGCTGCATATTAACTCCAATGAATTTCAGTTCTGTGGTGGCCAAAATTATTACATTAGAAATACTCCACTTTACAAGTATCAAAACATATATTATGCATTTTGTTACTAAGCAATAATGTATGCAAAAAAATATAATTTCCAGAATAGCTCAGGCAAAAAAGCAATTGGAAGAAAAGCAGAAACTTCTAAACGGAAACATCGTCATACATTTTTCTAAAGTTTAACGTCCCATATTTATGCCCTTTTGGCTATTGTCCCTTTGAAATTATGGCTTTTTTTAGGTAAATGATAGACTTTCAGTCAAGCAGCTACAACATCATCCCTATTTATCCTAGGATCATTGTTTGTACCTCATTTTCTTCAGAATAGAACAGCCTTTTAAAGGTTATAATTCACGTTTCCCTTTTATGTTCCTGAGGCGGGAAATTTTAAAGGAAATCGAGATTTTTCATTATTATTATTTATTTATTTATTTATTTTTTTTTTTTTTTTGTCAAATTTTGTGCCCTCTGGACACCCTCCTTATTTTAACGCACAGATTTCAAAATCAACGGAAAAATACTAAGGGGTGTACTAAATGTATGTAAAAAAATTCAAGCTTCTTTCTTGAATAGTAATAGCGAGGAAAAATATTTACCAATGAGCTAAGAACATCCTCACAATGTGCCAAATGACCCTGATATAATAAAAAAATATCATGAGTCATCCCGATTTATCTTAGGATCATGGTTGGTATATAATTATCTTTAGAATAGAATAGAATTTCAAGTGGGTACCATCCACATGTCTCCATCTTGTATCTGGGGCGGTAAATCGCGAAAAAAATAGTGCTCCTGTTAAAAATATCTTTTTTTAAATATTTTTCTCCTCTGAACCTCCATGTTTTAACGCAGAGATATGAAACAAATCTGAAAAATACTAACGTGTTCACTGAATGTGTGTGCAAAATTTCAATCTTCCAAGTGAAAAAGTAAGCCCGCCAAAAATAATATCCCTACAATAGCCCAGATTCCCGTATAAACCAGATCTCAGGAAAACAATTTCTGAGATATCCCTATTTATCCTAGGATTATGGTTCGTACTTGGTTCTCTTCAGAATAGAACAAACTTTCAAACGGTATTACTCGTATGTCTCCATTATGGATCTGAGAGATTTTTGTTAAAATATCCTTTTCTTTAACTTTTTGCCCCTCTGAAACCCCCTGCTTTAACGCAGAGATCTGGAAAAATTCTGAAAAGTACTAAGGGGCTCACTGAATATGTGTGAAAAATATCAATCTTCTAGATGCAAAAGTAAGCCCGCCAAAAAATAATTGGCCTTATGGACAGTCGTTTTGACTTATGATTAGCATCATACTAAAGGACTGACTACTGTATGAAACATATGTTAGTCGAACTCTGTAGTATGACACCAATCACGCGTTACAACGACTCTGCACAATTCCCAATAGAAATAGGCATAACGAAATCATATTTTTTATGTTATGACGTCATCACACCTTATGTCGCGACATAGAAAGGCGTGAAAGTATATGTAATGTGTTACAAAATGCATCCAGGCTTGAAAAAAAAAAAAGAAAAAACGAAGTAAAAAGCTTCATTGGTATTTTTTTAATCGAATAATGAAAATTCTACCCTATCATCCTAAAATACAATTTAACAGACCTACACTGAGAAAAAATGTATGTGGAGTACATAAAATTGTATGTTACATTTGTAAATCCTGTAGTTTTTGGACAACGTACAACAAACGTATAACTGAAAACGCATGTTTTATAATACTTTCTGTATAAGTGTTCCATCTATACGTACTGTCCGTATGAAACAATATAGGCGGTCAGGATCTCACATGCAAATGGACGTATTTAAACATATAGATGACGAAGGTAACATAAGTATATGCATGTCATATACGGAAAACTGTTAGATGTCAGACATCCTGCAAGGGCATGATGTAACATCTAAGGGCAGTGCCTATGTAGCATACGGTTAACGTATGCTCCGTACTGATTTCTATAGTAAGCAAGAGGATTTCGTATATTTGTACAGTATACCGTTGTCCGGAGAACGGATTTTTCTCAGCATAGATTTACGGGGGCTAGGGGTCGGCCAACCCTTAATTTTAATGACCCCCTAAAATTTTCAAGGTAGGATTGCAAATGAACTATAATAAGATGATGAACTATAATGTGTTTGAATTGCCCCCCCCCCCTAACTTCTACCGCCGCCCCACATTTTTGGGCTGGCTACGGGCCTGCAATTTAGAAGGGCTAATGGAAAGGAATTATTATGAAATTAAAATTTTTGTGTTTTCTCAGCGGGAATTGAACTCGAGACCACATTCGATATAGATTTGAAGAAAATGCTGACGACAGCGTAAGTATGGAGTGTGGCGTTATATGAATGTGAGGCATAGACTCTAGGAGAAGAGGAAAAACGGAGAATGAAAATCCCTGAAATGTGGTACTAGAGAAGAATATTGAAAATTAAGATTGGTGGATAGGGCCTCAAATGAACAAGTATTGGAAATGGTAGGAGAAAAAAAAGGCCATATTGAAAAATATTTCCAAAACAAGAAAAAGTTTAATTGGACATATTATGAGACATTGAAGAGTAGCTATAGAAGGAGTAGCAAACCAAGTCGAAGGACACGGACTATATCTTACAAGATGTAGGAGAAGAAAGTACAGGGAAGTGAAAAGAGTGACTCATAATAAAGAAATGGGGCCGCGGTGGCTCAGTGGTAGAGCGTTTATCTCTGGTGCTTCGGGTCCCTGGTTCGATCCCAGCTCGCTCCAAGTGAACTTTGTGGTCAACAAACACCGTATGCGTGGATTTTCTCGGAGTTGCCCCGTTTCCTCCCACTTTTTTCATTCCACCGTTTAATTTATTTCTCATCATCACCGTCTCCTTTAGCCTATTCGGCATTAGCGTGGGACGTAAAACTAAAAGATTGCAGAGCTATGTGAAACCAATCGAAAGTTTGCAGCCACAGCCAAGGGAGTATAGGAAAGCCACGGCCTTCTAAAATTTTTGTTGCAATAGGATTGCGATTAGGGAAGCTAGGAGGCCAACCGTTGGGACTACTACAAGCACAGACATTTTCTGATAAGTTCTTTGTCTTCCCAGCGGTATGGCATGGAGCTAGATTTTGCTGCCACACATACGGTATTCCAGCAGCTACTCTATGCCCAAGATGTTCGCCAACTACACATATCTAGTCTTAGTCTATGAATTATCTGTTCTTGGGGATAGTTTTTTTTCAGACGGTTTTATCAGAAACTGTTCAAGCTATTTTGTTCACGTTTCATAAATACAAATTTCACTAATTGTCCTATAATGTGGCGTAAGCCGTTTCTTCCGAAGGTATCTACGACGGGTAGTTGATTATTGGTGTTAGTTTCTTGAGACGATTTTCTCGGAAATTGCTAAGGCGTTTGTTTCATATATTATAAATAACTACAATAACACACTGACGATAGAATACGGAGATTTCGGTTTTTACCTACGCAAGGAGTTGTCAACATTTTCCACTGCCGTACCACAAAAGCATAATACCACCATAAGTAATACGCACCACCAACTACGGGTTCCTTACTACAAGTACTAGGCGTGTCATAGTTTGAGAAACCCTTTTAACTGAGCATTTAAAGTACACTGTGGATAAAAACTGAAATCTTCGTGACCCGTTATCTACTGAAGTATGAAAATCTCCGTATTGAGTCGTCAATGTGATAATATGCACATGTTATTTCGAGTGAAAATCGACAAAGCGTAGTTTAGTTGTTCGAAGTTTTTGGAAAGCGGTTACTCTAGTATGTATCATGAGTTAATATACGTTTTTGATATATGCATTATTACTAGAGTAAGGAGCTATAGTGAAGTGATACAATGAGAATTATGGCTACTACGCATTCAAATTTTGAATAACTGTTGGTGTAAAGCGGTTTACAATTTTTAACGACTTGTGCTCCCCCTAAACATTCACGCTTCCCATTCCCCAAACTCTTTTGGCTGGTTGTAGACATGCTGAGAGGAGTTTGTTTCTGGCATTGGGCTATTCCATTCGTCTGGGAAAAAGTTTCAACAGGTAATTCGACTTGGTACATTCTCTACATTTAATTATTATTGCTTTTTATAGCTACAAGATTAGGTCTCTTTTCAACATTGAAGCTATACGAGAAGTAGACCTATAAAATAACATAAAATTCAGTTTCCCTATATTCTCTCCAGAAAGAGAACACAGATCTTCATAGATTGAACACGCGTCAAAGGCTATATAACCTTAATTAAGTTTGTAATGTTACTGTTGTTACAATTAAAACAATAGCTTTCGTATGTAGGCCTATCATATAAGAACGTCACATCAGTAGTTTTAACTTCATATTTAATAGCATAATTAAAATAAAATAAAGTGTATATAAAAATAATAAATTGGTATTACACATAAACATATCGTTGTGTAGGAGTATGTATTTTTCTTGTATAGGAAATTCATTATTCCTTTTCACATATAGAAACTAGCGCCGCCTAGTAGCAAATGTATAAAATAGTCACATTTAAACTAATAACGCAAAATGCAGACACAATACAGCGTTGTCATCTTTCGTATTCTTAATAGGTTCGTATTATCGATGACAGCGCTACGCTGTGAATACATTTTCCGTTATTAGTGTAAATGCGATTATTTTATACATTTGCTACTAGGCGGCGCTAATTTTGTGAACAATCCTTATTAGGCGGGAAGCGATTCTGATTCGATCTCTCGTGACGCAACGTGAAGATTGAGGTTTAAATTTGAATACGATTATTTTAAATCTAAACCTGATAGTCAAACGTTGTGGTTTAATTTCACCGATTGTCTGTACCTATAATTTAGTGAACTAGCTTATAGTTCTAACTGACAAAATTTTCGCTCCCAAAAATGTGTACTATGCACGTAGTATATATACAACAGTTAGGTTAGTTACTGACGCACAATTGAATTGTTTAGAGTATTGACCATTATGTAACAAACAATACTCTTACGCTTGTGCATTCGGTTGGAATGCTTTCGTCGTCGTTTTGAAGAAAGAATAGAAACTATAATCGTTAATTTGGGAAACATAGCTCACTGGTAGAATTGAGAGGTATCTGAGAAGACGACGAGCGTTTTTAGTTTGTAGGGCATGTGGATAGAAATAAATAAGAACAAATATTTAAAAAAAGAGAGAGTCGAGAGTCTGTTTAGGAAGAAAGAAAAGGAAGGTTGTTTGGGCGTTTAGGACCTTGGATGAGTATTCCGTACCTCAGTTCCTGGGCGTCGACTGGTCATCTCTATGTCTCGGTCTCTGTATTGAATTGGCGTGGGATTTGGTATAAATCTCTCCTGCCGTTGCTCACACTCGCTCCTCGTGTACTTCACCACTTCTCGTGTGCTACTCCCATCTTCCGGGTCCTGGGATGTTTTTATAGAAACCAAAGTAGGAAGATGGCCGTCGAAATTACATAAAACATCCAATGTACGCACGTGTAAGGATTCAGGAAAGTGCAAGGTAAATGGAATTCTCGACTTATTTGATAATTTGTCAACAGTTACAGAACACTTCGGTTACATCAGGTTACATAAGTTACATAAATTTACCAAGAATGAAGAATGAGGAATCGTCTGTTAAAGAGAATTTTCAAATGTTTGCTGACTGTCTTATTATTCCAAGTTATGACTCTTTCTCATCATCCACAGAAAATAAATAAAGAAAATTAAAAAAAAAATCGTTATTAAATCTTGATTTGTTTATGTACTGAATACTAGTAATATGAGGGAAATCCAATATCTCTACAATACCATTTGTTTCTGATGAGCCTTTAAATTGGTCTACCATAAAATAACACTGGCTTTTCCTGCCGGTGTGCATAGCAAGGAGGTGAAATATGTACTACCGATAGACAACTCCCATCCCGTGTTTCTTTCAGACATGTTTTTCTGGGTACTGTAGCTCTGAGAGTGCCCTTCCCCCTCGGAGGAGACCAAAATAATATGTCTATAAATATAATAAATAGAATAATGTAAGCAGTGCTCCCCGGAATACTAAGTGTGCCCTCCCGAAACATTGTTCCTAAAAGAGTCCCTACCATCTATGTATGCACTCGATTGTATATTTCAGATTCCCCGGAGATCTATAAATATTTAAATATACAGAGGGTTTAATATTGTAGAAACACTGTTACACCACATTGAGTACGATTGGAGATATGCCTCAGGGAAAAATTCTCCCGTGTCACTCTCTGAAATCATCACTGATTCTAACACTTCCAATTTATTCTCCAGATACCACAAAAAAGAAAATAAGTATGCTTATTTGGATAATTTTAGTATGGGTTAGTATTTCCTTTGAGTTTAGCCAAAACCTAACCATCGATTATACTCTCATGCCTCCCCTCTCTCCGCTTTGAATACTTCCTGGTAGATCACTTAAAACCCGTATTAAATAGCTAGTAGAATACGAGTTTTTAAGACATTATTACTAAGTGTTCTGGCTTTTTGCAGGTCCTGGGACTAATGAGGCGATTTCTTTTCTGTCTTTCTTCCTTTTTATTTTTTTTTATTTTTAGGTTTCTTCCAAATTTCTCGATCTTCAGTTTCCTCTTTTAACTTCCAATATTTTCTTCTATCTTTCAACTCATCGATTAGTTGTGTTCTTTGTACTCCTCACTTTCGTTGCAGCTTTCCTTCTATGGCGGTATATGAAGATGGTAATTTCTTCGCAAGATGTGTCCAATCCATTCGAAAGTAGCCGGCTAAAAGCGTTCTCTTCTCTCCTGTCTGTTTCAGAGTATATTCGTTCGTTATTTCCTCTGTCCATTTTAAATTGTCTATTCCTCTATAACAGGCGACATTTCCATACATATCGGGTTTCTAACCTTAGTTTATGATCTTTCCTCGTAGTAAATGTTTATTTTCCTCCTTCCTGAAGGAGAGTTAAACCACGACATCCCCTTGGGTGTGGCACTGGTTCCACCCACATGACAAATCGAATAAGGTTTAGGATTTAAGGATTTAGATTTCTGGACTTTCGGTATCTAAGGCCCTTCACGTTTTGAGGAATGACGTCCCTCGGCAAGCACACAATCCGGGGACAAGGAAGGAAGAAAGGATTTGGGAAGGAATAAAGCGGCCTGGGACTTATAAGTTAGGTAGCACCCCGGCATTCGCCTGGTGTGAATGAGGAAAACCCAGGAAAACATCATTCAGGGTGACTGGCCTGAAAAAGCGTTTTACACTTTTTCGACCGAGTGCCCCACCGGGAATCGAATCCGGGGCCCCTCGCACCAAAGGCGAGAGAATTAGCGACTACGTTACGCGGGACAAATCGAATTAAGGACACTTTGCTGTAGAGGTAAGACTTTTAGTTCTAAACTACACTGACTCCGTAAACTTGATTGTGTATTAACAAGGAAAAAATACGCAAGAAAAATACTAAGCAAAGTACACGTGTATGACTGAAGAACGTCATGAAAAGTTGTCGTGTGTAAGAAGAAATCGAGAGCAAAAATGTTAAAGTGATTATTCTATGTAAAATTAGTAAAGAGAGGCATTATTTAAATACAGTGTACAATAGGCAATCAATAAATAATTTTAAAAGAAATTACTAATCCCAAAATTTACCATTTAACAACTAAAATTTGTGTGAAGAAAACATAACTGTTACTTCTACTGGTTGTCTATGTGTCAACATATTTCAAGCAGTTAGAGTACGTTTGTTTCTTCTTGGCACACTTCTCGCCTAAAGGATGGATCTGTCTGCAACGTGTGCTTGCTACGTCACAGTTAAGTTGCGAGTTACAATACGCTAGAAAACAACAAAACGCCAGACTACTCACAAATCACTGTAACACACTTGTTCACGTATGACAACTAAGCACTTCAAATACCCGCCAAATAGCAATGTCCTCATTGATGGGCTAGATGACAACTAACGTCACCTACATGACAAAGCCAACAAGACGTCTTTGGATTAAAACCTTCACGTGAGTACTAGCAGAAACTACTTTAAAGGCCAACCAACTAACCAAGTGTACTGGCCAAAAGTACGAAGATAAAACAAATGTACTATAGCTGCGGTCATCAGTAAGACAAAGACAAGAAAGTCCAAGAATGCATAAGGGGATATCACAACAACAGTAGGGATCTCATTCTGTAGTGGTTTGTCTCAACACAACACAAAATTTGCATTTTAGTCCGCGATAATCCTTTTAGTAGCTATAATTATTTGTCGAAGTTTTTGCGTTGCGATCCGCAAATTATGCGAAGGCCTATACAGAGAGTGACCCCAAAAATGTAAGCGATTTTAAACTGTTTCTTTTATAATGGAATCCTACGTTTTGAGTGTTGTTTCCATTATTATTATTATTATTTAGTAGTAGTAGTAGTAGTAGTAGTAGTAGTCTTCTTTAAGAGTACAAAACACTGAAAATTTGAATTTGTGAAAATGCTGCAAGAGATATAATCTTGTGCTTAATGATCAGTTATATACCAAGTTTCATTCCCAAGCTTGAGAGCTTCCAGGGATAGCCTATTTCCTGTAAAAATGTTGACTTCCCACCCCCTAAGGAGAGGGAATTTAATGAAGATGGCATGATAAAATCCCAGCTCTAGATAGGTACTATGTTAAGAAATTTGTACCGTACGGTTTGGCTGTTTTTCCGTTATGACGAAACGTGTAACGTCTTTCTAATTATTGCAATAAGTATAGACTGGGAAAATAGATCGATGAAGACTATTGGAACCGTTTCTCTATCCTTAGAATACGCATTTTAATGTAAGTGCAATGATAAAAACCCTTAGTGTTCCCCCTACCACTAACACTTCTCACCTCAAATGGAAGGGATTATCCCTATTCATCACAGCAACCCCAGAAACTGTAGACTGGATACTAATATAAGTTTAAGATCTTTTCAATTATTTTAAACTAGTTGAATATACAAATGCTTCGCACGGGGGCTGTATTTGGAAGTTAACGCCTATGGAAGTATCACCATTGATCTCAGCGACCGCGAAAACTGTGAATTTGATACTGATATCGGTCATTTTGGGCTATTTTTTATATGTCTCGGTATCCCTCACCCCGTTGACTCCCCGCCCGCATGCAATTGTAACTAAATTTGCAAGTTATTGCTAATGGAAGCGTCACCATTGATTTCAGCGACCACGAAAACTATGGATTTGACACTAATATCGGTCATTTTCTATTACTTTTACATGTCCTGGTAAACGCCCCCTGAAACTCCTCGTTCGAATTTTGACAAAAACGTTTAACTCTGGTCTGGAGCCTGGACTAATGTTTTCTTGACTAAAATTTGGTAACTCCCGGTCAATTTGTCTGGTTCCCAAGCCGATTCCGGTAAACGCCCCCCTGAGACCATCTGGTTCGAAATTAAAAAAAAAAGTGCTTCGTCTTTATCGGGGGCCTGGGCCAAGGTACCCCTGGCCAAAATTTGATAACTCTCGGTCCACTCGTCTGGTCCCCAGGCAGCACACAGACAGACAGACAGACAGACAGACAAACACACAAACAAACTCTTTATTTTGTTTATATTAGATTTCACGTCCTTCCTTCATTACCCATGCCGATGCGGGACGAAAGAATGGTGGCTCGAGGTGACCCCTATCGTTGGGAAAATCTGATAAAACACAAGCTATTTTATATAATCTGAAATACTCGTTCTTCGCATGGCAGGGTAATGTTTATGGGGAATCTTGGTGAGTGAAGAAACTAAGTAAGGATGAGCAACAACCTATGCGTTGCCTCTGTTAATAAGAGTGAAATAAACAAATAAATAAGGAAGAAAGATCAACAACTTCGGGGTAGGGGCCGCGGTGGCTCCGTGGTAGAGCGTTCACCTCTGGTGCTTGGGGTCTCGGGTTCAAACCCTGCTCCCGCAAAGTGGGACATTGTGGTGGACAAACACCGTGTGCATGGGTTTTCTCGTTGTTCTCCCGTTTCCTCCCACTTTCTTCATTCCACCATTTCATTCATTTCTCATCATCACCGTCTCCTTTAGCCTAACCGGCATAACCGTGGACGTAAAACTTAAAGATTTCATTTCATTTTTTTCAAAAACTTCAGCGTTGTCCTTTTCAATGAGTGACGTTTTTATAAATAACAAAAAGTAAACCTTTCGTTGTTGCACCTGCCAACATCAGTGAAATAAATAACGAAGAGGAATGCCTTTGAAGTTGCCGGCTATTTGAGCGAAATAAACAACGAACACAATGACTTTGGCGTTGTACCCGTCAATATGGGTAAAATAAATAAATAACAAACAGCAAATTCTTTGGCATTGATCCTCTCCGTTCCCTGTCCAGTTGATGTCCCTTCTTTTCTGAACTTGACCTTAAATGTCATATTCCCTGTTGCCAAACACCTTAGCGTTTCTGAAAGCTACGGATTACCTACTAATATAGGCCAATTTGAACATATTCTTCACCCACCCCTTATGATGACGGCGACTAAACTCAGACTTCAACGACGTTGAGGAGTCATTATTTATCTCCGCCACCCAAAAAACTATGAATTTGACATTATCATCTATCATTTTTGATTATTTTACATTTCACCCCCTCTAACCTAAGCCTTTTCCCCCTTAAAACGGATTTTGAGGAAATGCTATGATTTTTTTTTTTTTTTTTTTTTTTGTAATAAACATTTGACATTCCAAGTTTCATCTTCTGAAATTTACTGCCTCAGTGTTTTATTGCGTAAGATGTTCAATACTAAATTTTGACTTTCCCTCAATCCAATCTCGAGTGAGGAATCGAAAAGACAGCATCGTACTCGATTAGTTCTGGTGAAGGTTTATCCATATGCAAATTTGGTTGCTCTAACCGTCCCCTTTCTATGCGGAAATCTCATGATGAACACACACAAAGGTATATAGAATTTCATTATTATCAAAGACTAGTTGTAAACAGATGCTGTTACCGGATGTTAATTCAGAAACTGGATAAAGAATAAGCACCCGTCCTTATAAGTCTTAATTCAGTAAGAGAGGAAGAAAAATGTCCCTAATGATTCTCCTCAGAGCGAAGGTCCTCTGCAATAAGAGATTGCCATTCAAAATAAATACACATTTGTTCCATTATTCCTTTCAATTTCCTCTTGATATTAAAACAAAAGATGGAAGAAAATCTTCCTCCCCTAGCCTGTCAAATTTCAAAATATCCTTTTTTAGTGAAATTTTGTGTCACAAATTGTGTGCACTGTCGAAATTTCAAGTTTCTAGCTTAAACGGTTTGTGCCGGACGTTGATCACTCAGTCACTCACTGAGAACTTCTTTTATATACAAAATTTATACACTTCCAGCATAAGTGGGATTCCAGCATAACTCTGAGCTCCTTCGTGGCTAAGTGGTTCGCGTATTCGCCTTTGGCGTGGGAGACCCTGGTTCGACTCCCGGCGGGAGCTCATATGGTTTGGAATCCATGTTAATCAGTAGGTTCTGTCTCGTATATCCACGCTGCTGAAACGGACTGTAAACTCAAAATCAACTCAACTCCAGTATAACCCAATAAATAATTTCAATGAGAGTCTGTACCCATTTAGCATACAGTGTGAAAAAATACGGTTAAAATAATACCTCCCAAGCACCATCTTCGGGGGTGGAAAGAATGTTACGATTATTTAAAGCAAACTATTTGTTTTTTACTTTGAACACACACACAATGAAAAACTAAAACGAAACTAACAATCGTTCGAACTAAACTATTTAATGCTATAAACATCAAGAAGCTTAAAACTTTCTTAGAAACTCACTAGGTGTCTGTGTGAAAACAGAAATAATTAGAATTTGTTTTTCTACTTATTTCAATGCCAATAGTTAGTTATTAAATAAGAAATAACGGTTAACGAATGTGTTGTTCGTGTCTTTATATTTTCTAGTCTTGTATTGCATTTAATTTCTAACATTCATTGATATAGTTGCAACATGTCACAGGTATATGATTATTTATTTGGATACTACTTCCAGGTTGAGGTAGAAGCGCTAGGTAAGTAATAACAAGGGTCACTACCTATTCTTTTTGCAAGAGAGGTAAAGCTTTCCCTGATTATATAATTAAATAATAGTAATCAAATGCCACTCTCTGGTCCAGCACTCGGAGAAATAAGTAAGAAATAATATCGAAAATACAAAATAAAATAAAAGGTAAAGTCACTTAAGTAATTTTTCTCGTCCCGATTTTTAAATTTATTTCATACTAGCTGAAATAAACACGAATCGATTCCAAAACAGCTGAAATCAGCACTGCACCAGAGGAACGTCCTCTTGTGTCTTTAGTGGGCTACTCGAGGCATCGTGCATCCGAAACTGCTACCAGCTCTTCAGAGCATCAATGCAACTGTGTACTGTCAAATTTGAGCCATGTTCAAGAAAAACTCAGAACTCTGGAGTCAGAACTTCTAAATCGCAAAAAGGTCCTCCTGTTCAACGACAACGCTAAGCCCACGTAGCTAGAATGACCTGAGGCACCATTCTACTCCTTGGATGGGAAACCCTATTACATCCGCAATACTCCGCGGATATTGCACCGTCTCATTATCGCTTGTTGCATTTCTTGGACAATCTCCTTAAAGGAAGCCAGTTCAAATCCCTAGTAGATATGTAAAATGCACTTGATACCTTCTTCGCTTCACGGTCCACCAAGTTCTACCGCCATGGAATCCATGGCATTCCAGAACATATGCAGAAGGTCGTCGATGCTGATGGGGACTATTTTAGGTCTTCGAGGTACGTCTTAAGTGACATATCGATGTTTGAAGATGGTGAGTAAAAAAGCGACAGAACTTTCTTGCTTACATTTATATATCATTAAGTCAGTGTTCCCCAACCGGTGTGTAGCGACATACCGATATGATGCGCAGTCCTACTGCATGGAATGTATCACAAAAGATGGAATGTATCAGAATTTACAAATTAATATGATACTCTCATCCATAGTGTCTCTAGAATTCATACAACACGTTTTATTTTTCCGAGCCATGAAGCCCTTATTAATAAGTTGAAATTTCAACGGAAGCAAGAATGTTAATTCCACTAAAATGTTTCTAGTTTTACCGCCGGGACACTTCTGTTCTAAGTCTGGTGGTGGCCTCAAAACACACCATGCCCACCAGCAACGTTCCTAAGGCTCGTTAAAGTCATTTTACTTTACACTGCGCGCCAAGTTGGTGTTCGTCTCAGATGCAGTGACCAAGGATCTTGGCTCATCCATTCTTCATCTCAACACTTTTTGAGGCTGACGAACTTGGATGCACTCTTTGTATCTTTGGTGTTTTTGCTCAGATTTCACTGCTGTAGTTCACCTTATCAATACCGTTGGAATTCTCAATTGTAGAATATTATAAATTTTCCTTGTCTGAGTTTCGAACCACCAACTTTACTGCAGTGTACACACGCCTTAGACCAGTCGGCCATTCGGTCGATTGGAATCGTCATTATTATTCCGTTATCGATATTTCGTTTCGGCCTCCACCCGCCTTTTGACGTATGATTAGCGTCATACTAAAGAACTGACTACTGCAGGAAACATATGTTAATCGAACTCTTTTGTATAGCAGTTATCACGCTTTGGGAGAAGAATGAGGAAACACAACTTTGTGAAAAGTAATAGCAATGAGAAATTTCTGTCAGAATGGTTGGAGGGGAAGAGAACATTACTAATGGAAATAACTCAATCAGATTCATGAGCTTCTAAGTGGTTAAGCGATTACCGAACGCACCTTTGGAAGCGGAGATCTGGGTCCGATTCCCGGTGCGAGCTCACGTTATTCGGATCCTACGTTAAGCGGTAGGTCCACATCTCACACAGCCACGCTGCTGAAACGGACCCTAAGCTCAAAATTAAATCAAATCAAAGGTAAGAGATTCATCTAAACTGGGATGAATATAGCCTACGAAATTGTTTCCTGAGGGAAGGGAATACGAAGATTGTTAGAAATTATTTAAATTTGATTACATAGTGTAATTCTAACGTCTAAACAAATAGGTTTACTAAGGACCATAGTCAATGGAAACCTCTTAATTAGTAAACGAAAATTAGGTGCCAATGAAGTCAACAGGTTATTATTATTATTATTATTATTATTATTATTATTATTATTATTATTAGTAGTAGTAGTAGTAGTAGTAGTAGTAGTATTAGTAGTAGGACAGCTCCTCACACTCTGATACTTTTATATTGAAGTGCCTCTACTTTTCTCTCCGCGATAGTAAAACGATGTCTAAAATTCCTATGACTTCCCCGGGAATCGAATGTGGAAATTTCCGGATGAAAAACAAGCCTGGCACCCAGTTGCCTAAATGTAAACTCCTTGTTATATTTACAAATAAAATCAACACATTTAACTTACGGTTTTTAATATCTTTTCTGATATATCGAATATACGTAGTCATAGCTGTTTCCAAAAATTCTAATTTTCAAAATATTTATAAGAAATTTAGAATATTCAAAGCAAAATATTGTACTCTCTTCAACATTGTTTTAGTGTTGGCTTGCATTTTTCAATTACGATAAAATGAAAGATTAAGACGAAGTTAAATAAACATTTGAACTAGGCATTTAGAGAAATAGTCAACATAAAGCAATAGACATAATGATTTTCTGCAGACCCGCTAGGAGTCTCTTTAAAACAGAAATAATTAGCGTTTGTTTTACTTTCTACTGAAATGTCAGTAGTTAATTATTAAATGAGAAACAACGTTTATCAAATGTGTTGTTCATGTGTTAATACATTTTAGACTTGCAAAAGATCCAATTTTTCATATTCGTTGATATATTTGCAACCTTTCACAGGGATATCATCACTACTTTGAATACTAGTTGCAGGTTGTGGCACAAACGTTAGTTTGGTAAGTAGACTGTAGTCGTAGTTTGGTCTATTTACATTTCAGGACTCCTTGAAACGATGACTACTTTTTGCAAGGAGGCTTAAGCTTTCACTGATTATACAATGTAATGATGGTTTAATAAAATACCACTGGCTAATTCAGCACTTGGAGAAATAAGTAAGAAACGTATTGCAAGTACAAAATGAAACGGAAAGTATAAGCCTCTAAAATAATCTTTCTCGTTCCCATTTTCTTATTTATGACATACTGGAATTATTACTGAAGCTGCGAGGGTTCAGTGGTAGAGTGTTCACCTCTGGTGCATGGGGTCTCTGGTTCGATCCCGTCTCGCGCCAAGTGAACTTTGTGGTGAACAAATACCGAGTGTGTGGGTTTCCTCGAGGTTCTCCCATTTCCTCCTACTTTCTTCATTTCATTCATTTCTCACCACCACCATCTGCTTTAGCTTAGGCAGAATAATCGTGGGACGTAAAACTATTCTTTTATTGGACTTATTACTAGAACAGTTAGTCATGAATAAAATTATGGTAGGCATTTCCTGAAATCTTTGCCCAAAGAAAATTCAACATTTCATTTATCATATCTCCTGAACGCTTTAAGATATCGAAGTGCTGAAAACGGAAAAATAATTTAAACATCCATTGCAAACCACACAAGGAACCAGATACGATAATTATGTAAGCATTTGTTTTTCTAAATAAAGCCTTTCGAAAAAAATCAAATTTCCAAGCCCTTGTAACTTTGTTGCTGTTCTTTCAAAACAATTTATACCATGACTATAGTATCCAGCGTTAAGGTACTTCCGATGTGCATTGTCTTGTCCATCTCCATTGTGCTGCATGTGTGATAGACGCTTCCAAACTTTGGATGTTTGTGATATTATAACATCCTTAGTTTGCGACACTGAATACTAAGTGTGGTATTTTAAGTTTTCGTTTAACATGTTAATTTGAAATATGTAATAATCAGACTTAGGGCCGTTTGATTTTTTTTTTTTTTGAATTTCTTCGATATTTTTTTTCCTTTTTCCGTGCTGTGCATCAGTGTCATCCCCAACTTGTTGTATTTATTTAACGAGTATTTTAGAGATTATTCTGAGCTACAACTGATGGCACAGCACCGGAACACTATAGTATTTTTCGAGATACATTTGGATTGTGCGCTTGTATTCGGAGACGCTCCACAGGGAACCAAATTTGAAGTAAGGGATTTCTGGAGGGAATTTTCCAGACATTCTACCAATTTTCCCTGTTCAAGTACGTTATGGGCCCCAATACATAGCACCTCTGGAAAGTTTGTTTCTTGCTGAAGAGAATGAACTATAAATCATGATTTTCCAATGAACAGTGTTGATGCAAAGCTATTTCATTGCAAGTGTACTTTATACTAACAGGGTTAATGGGTCCCAGGGACCTACTCCGTTGTCCATGTCACCTTAATGTTTGGTCCATGAACATATATTTATTATGTCTATCGAATGGACTAGGTTTGATTCGGATGTCCGGGTGACACGTTCATGTCCGTTCCTTGTGAGTTAAAGTCCCGCTAACAGTTAGTGATAACTCTTTTTCGTTATTTGATAAGCAGTCGCAAATTTGTACGTAATGTTTATTTGTGATCAAAACTAGAGAGTAACTTGACATTAGGTGCGCAATAAATAAATAAATAAATAAATAAATAAATAAGCAGCTTAATTTTTTATAAACGTGTTTTAGGATTTTAAATTATTTTGTTAGTTTTCCAAAACTGGAACAAAATATTGGGAAACTATAGTGTACTAATGGAGAGAGGTACTGAAGGTCATACCTACAGAATATTTTTTTTTTTGTGATAGCATTAGGTATTTTTCTTTTAGTTTAACATATGACGTATATTTTCCGATGGTAAGAGAGACGCTGATGATGAGATGGCTCATAATGGTAGAATGAAGAAAGAGGGAGAACCCCGAGGTTGTTAGGATTTATTTCATTCGTTATATTTGTTTACAGTTAACTGACTCTTAACTTACAAATAGGAGAATTAGCTCCCAGGAGTGAATTCTTATTCTGTGTTCGAAAGTTTTTATAATGGAACAGAAATATACTACAACTATTATTCTAATATTAAAACTAATAACCGTTTGGTAAGAAACCTTCCCAGTCATCTCCTGCATCTCTAATAATTTTCCCCAAATCCAAGTGAGTAGCACTGCCATCTCTTGAACCAGAAATTGTTAGGATTTATTTATTCCATAATATTTGATTCTAGATAAATTACTCTATTAGTTCTCAATTTTTACTTTTTTTAAAAAAAATAAAAGAAATAGCTTACAGAAATAATGTTGTAGAGAGTCGCAATAAAAGCGGTATGTTGAGAAAAATATTGAAACAAACAAAAAATGCTCGTTTTATTTTATTTTTTTTTTTATTTTGTTAGCTTTTTTTAGAGTTGTTGCAAAATTAGATTTGAGTAGTAAGTTCTATACAATATCCTGTTCTTGTTGCATAAAGCTATGTATCTACACATATGGCTGCCAGAGGAGGAATTCACTCTGAGTTCCCGTCTCCCTACGAAGATAAAACAAACCTATTGAAGCAAAGGCCATGTGAATTTGGCCCAGCCCACGGTCAAAATTCAAATTTAAATACCTTTGATAGTTAGGTCACTATTTGTTCTGATTTGTTCACTATGTCCCATAGATTGTTCACGCTTATTTAAGGAGAGAGAGACGAATGTATGGTTTGGGGTTTGGGAAGCAAATTCACACGTACGAACTCAATGTCACAGAATCAATCAAAATTTTGTCCTTGTCCCAAATTTTCGCTCTGTCCCTATATAAAGCTTAACAAATTTTGCCCCAACCATATTTTCGTCTCTCTTCTTAAATAAGCGTGAACAAATTATGGGACATACTGAACAAATTGCAACAGATTGTGACCTAATTCTTGGCAGTTGTTTGGATTGGCTCTCTAACATGGAGTACGTAAGTATGAAGTTGCCCCTCTCTCACTCTTTCGGTTTCTTTCTCCATAAATAAACGTAATCAAATTATGGAACATAGTGAACAAATTGGAACAAATCCGAACTGTGCAATGTTTCGTTTATTTATTATGAACTGAAAGGCGATTTTGTTTTTTACCGTTTACCTACAAATCGCAAAAGCAAACATATTTAGTTACGTCAAATCATGAGTTCTGAAAAAGTGGCTGGGAAAGCCTGTACTTCCAACCTCCTCCCCAATCCTGGCATTGAGAAATAAATCTAAGAACATTAAATTTACAACTTTGTTGTTTAGAAATATCTCGTTTTCATGTTTCGCTTAAGCAATACATATGTGCACTTTCAGGAGTCATGTAAAATATCAAATAATGAAAATGAGCAAAGAAATTTTAGTATTAACTTAATAATTCACAATGTTATGAAAACTACAAAAATTTTGGAGCGACTGATGATCATCAAAGCATCAAACATTCACAAGGAATAAAATATTTCTTGACGTCAAAGTCGAACAATTGGAAAGCCAGAAAAATTATTCCTCATCAACTATTTATTGCTTTGTCCAAGTATCTGTTACTCATTGTCACAAATTGTGACATTCGAGACAAGTCTAAATATAATTTGTCGAGTTGAGATAGAAATGTTTCCTAGTCGAGAGAGCCATTTCTCGAGGCAGAACGAGACAGTCTTAAATCTCGACTCGACTCGTCTCGTGTGCATATCTATCAGTCAATCACTTCTAATCTTTACACACACACACACATGCAGGGGCCGCTGTGGCTCAGTGGTAGAGCGTTCACCTCCGGTGCTTGGGGTCCCGGGTTCGATCCCAGCCCCCGCCAAGTGAACTTTGTGCTGGACAAACACCGTGTGCGTGGGTTTTCTCGGGGTTCTCCCGTTTTCTCCCACTTTCTTCATTCCACCATTTCATTCATTACTCATCATCACCGTCTCCTTTAGCCTAACCGGCATATCCGTGGGACGTAAAACTCAAAGATTTCATTTCATTTACACACACAGACACACAGACACACACACACACACACACACATATATATATATATATATATATATATATATATATATATATATATATATATATATAATATATGGTGGTCCCATATCAAAACGGACTAACTATATTTGTGATGAAATGGAGGTAGAGTGACATTTTGTAAACCGAGAGTTTTTTCATATCAGTGAACTAAGTTTGTAGCTTCTTTAGTTTGCCAAGAGATGGAGTAAGTTGTTGTGATAAGTGGATTCTGGGCAAGTGAAGAACTTTTCATTTCTCAACACAAATGTCACTCGATTTCAATTTTATTAAAAATGTAGTTAGTCCGTTTTGGCATGAGACCACCCAATAATAGTATAGATTTTATCAGCAAACCTATAATTCGGCATATTTTTACTTCTCACATAATTTCTAAAATAATTTACTGGTGTTGATATTTGGTTTTGTTTAAAGCCTAGAAAATGACTTTAACAGTTGTTTTATAGTTTGCAATAAATATTTCACTTTTGAATTCAGATTATGTCTTAATTCATTTATTTCTAAAGAGCTTGTGAGGGATCTTTCACTGAAATGATAAAACGACTATTATAATTTGGCTTATAAGTAAATATTGTAGTAATTTTTGCAACATAAAATAAATCAAGAAATTGGAACGAGAAAGATTAGTTCAGTGGCTTATACCTTTTATTTTATTTTGTACTAGATGAAATACCCATTCTTCGCATGGGTCAGATAAAATATTTATGTAAAAAAACTGAACAAGGAAAGGAAAAAATATCCGTCATTTCCTACTACTTTTACATATCCCTATAACCACTCCCTGAGACCCCCTGGTTCGAAATTAAAAAACGCTTAATCTTGGTCTAGGTCCTGTACCAAGTTACCCGTGACCAAATTTGGTATCTCTCGGTCCACTCGTCTGGTTCTTAGGCCGAACACAGACACATAAACTAACTCTTTATTTTGTTTGTATTTGATTTTTGATACGGTTTCTTCATTATTTTTCCGAGTGCTGCATCAATGAGTGGCACCTCATTATTATTATTATTGTATTACATAATCAGGGAAGGCTTCAGCTCCCTTGCAAAAAGAATGGAATTGCGGCTCCCTTGTTACTACTTACCTAGCGTTTATCTCTGAACGTGGAACTAGTGTCCAAAGAAGTGATCATATCCCTGTGAAA